>NC_142591.1:66101359-66413234 GCF_965207765.1 Zootoca vivipara
TTCCAGAGTGGAAGCTCAACATTTCGACTTATCCACTATGGTGAAAAGCCATAGAAAACAGAAGTTCCCAGGTTCAAGCCCCAGCTACAACTGGGAATGGCCCCAGCTTGAGTTGCTGCTAGTCAATGTAGACAGTACCACCCTAGACAGACCAGTGGTCCTATTCAGTATAATACCGCTTCCTAAGTCTGTTAATGGCATGATTGAGCCAACAAGCAATAGGGTTACATATCAGATACATGCATTGACACCCCCCCCAAAGAAATTAACGTGGCAAGGAAGGGGCAAACTGCCACTTGAACAGGAAAACTATGTCTGGCTAGGCTCTATGAACCAGGTGGCACCTTTCTTCCCTACCCACCCATGCTCAGAGCAATGAAACAAATGGAGAAGACCCACTATTTCTCATACTCCCAAGCTGCTTTTCTGCCCAGCAGCTCATTCAAGCATTACCAGGAGCTTTTGGCAGCCTTAGGAACTGGCTGCGCTAAGATTTAAATATGAGCTATCTATCTGTAGAAGTCAATGCTGTTACATCCTTTCCCCTGTATTACTGACCTTCCACAATTACTGCAAGCAGTTAAATCACCTATTCTATGTCATGATGCCTGGATATGATCCTGTAAATTGCAAGCTACCCAAGCTGTGAATTCAGTTAGCCAAACAGTGCCACCAAATACCTGTGCAGACTGAAAAAACTTGAGCGGAGACTCCCAGTTAAAAGTTGCATTTCTGTTTAAGAAGCTTATCGCTCTGTAAAGAGGCAGAATTTTCAACTCAGATAGCAAGCCCCAGCTAACAACCCACTGGAAAAAATAGCCAGTCTCTGACAGTTGGCTATTCCTCTGGTGGAGAGAGTGATGCAAAGGTAATGGCTCTGCAAAGCTTTCTGTATACCTTAGCTTAGGACACGGAGCCAGCCAAGGCTGTCATCTCTGTTTTGTACAAAGCAGCGCTGAGACAACAGCTCTGCTTGCCTCTCTCTAGGCAGATTGCACTGTGAGAACTGCCAGCTCAGCACAGCCTCTTTCCTTGCCTACATAACCTGCAATGAAGTGATAAGGAGCTAGAATTCAGCAAAGAAGAGCAAAGCATGGGTGGCTATTTCTTGTGATCCTGTTTGCAACACTGTTTCAAGTGTGTAGTCACTATAAAAGTGTAAAATTCCCCCCCCTATTGGAATGCTTGTTCAAATTACCGGTATTAAAAAGCACAAAAGAGTGTCTTATTCTTGTTAAAGTGACAATTGTTGAAGAGCTCTCCCCTCCAAAGGAGGTTTATTTTGCTTAAGCAAGTTTTCTGTGAACTCAGAAATATTGGTCATTGAAAATATGCTTCTTCACATTACTTGAAGAATTTACAATGGTCATTTTTTACTAGAGTCTACACAAAGACAAAATATGCTGCTCCATCTCAGTAGAATACTTCTTACAAAGAGTTTACTAGAACTCTGGTTGAATGAACCACCCAGCTGAGGAAAGGACAAATTTTGAAGCTGGTAGAAAAAAATAGCAAAATACTTAAAGAGAAAAATACCTACAGGTAAGCTCACTCCTGGTCAGTTTAGACGCATGTATGTGAATTGGCTTACTCTTGTCAAGTGAATAAACGTAGGACCAAAGTACGCAGACTCTCCCATTTCTCTCACTTAAAGATAAGAGGTCTAATGCAACCTGGCAATAAGCTGTCCAGACACACACTATTTGGTGTAGGACCGATGTGTCCACAGAAAATTATCACAACTGTCTGACATTTGATAGAAACTAAACTGGTTCAAGTCATCAAAGGTATATTTTAAAAAAAACATTCTTCTCTACGCATCACTGCAGGTCACCTGCTCTCAAAGTGTCAGCCTCAAGGTAAGACTAGCAGATGGGCTTAGCAAAGAGTTTCTCAAAAACCCCACTCCCTTCCCATTTCTGGTGTCTTAACTGGGCAAATGCTCACCTTCCCCTCATCAACCAGCAATGGTCAACAATATTGGTCTCTTAAAACCCTGTTTGCCAGCAAGAGGGATGGGTGTTGCAACTTCCTGTCCTGTCTGTGGGCAATCGACCCCCATACACCAATTTGATGGATTTTTCATTACATGCAAGGTTTATAAATTAGTACCCGCGACCAAAGGGCAGCAAGCAGCCCAATTCAGAAACTTATAATTAAGCGTGGCTTGTCCTAGTTTTATTTCGCGCGGGCACACGACCCACTTGCGCCCGTTCCTCCGTCGCCATTTAAGGCCCTAATTATCCAGGCATTTCCTTCAAGACGCCTCTCATCTCGGACTTCCTCATTGAGCCGGCGGAAGCGAGGCGGCAGGCCCGCCCTGGTCGCCTACCCCCCCCCCACCCGCGCCAACTTGAGGGCCTCGTGATCCGAGAAACTTGGGCCGGTTCCGAGATGCCAACCCAGGCCTTTTTGCGGAAGGAGGCCCTGTGGCAAAAAAGCAGGCCCTGCCGATGACGATGCCTCCCTTTCTCCCTCCCGTTCGGGTGCCGCCGGGGCCCCTCCCCGCCACGAGGCCTTTCCCGGCTCCCCCACAACGCGGTGGGGGTTGAGCGGCGGCAGAAGCTGGCCTCACACGCGTTTCTCTCTCCCCACCCCCAGTTATTCCCCCTCTGG
Organism: Zootoca vivipara; assembly: GCF_965207765.1. Taxonomy (NCBI): domain Eukaryota; kingdom Metazoa; phylum Chordata; class Lepidosauria; order Squamata; family Lacertidae; genus Zootoca; species Zootoca vivipara. The sequence goes on from NC_142591.1 coordinate 66,103,976, forward strand.
ACAGAAATGTTCGATAATTTCACGTAGTGGAGGACGACTCCTTGCGGGGTTGGGGAGAAGGGGGCTCTGAGAGAAAAAAAAGACTTATTGGGAATCGCCGCCGCGAGGCAGGCCCAGGACTCTCCGAGGGGCCGCGTTTAATCCGTAAAATGGATGCTCCGGGGATGACTCGCGTGGAGGCGGCGGGGAGAAGCGGAAGGGGAGGAATGCGCGGCGGCCCTCGTGGGGGTGCGAGAACATGGCTCCGGGAACAGGAAGCCAGAGGCCGGGAGGGCAGCCTCCCCCAAGCCGCCACCCCCAAAATCGGACAGATTCCGCCCGGAAAGTCCCTGGAAATGCCTCGCCGCCGTCCCTCCCCGCACGTGTCCCCGTCCCACCCGCTCCTCAAAGTGTGGGGGTAATAAGAGAAAATCAATCACCCGACCAGCTATGGCAGCTTCTCTGCCCTCCCCCAAACCTCTCCCAATTCCTCACCGTCGGCGGGCTGCTGGAAGTTGACATAGGCGTAGCCCAGGGAGCGCCGGGTGATCATGTCCCTGCAGACGCGGATGGAGAGGATGGGCCCGGCGGGGCTGAACTTCTCGTAGAGCATGGCCTCGGTGACATCGGGGTGCAGGTCCCCCACGTAGAGCGAGGCCATCGGGTAGCTGGGGGCGCTGGGGTTCATGCTGGCGGGGGGACGGGGAGGGGGGGCGAGGAGGCAGGGCAGACTCGCGAGCGCCGAGGAGGCCGCGACGGGCCGCCGGGTTCGAAACTCAACGGCTCCGCGGAGGCGGTTGGCGACGGTTGGTGGGCCGCTCGAGCGCTCGTTGCTGCCGGCGGGAGGAGGAGCGGGTTGCTGCTGCTGCTGCTGGAAGCGGCGGCGGCGGCTCTTCTTTTTCTTCTTCCTGCTGCTCTTGGTAGTGGCTTGGGCGGGTCTCCTCTCGGCTGCGCCGGGTCTGGGACTTCGCTTCGCTTCACCGGGTTATTTTATACCAAACCGGCCGGTTTCAGATAGGGGCGGGTGGTAGTCGAGGGGTTTTTTTTAATGGTTTTTTTCGGGCTTTTAAGATTTTTTTTGGATTTTTAAAGGTTTTTCTTTTAGTAATAAATGGTGCGGCGGAGCTGGTGTGCCCGGGGAAGGCCGGAGCACACACACTACGCACAACAGCACCTTCAGCGGCCGGGGGACAAGGGGGAGGCCGCCGCCCCGGCCGCGCACTATATATAGAAGCCCCGCCCCCAGCCGCCTCTACCATACAGCACGCCACGCACTGAAAGGGCTCGGCGCGCACGCGCCGCCACAAAAGGGAGAAAAAGGGAAGGAGGAAAGGGGCGGAGCAGAAGCGCGTGGCGGTTGCGTCTGACGCCATGGCTTACGAAAAGGTGCCCGGGGTTGGGCAATAGGTTGCGCATGGGCAGTTGGAAGACGCAAGAGAGAATAGGCGGCTAGATCACAGGACTTTTGTGGCGGTGGGGAGGGCAGCGGTAAGGAGGGGAAAAGGAGCGCATGCGCTGCTGGCTTCCTTGCGGTTAAAAAAACAGGCCATTAACCTTTGTAAAAGACGCATGCGCAAGGGGAGTGGCAGGCTATTACAGGTCTACGAATAGCAAGCGTTGTCGTAAAGAACGCTTCAGGCGGGCGCATGACAGTCAGGTTTCATGAACGCATGCACAGAAATGGGTGTGGTGGTTTTTTTTAACAGAAAAAGAAAGAATTGTTTAGTTAGGAGGGAGAGGGAAGAACTGGTGGTTGTTTACTGTGGTGCTGGTAAAAATGTAAACTCAAGGAGGGGGACCTTACTCTGAATAGTTTAGACTCTGACATTCTTTCCACCATTAAAATGTCGATCATTTGTCCTTGTTGCTGTCATAGTTAAGCTTTTCATCTAAGGTTGGCTACCAAAATGGCTTTGCAGCAGTTAAAATCCAGAACAAAAGACTAGTAGATTTTCAGACTGTTCTGTTGAAAATACCATTTCTTGTAAAGCCCACAAAGGCACACTCCTCCATTGTCTTCTGAGACAGACGGATGCCAGGATAGCACAGTTGGTTAGAGTGTGCTGCTAATAGCATCAAGGTTGCAGGTTCAATTTCCATATGGGACAGGTTCATATTCCTGCTTGCAGGGGGTTGAACAGAACAGGTTGTTTTTGTCCCCCACCCCCAATATCAGCTCCAAATATATCTGAACTGAAGTAGGAAATTCTGTGTATCTGAAGTTTACCATCAGTGACAGATGCTTGTGATGGGATCCTGACATGGCTGGATGAGAAACTGGATGAACACCTGTTAATTCATTACATTTGTATCCCAAGAATTCAATATGGTACAGTAATCAGAGAGCTCCCATCTAGCTGCTGACCAAACCTTGATCTGTTTGGCTTCAGCATAATTCTACTTTCTTAAAAGAGATGAGTTGCCTCTTATTTATTTAGTTAGTTACCTTCCTTTCTCCTAGGACAAGACCCAAGATAGCTCACAACATGAATTATAAAACGTGAAATTATAAACTAGATGTACCATATTAAAGCTAAAAGCACACTGATCAATATAAATATTTAAAAGCACACACAAATAAGTTCCCCATTAAAACAACACTGAATTCAAACACCTAAAACCATTTAAAAATAAACCAAAAAGGAAATGTACATCACCCACACTCAGAATACTCTGCCACAATAGCCTGTTAGTGGCCATACTAGGCCTGTCCTAAACAAAATAGTCGTCGGCTAGTGAAAGAAAAACAAGAGAGGGGGCCATTCTAGCCCCTTGTGGAGAGGAGTTCCACAATCTGGGAGCAGTAGGCAAGAAGGCCCTTTCTCATTTCCTTAACAAGTGTGCGTGTGAAGGTGACTGGACCGAGAGAAAGTATCACCCAGAAGATCTCAAAGCCCAGGCAGGCTCATATAGGGAGATATTAACTTTCAGATTTTCACAGCTCTTGTAAAAAGCAGTAGAATTCCTGCCCACCCTTGAAACACATGCTTATGGGCAAGGTGGAGATTATCATCCCCTTGTGAATAAAGTGGGCATGCTGCTTCTGGTTGCTTGGTGCAAAAACGGGAGGCGAGCGAGCAGAACGAGATCCCCCAAAGCAGAGGGAAGACTCTTGAGGTATGAAGGGAAATGCAGCACATTTCACATGTCCCACCTCCCCCTTAACCTTCAACTAAGAGCAGGCTAAGGGGTCTAAGCAAGTTTGCTGCCACAAAGCATTTATTTAAATGCTCATTTAATTTAATGTATTATTATTATTATTATTATTATTATTATTATTATTATTATTAGTTTGTACCCCACCTTTCTTCCCACAAAAGCCCAGGATAGCAAACACACAAACAATAAAACAATTAAAGCATCTGAAAACAATTCCAATGCATATGCAGCCTGTCTAACATTTAACAGGAGGGAATTCCAAAGGGTAGATGCCACAACACTAAAGGCCTAATTCCTTCATTATTAAAATACTGTACATCTATTCTGCTCTTCCTGTCCCAACAACAGAACCTGCAAGGCAGCTTGGCAGAGTACACAAGCACTAAATCCCATTTAGAATCAAGTTGGAAGGAACCTCAGAGGTCATTTATTCCAACCCCCTGTAAATGCAGGGGATGCACTATGCCAGTATTCATGCTAGGTGACTGCCCAGCCTCTCTTTAAAAACCTATAGGAGTTATTTTGTTATTCCAGATGTATTAACACGGAAAGCCCAAAATTCACGTCTGACTGGGATGAGGGACAAAGCAGTGCTAGGAACACCCTGCCTAGAAAAGTCCATCTCACCCCTTCCCTCATGTTCTTCTGTGGCAATGCAGAAACTTTCATTTCCAGCATGGCTTTTGGCTTTTAATGGTTGAGAATCTTCATTGAAGACTTGCTGTGTTAAACTGCTATTCTCATTGTTTTCATCTGCTGGACTTCCACCTCTTTCTTATCAACAATGATACTTTTCAGTGGTTGTTGTTTTTTAAATGTAACTTTTTGTATTTTTTTATACTGTTTGTAAATTCCTTTCTTTTTCAGATGCCTTGATTTTTTTTTTCCAAAGGGAGGGATTTAAATAAATAAATGCAACAATGTGAACCAGTGTTTGTGGTGTTAATGAGATCTGTGTTGGCTCCCGCTTGTCAAACATTTCTGTATCATATGAAGAACTCGCATACTCTGAGCTTACTTTTCCTCCATCCTTCTGTCATTTCTCTTTCATCAGGAAGACTCATTTACCTTTTCCTCCTCTGGCTTGAACTTTGCCTTCTGCCTCTCGTTAATATTTAAATTAAATTAAATCTTGAAGAATGGGACGCAGGTGGCACCGTGGGTTAAACCACAGAGCCTAGGGCTTGCCGATCAGAAGGTCGGTGATTAGAATCCCCATGACAGGGTGAGCTCCCGTTATTCGGTCCCAGCTCCTGCCAACCTAGCAGTTCGAAAGCACGTCAAAGTGCAAGTAGATAAATAGGTACCGCTCCAAGCGGGAAGGTAAATGGTGTTTCCGTGTGCCGCTCTGGTTCGCCAGAAATGGCTTTGTCATGCTGGCCACATGACCTGGAAGCTGTACGCCGGCTCCCTCGGCCAATAACGCGAGATGAGCGCCGCAACCCCAGAGTTGGTCACGACTGGACCTAATGGTCAGGGGTCCCTTTATCTAATCTTGAAGAAACTGCTGAAGTCCTGTTTGCCAGTTACATCTGTTTTTTCTTCTCACTGAATAATAAAATCAAAGAATTTAAATTGGGAAGTGACCTCAAGGGTCACCTAGTCCAACCACTTACAATGCAGGAATCTCAGCTAAAATATCCATGGCAGGCGGCCATCCAACCTCTTCTTTAAAATCTCCACAACTGTCACGGTCCGGTCGGCGGGCGTCAGGACCAGAGGCAAGATGGTGGTGTAGAAGCAGGAACAGGTGCAGGGCTGAGGGTCCAGCAGCAGGCAGTCGCAGGGTCAAGGAGCAAGGCAGAGGCAAAGGTCTGGGAGTCAAGGAGCAAGGCGTTGGCAAGGCGAAGGTCCAAGGAGCAAGAATCAAGACGTCGGCAAGGCAAGGGTCCACAGAGCAAGAATCAAGACGTCGGCAAGGCAAGGGGCCAAGGAGCAAGGAGCAAGACGTCGGCAAGGCAAGGGTCCACGGAGCAAGGATCAAGACGTCGGCAAGGCAAGGGGCCAAGGAGCAAGGATCAAGACGTCGGCAAGGCAAGGGGCCAAGGAGCAAGGATCAAGAGGCCAGATGCAACCAGGCAAGGATAGTGTTGCTGTGGCCAAGAGCTGAAGGGAAAATGCTGGGCTTTTATCCCTCCCAGCTCCTGCCACCAGGTGCAGTGAGGTATCAAGTGGCCTCACCTGAGTGACCACTCCTTGCCTCTCCAGCACAAGCTGAGATCTTCACCTGTGTGGCCACGCCTTGCTTCTCCAGCACAAGCTGAGGCAGGCCCCAGTCCTGCAAAGCACTACAGGCCCCAGAGCCTGACTCCTGCCCATACTCCTGACAACAACCTCTTGAGGGAGTCCATTCCACTCCTCAAACAGCTCGGACTGTCAGAAAGTTCAGAATCTCCTTTCTTGTAACTTAATGCCATTGGTTTGGGTCTTACCCTCTGTAGCAGGAGAAAACTTGTTCCATCTTCCATGTGACAGCCCTTTAAATATTTGAAGATGGCTATCATAACTCAATTGCCTCTTATCCAGGCTAAACATACCCAACTCCCTCAACTGTTCCTCATAAGGCTTGATTTCCAGACCCTCCTCTGCACACTTCCCAGTTTGTCAACATTCTTCTTAAGCTGTGGTGCAAAGAAGGCATACTTTGTTACCTCCATTGCATCCAGCACTTTTTCTGGGAAGTGCGGGGCCTTCTACAGTCAGAGCGTTTGTGCTGTTTGTCTCCACCTCTGCTCAGCTTATATTCCTGTAAATAAGCCCAAATATTGCAAAGCTGCCATACACTGCTGCTTCCAAAGGATATTTAGCTTCCTCTGGAACATCTCACCACTTGGAGAAGTGGGGAGCGTGTTAGTAGGTACTTTTTAGTAAGCAAAGAGGGTTGATACAGTTTATTATTATAATAGTATTATACAGGGCACTTTACAAAGGACAGGTGTGGCAGGTCTCTTCCCTGAGGGGCTTACAGTCTAAAACAGACACAGGGAAACAAGAGAGGGAGTGGGGAAATAGAAGCTGAGAAGGCAGGTGAAGAATATGTGGTGGTTTTAATTAGATGTACTTCGGCTTAATTGCAATAAAGTGCAGGAACTAGGCCACAGGCCTGGAGCTGGGAGCCCAGCAGATGTTTTTCAACTCCCGAATCTCATCATCCCTGACCATTGTCCATGCTGGCTGAAGGGAGTGAATCCCAACATTTGGAAGGCCATAGGTTCCTCACCCCTAAACACTTGAAAGGCTTTCCAGAGACGCACATTCTCCCCCTAACTCTGCCTCACACACTTGTATCTTCCCTCAACCCCTCTTGGGCTCCATCTGGAGTCAGTGGCAAGAGGAAGCAATGCAGTGACGACACATTAAACTGGCTTGTTGGCAGTACAGTATGTGTCTCTGAGGTTCTACAGTAGCATGCTGAGAGCAAGGATTTCTCTTTCATTTGGCTTTGTCAAGCAAAATAAACAGCTATGGTTTATGATTTTTATTCATCCAGATTCTGTTTGATATAGCAGCTGAACTCCCAAGGTTTTTGTTTTTGTTTTTTACATCTTAGCAAACCGCAGATCACACTTTCTCCTCTAATGATGATAACTCTTCACCATGGCAACTAGCAATTCACGCCTCAGAAAATTAACAGAAGGAAAATGAAGGGTTTTTTTTGTTTTTGTTTTCAGTGGTCTTTAATAGAAGGAAGTTAGGTGGTGCTGTGGAGAAGTCTTTGCAAACTCTGAGCTGCATATGGAAGCTGTAACCCTAGGGTGCAAATAAGGTCAAAGCAGGAAGTCTGGTCTAGCAGGGAAAACCAAGGTCCAGCAGAAACAAGAACTAGCACTGGAATACAAGGCACTTTCAACAATAAACACAAGCAGGTTTCTGTGGTTGCTTGAATAGTCTGTAAGTGGAAGTATTTATAAGTGGCAGGCACATCCCCCCCATGCAAATACATAGTCACCACACTCTGGTGTCAGCCAGGTAACCCAGATAAGGAAGGGCACCCACTCATCGTCAGCAGATTGCAAAAACTGCAACTGATTCCAACAAAACATGGCTTGATGGAGCATTGGAGACTTCAGTTGGAGCTGCATCAGTTGTGGCATCCAGCTCACTATGGAGACAAGCAACTTACTTTGTCCTCAAAGTGTCCAGCAAGCTACTCACAGAAGGTCTCTGAGGTGTTCTAAGATCTGTCCACTAAGATAGGTGTGAATAGCCTATAGATCACCTTGAAGAGCTCTGCTGGGTGATTCCTCAAATACACGAAGGAAGCAGCAAAGCAGGCTCTTTTTGCTGCTTTCACCACCATGCAGTAGACCCAGTTATGAATACTAGGCACATGCCTTTGCAGTGGGACTGACTTTCATAGTTAATCCAGAGCTGAATTAACTATGACGCTAACTATGGTATTAGAGAAGGGCACTTACTGCACTAAGTGGGTTGTCAATACAGTGGAACCTCGGTTTATGAACACCTCGGTTTACGAATTTTCAGTTTACAAACGCCGCGGGCCCATCTGGAACGGATTAATTCACTTTCCATTACTTTCAATGGGAAAGTTTGCTTCAGTTTATGAATGCTTCAGTTTATGAACAGATTTCCGGAACCAATTACACCCATGCTTCGGGTTAAGTACACTTCAGGTTGAGTACTCCGCGGACCCGTCTGGAACAGATTAATCCACTATCCATTACTTTCAATGGGAAAGTTCGCTTCAGTTTATGAACGCTTCAGTTTATGAACAGATTTCCGGAACCAATTGTGTTCATAAACCGAGGTACCACTGTACTGAGTAGTGGCCAGTCCGGTGGGTCTGTGATCCATGGCTCACCATGGCTGCAAACCCACTACTCAGTGAAGTGATTAAGTAATCTTTAGTAAAACTTGGCAGAAACTGCAAACTCAGCTTTTGAAATATAAAGTGGAAGTATACAACATCAACATTATTTTCCATCTTGCTGTAGGTTTTGTTTCATTTAGAAAGCTAACTTTTTATTTTATGGTTTATTATTGTTTATATTTTGAATTAGATATATATGGGGGCACCCTATATATATATGGGGACTCTAAAGGCCTTCATCTAGCCCTGCTTCTGAGAGCCCAAACAGACAGACTCATGTTTGCTAAACATATGCTTGTTGATCCCATGCCTTATCTCCCCATATCTCCCCATAGCTCTGCTTATTGAAGGCTCCCTACACCCAAAACCAATTCATTTCTGGCACCAGAGCCAAGCTTGGGGGTGGGGTGGGGGTAATCAAAGCTGTGCAGCACAGGGAGGTAAGGCAGGATGGAGATGAGTTTCACTCCCCTTCCCCCATAAGTTCCATTTAGTAATAAGGGTAGCACTCCCTCACACCTAAGTTAGATCCAAAGTACAGTACACATTTAGCAAATGTGTGTGTGGTCCTGCATTGCAGAGGGTTGAACAAGATGACCCTCCAGGTCTCTTCCAACTCTACAATTTTATGATCTTAAGAGTTTGTTGCTGGGCTGCACCAAACTGAGGATAGCGAGCAGCCTATTTGAACCTAGCAAATAAATATTGAAACCTTGTTTTATTATCTACCTTCATGTCCATTTTCAATAAGGCTTTTCAAATCAAATCAAATTGTTTAGTTAATTATAATCTGTAGAGCCCCCCCCCACTGCACCCAATACTGTAATCCATTTTCTGCACTGATAAGATCTGCAAATGTTCAGTTTCATTATCCAGAAACTTGTTTGGTTGCTGTCAAAGCGTGTGGATTTCTTTTATGCTATTGAAGATTCTGCAGTATTATGCTCACATCCCCCCCGTTTTGCTAGGCTGTTCAGTTTCCTTAGCAATTGATCCAGTTTCAAATGCTGGCTGTCCCACGGAGTGTTCATTATCGCCATTAACTGCCGTTCTGAAGATGTGGGTCATGAGTTGTTTTGTCTCACCTTGAAAAGTCCAGGCTTTATCTTCGCTTTTCTATTAGACTTTTGTCGCAGATCTACAGCAGGCACATGAGGATCCCACTAGCCAGGGAGGGGGAGAAGAAAAGAAGTAATAGATCTGAACATTTTGTGCAGTTCATGCAGGCAGCATGACAGTGTCGCTTGGCTTAGTTATCTCACATTTCTGCACCTAAAATGAAGCATATTTAAAGGGTAGGAGTTTAGATTTTGTTCTCCCTCTCTCTCAAAATGTATAATTGTGTTATGTGGGTAGCAATTTAACTGAAGAACATTTCAGATCATTTTGATTCAAAATAGGTTTTTGTGTTCATAGTGCAAAGAATGCCATATTGAGACTCTGGACAAAAGCTAGGAAATTTATGCAGAGCTTATCAACCTTCTGTCCTGGGAACTCCTTCATTGGGCAGCCCTTCATTAATGTTTAGATAAGAGGTGGCAAACCTCTTTGGACCAGTGGAAAAATTTGGATTTTTGAGAAGGCATAATGGGTGGCAGCCACAAAATGGAGGTGCAGGTTGCATCCACAGCAAAGGTGGCATTTTTCCATCTCCGCCGTATCAAGCAGTTGGTCCCTTACCTCTCTCGCCCCGATCTGGCCACAGTGATCCATGCGACGATCACCTCCAGGCTTGACTATTGTAACTCATTCTACGCAGGGTTGCCCTTAAAGCTGACCCAGAAACTTCAGCGGGTGCAGAATGCCGCGGCGAGGCTCCTTACAGGGTCCCGGCCGCGGGATCACATTCATCCAGTGCTTTACCAGCTGCACTGGCTCCCGGTGGAGTACAGGATCAGGTTTAAGGTGCTGGTTTTGACCTTTAAAGCCCTATGCGACTTGGGACCCTCGTACCTACGGGACCGCCTCTCCTGGTATGCCCCACGGAGGACCTTAAGGTCCACAAATAATAATATTCTGGAGATCCCGAGTCATAAGATGGCTAGATTGGCCTCTACTAGAGCCAGGGCCTTTTCAGTACTGGCCCCAACCTGGTGGAACGCTCTTTCCCAGGAGACCAGGGCCCTGCGGGATCTGTCATCTTTCCGCAGGGCCTGCAAGACAGAGCTGTTCCGCCTGGCCTTTGGGTTAGACTCGGCCTGACCCCTGTGTTTCATCCCTCATGGCTTGGATTTATGGCCTACTTGAAATGAGGCTGCACTTTAAATTTTAATACTGTATTTTAATCTGTATTTTAATTAATTGTTTTTATGTTTTATTGTAATTCTGTTGGTGTCAGCCGCCCTGAGCCCGGTATTTGACTGGGGAGGGCGGGGTATAAATAAAAATTTATTATTATTATTATTATTATTATTATTATTATTATTATTATTATTATTAAAATGCCAGCTGCCATGAGGGAATGGCATAACACAAAATGGCTGCCATGGGGCATGAACAAAATGGCGGCCATATCTACAAGAACAGAAAAAGAGATGAGCACAAAATGCTGTTAGCATCCCCAGCCCCAATTGAAAAAGCAACTATATCAGTCACCATCATTCATAGAGAGAAGCTCTTTGCCAGGCACCCCCCAAATTGCGGCCCTCCAGATGTTTTCGCCTACAACTCCCATGATCCCTAGCTAACAGGACCAGTGGTCGGGGAAGATGGGAATTGTAGTCCAAAACATCTGGAGGGCTGGAGTTTGGGGGTGCCTGCTCTTTGCATTTCTACTCTGTTCAGAACAGGTGGAAGGGTGAGTGTCTGATCCTGGCATCCAATGAAATGTGGGCATGTTTAAGGGGACATATTCAATGTAGGAGAGACTGAGAAAGTGCAAAAGGAGCTGAACAGCAAGAATAAACAGTCTCTTGTTCACTGCAGATTTTTGAGGGGAGATTTACTGAGGCCTGTCTCAGTGACGTCTATGCTGGCATGGTCATGTCCGCAGAATGGAAGATGGCAGGATCCCCAAAGACATGCTCTATGGCAGGGGTAGGCATCCTAAGGCCCGGGGGCTGGATGCGGCCCAATCGCCTTCTCAATCCAGCCCACAGACGGTCTGGGAATCAGTGTGGTTTTTTACATGAGTAGAATGTGTGCTTTTATTTAAAATGCAACTCTGGGTTATTTGTGGGGCATAGGAATTCGTTCATTCCCCCACCCCCCAAAATATAGTCCAGCCTACCACATGGTATGAGGGACGGTGGACCCGCCCACGGCTGAAAAAGGTTGCTGGCCCCTGCTCTATGGGGAGCTAGCTTCAGGTACCTGGCCAGTTGGCAGACCAACTGTAAGCTACAAAGATGTCTGCAAACATAACGTGAAGGCTGGCAACATCAACCCTACCATCTGGGAATCCCTTGCAGACAATGGAAGGGCCTGGAGACTGGCAGTCAAGTCATGTACCCATAGGAGGGAGCAGAGGAGAAATGACCACTGGGACGAGCGCAGAGAAAAGAAACTCCACGGTGCAGCTGTGGCAGCACAACCAGATGCCTTCATCTGCCCCAGGTGCAACAAAACATGTCTCTCCCACATCGCTACCTACAGCCACAGCAGGTACTGCAATTATCCAACAGCTTGATCTCGCCTCCAAAAGCGCACTTCTCCATTGTCACTTGAGACAGATGCCAGCAACAATTTGCAGGCACCATAGAAGGTCCTGGCAGGCGCACTGCTGCCTCCAGGTCTCACACTGGCAACCCCTGGTTTAAAAGCTGTAGCTAGTGCAGAACGTGGCCCTAGAGCGGCTTAGGACCCTCGTACCTACGGGACCGCCTCTCCTGGTATGCCCCGCGGAGGACCTTAAGGTCCACAAATAGCAACATTTTGGAGATCCCGAGCTATAAAGTGGTTAGATTGGGCTCAACTAGGGCCAGGGCCTTTTCAGTACTGGCCCCGACTTGGTGGAACGCTCTCTCACAGGAGACCAGGGCCCTGCAGGATTTGACGTCTTTCCACAGGGCCTGCAAGATGGGGCTGTTCCGCCTGGCCTTTGGGCTGGACTTAGTCTGACCCCTATGTTTTCCTCCCTGTGGTTTTGATTTTAAAACGAGGCTGCATTTTTAAAATTTTAAATTGTAGCTTAACCTGTATTTTAATTAATGTTTTTTTCTTTTATGTCTTATTGTAATTTTACGGTGTCAGCCGCCCTGAGCCCGATTTTGACTGGGGAGGGCAGGGTATAAATAAATTTTTATTATTATTATTATTATTATTATTATTATTAGAGTTTGGCTGCTACAAGTGCATTGGTTTTGTGCTGTTCTGTTCTATTCTTGTTCTCTGTCTTTGTCTGATCTGTGTGCTGGTGGTATTCTATAAAGCATTAAATACCTAATATGCTAAAATGGCTAGCTTCCTCACCTGTGGCCCGGACATCTCACCTTGCCACCCGTGAGCTGCTGAAATGTTGAGGATACACAGGGACGTATTATTGGGAGCACCCCACAATTATGGAAAGCTTAGAGGCTTGCCAGAGTTGAGCATCTTGTGGAAGCATTGCCAGACTTTTTAGTTTGGGTCTGGCAGGCAATACCTGGGGTGGGCTGTATGTCCACTGAAGAGGATGGTGGTATCGTAAGTTGGTGGACAAACATGATAACTTTTTTTGAAGCATGTTGTAAACCACTTGGATTCCTGGGAATTAAATGGGTATGGTAGATAAGTTTTGTTATTTAAGAATTCCACATACAGTACTGGTATACTTTAGCAACAGCAAATTCTGGTGTTCATATGTGGCAAAATTGCCTTGTTCTTGAACTCCAGTACATCAAAATCCTTCTTGCCCTGTTTTCCCCACCCTGTTTCTAAACTATCCACAGGGCTGTGACATGTACTTAAATGTCACTGTGGAAACTAAAAAGCCTGAGATCTGTACCAGCAAGATAAGAAAGGAACGTGTAGCTTTTACAAGGGAGTGCCAATTTCTTCAGACTGATATACTGTGCTCTTGATAGCACTCCATGGCTTACTCGGTTTGGACATATAGTTCTGTGATACTCTTTGGCAGTACAAACTCCAAGTAAATTTTAAAGAAGGAATATTATGAAACAAAGGCCATCATGTGAATTCTTTCTTTCTTTTTCGGAGGTGGGAAAATCACTCTTTGCCCTTGTGATGAAATATATGGGTGTGTATTTTTTCAGTTCTTCAGCTGAGCTGGGAAAGGATGCAAGGAAGTCCTTTTGCAACAAATAAGACAATTTCCACTTTGCATAACGTCTAAACAGTCAGGTTGGAAGCAAACAAGTTGGTTTGTAATGGAGCATAAAACAAAGAAAAGGCAATAATTCCACAGGAACAAAGTGTAAGAAAGTATTGAAGTATATCTCCTGCCTGGACAAAAGGAAAGGCTAAACTAGCCATGATATTAACTGCGTGAAGACGAAACTTTTAAACTTGTGTATCTATTTGCCTCCCTGGGCTCCTCGAAGGAGTGAAGGTGAGATATAATCTCAATAAATAAATAATACTTCAGCAGGTGTACGTCACCAAATTCCTTGTTGCCCACAGCTGATAACAATAGCCTGGTCATTTGACGTGTTTGCTCATGTTCAGCAGCTCAAAGTCACAATCCTTTCTGGGGAACATTTCAGGATCTACATCCCCTTTGGAGGTGGCAGAGGCAAATGGTGGCACAGTGTTGTAAACAAAATCTGCCCTTATTCCCTTATGGGGTATACAAGAGCCCTTATAGTGTCCTTTGTAGGTTCTCCATCGGTAGGAGAAAACAACAGAGGCCAACCAGAGAATATTGAGAAGCAAAGCAGCTATTAAGCCTGATCTTTACAGCAACCAACGTTTCATTTTTTACTTTTCCTTACTCATTGTCCACTATACTTTAAAATCTGAAATGTTAGCCCTCTGCTCTGGTGCTAAGGTGGCTGTTGTCTCATCCACTACCTTGTCAGGTTAGGCGATCTCCTTTCTTCTCACATTGACCGGAGGTTAGATTAAGAGAAAGTTCACCTATCTGCAATTCCACATCAAGATCAGAAGCCGCAATAGGCTTCAATGGGGACTCGCACCAGCACCTGGCGTTTCTGGGCAGCTGCCTAGGCCCATTGCTGATGGGGGGCCCTCTTTTGCGACACTCTGAAGAGTATGGCACCATTTGCCTTTCCTACAATGCTCTGGAATCTTTTCCCCAATGTAGCGTCACTCCAGGGCATTGTGGGAAATGGAAAAGGGAGCTCCAAAATGACACAGTACTTATGGGGCTGCTACTGTGGCTGCTTGCTGGCAAGAAGGCCCACGTGGTGCGTGCATTCATGACTGCTGACTGACATAGGAGAGGACCCACCAGAGGGCACCATACCAGAGGTTTTATCTCATAGCTGCAACTGGTCCTGACCCCAGCAAACCATTTCTAGCGAAGAAACTCCTTTTGCAACAGAATGCAAACAATATTTCCATGAAGTTCTCCTGCAACGAACAAGTGTTCTGCTGGGTGCACTAGGCTGACACCACATCCCTCTAGAAGCTGCCAGCAGGCTGCAAGGACAAAAGGTTTTGATCATTCCTTTTTTGGTTCAGTTTGTACTTTCTCATTTAAAAGACATAGCTCTTTCGATTTGTGAGAGTATTTCAAAGCCAGCCTTTGTAAAGTGAGCCAGCAAGCGGCGACAATCACTGACATGTCCAGGGATCCTCTCTTTTTTTTTTTAAGAGGGCCAGCTTCCATGTTACGTTAGAACAAAGTGGGTTCCCCCCCCACTGCCTCTGTGATCACAGCAGGACATTCTATACAAGATCTCAAAGCAGCTGTTTTATTACAGAAAAAATTCAGAAACAGACTGGAAAGAGAAGTTGCTGAATTGCAACTCATTAGCAAGCTTAAAACCATGGAGCCACCTGGAATGAACAGAGACATAGGATTCTTATCTCATTATACATGATCAAGCTTTCCTTAGCACCTCAGCCCTTGCTTTCCCCCCCGCAAGACCAATTGCAGTCATTAACAGTTGTTAACAGTCATCTACAGGTTTACCACTCCTATCAGCCCATCACCCATTCCCATCACCTCCACCCCACCCTCTGAATATACATAAGGGTCTGGTTACTTCTGTTTCAGTGTATCTGATGAAGTGTGCATGCACACAAAAGCTCATACCAAAATTAAAACTTAGTTGGTCTTTAATGTGCTACTGAAGGAATTTTTTTTATTTTGTTTCGACTCAGACCCTCAGACCAACACGGCTACCTACCTGTAATTAAATTTTGTGTTTTTTTGAATATATATATTTTTGATTTTCCATCATATACACATTCCATTACATCTCAAATTGTTTTTTTTAAATCTTCTTTCTCTTTACTCCTAAGAGTTGACTTCCATTCTTATTTCCTCTGTTTCCTTCCATCATCTTTATCTTTTGCATTCTTCTATCATCTTTCATGTCAGCAAAAACAAGACCTGGAGCTGACTGTAACTCAGATCATCAGCTTCTTATAGCAAAATTCCAGCTTAAACTGAAGAAAGTAGGAAAAACCACTGGGCCAGTAAGATACAATCTAAATCAAATCCCTTATGAATACACAGTGGAAGTGAGGAACAGGTTTAAGGATTTAGATTTGGTGGACAGAATGCCTGAAGAACTATGGATGGAGGCTCGTAACATTATACAGGAGGCAGCAACGAAAACCATCCCAAGGAAAAGGAAATGCAAGAAAGCAAAATGGCTGTGCAACGAGGCCTTACAAATAGCAGAGGAGAGGAGGCAAGCAAAATGCAAGGGAGATAGGGAAAGATACAGGAAACTGAATGCAGATTTCCAAAAAATAGCAAGGAGAGACAAGAGGGTCTTCTTAAATGAGCAATGCAAAGAAATAGAGGAAAACAATAGAATGGGGAAAACCAGAGATCTGTTCAAGAAAATTGGAGATATGAAAGGAACATTTCCAACTACCGCAGAATTGCGCTCATTTCACACACTAGCAAGGTTATGCTTAAAATTCTACAAGGCAGGCTTAGGCAGTATGTGGACCGAGAACTCCCAGAAGTGCAAGCTGGATTTCAAAGGGGCAGAGGAACCAGAGACCAAATAGCAAACATGCGCTGGATTATGGAGAAAGCTAGAGAGTTCCAGAAAAACGTCTACTTCTGCTTCATTGACTATGCAAAAGCCTTTGACTGTGTCAACCACAGCAAACTATGGCAAGTTCTTAAAGAAATGGGAGTGCCTGATCACCTCATCTGTCTCCTGAGAAATCTCTATGTGGGACAAGAAGCTACAGTTAGAACTGGATATGGAACAACTGATTGGTTCAAAATTGGGAAAGGAGTACGACAAGGTTGTATATTGTCTCCCTGCTTATTTAACTTATATGCAGAATTCATCATGCGAAAGGCTGGACTAGATGAATCCCAAGCAGGAATTGCCGGAAGAAATATCAACAACCTCAGATATGCAGATGACACAACCTTGATGGCAGAAAGTGAGGAGGAATTAAAGAACCTTTTAATGAGGGTGAAAGAGGAGAGCGCAAAATATGGTCTGAAGCTCAACATCAAAAAAACCAAGATCATGGCCACTGGTCCCATCACCTCCTGGCAAATAGAAGGGGAAGAAATGGAGGCAGTGAGAGATTTTACTTTCTTGGGCTCCTTGATCACTGCAGATGGTGACAGCAGTCACGAAATTAAAAGACGCCTGCTTCTTGGGAGAAAAGCAATGACAAACCTAGACAGCATCTTAAAAAGCAGAGACATCACCTTGCCGACAAAGGTCCGTATAGTTAAAGCTATGGTTTTCCCAGTAGTGATGTATGGAAGTGAGAGCTGGACCATAAAGAAGGCTGATCGCCGAAGAATTGATGCTTTTGAATTATGGTGCTGGAGGAGACTCTTGAGAAGGGGACGACAGAGGACAAGATGGTTGGACAGTGTTCTCGAAGGTACGAACATGAGTTTGACCAAACTGCGGGAGGCAGTGCAAGACAGGAGTGCCTGGCATGCTATGGTCCATGGGATCACAAAGAGTCGGACACGACTAAACGACTAAACAACAAATCATCTTTCATCTTCCTATTTTAGTCTCACATCTTATCTATTCTACACACACACACACACACACACACACACACACACACACACACACTTTTATATACAGTTTACAACATCATGTTCAATATTTTATTTTATTTATCTCTACCTTGTATTTTTCTATCTTGCTTATATCTGTTTTTCAAACTTTAATGACCGTCTTTTAATGTTTTTCACTATTTTTTCCAATAAACTGTATCCAAGCCCATATCAATGTTGTTTCGCATATTTATGCTACCAGTATTAGGTTTTTCTCATTGTTCCCAGTATTTATCTTTTCAATAAAATTTTCCAATGTATACCATAAATTTCCCCCATTCTTTCAGAAAGGTTTCATTCCTTTGGCATCTTATTTTCCCCATCAATCTAGCTATCTCCATGTATTCCAGTGTTTTTTGTTGCCACTCTTCTACCGTCGGCATTTGTTGTTGTTTCCACATTTTGGCTAGCAGCAGTCTTGCCCCAGTTGTTGCATACAGGAATAACTTACGATCTTTTGGTTCTATGTTGTTGTTTAGTCGTTTAGTCGTGTCCGACTCTTCGTGACCCCATGGACCATAGCACGCCAGGCACTCCTGTCTTGCACTGCCTCCCGCAGTTTGGTCAAACTCATGTTCGTAGCTTCGAGAACATTGTCCAACCATCTTGTCCTCTGTCGTCCCCTTCTCCTAGTGCCCTCAATCTTTCCCAACATCAGGGTCTTTTCCAAGGATTCTTCTCTTCTCATGAGGTGGCCAAAGTATTGGAGCCTCAGCTTCACGATCTGTCCTTCCAGGGAGCACTCAGGGCTGATTTCCTTAAGAATGGATAGGTTTGATCTTCTAGCAGTCCATGGGACTCTCAAGAGTCTCCTCCAGCACCACAATTCAAAAGCATCAATTCTTCGGCGATCAGCCTTCTTTATGGTCCAGCTCTCACTTCCATACATCACTACTGGGAAAACCATAGCTTTAACTATACGGACCTTTGTCGGCAAAGTGATGTCTCTGCTTTTTAAGATGCTGTCTAGGTTTGTCATTGCTTTTCTCCCAAGAAGCAGGCGTCTTTTAATTTCGTGACTGCTGTCACCATCTGCAGTGATCAAGGAGCCCAAGAAAGTAAAATCTCTCACTGCCTCCATTTCTTCCCCTTCTATTTGCCAGGAGGTGATGGGACCAGTGGCCATGATCTTGGTTTTTTTGATGTTGAGCTTCAGACCATATTTTGCGCTCTCCTCTTTCACCCTCATTAAAAGGTTCTTTAATTCCTCCTCGCTTTCTGCCATCAAGGTTGTGTCATCTGCATATCTGAGGTTGTTGATATTTCTTCCGGCAATCTTAATTCCGGCTTGGGATTCATCTAGTCCAGCCTTTCGCATGATGAATTCTGCATATAAGTTAAATAAGCAGGGAGACAATATACAACCTTGTCGTACTCCTTTCCCAATTTTGAACCAATCAGTTGTTCCATATCCAGTTCTAACTGTAGCTTCTTGTCCCACATAGAGATTTCTCAGGAGACAGATGAGGTGATCAGGCACTCCCATTTCTTTAAGAACTTGCCATAGTTTGCTGTGGTTGACACAGTCAAAGGCTTTTGCATAGTCAATGAAGCAGAAGTAGACGTTTTTCTGGAACTCTCTAGCTTTCTCCATAATCCAGCGCATGTTTGCTATTTGGTCTCTGGTTCCTCTGCCCTTTCGAAATCCAGCTTGCACTTCTGGGAGTTCTCGGTCCACATACTGCCTAAGCCTGCCTTGTAGAATTTTAAGCATAACCTTGCTAGCGTGTGAAATGAGCGCAATTGTGCGGTAGTTAGAGCATTCTTTGGCACTGCCCTTCTTTGGAATTGGGTTCTATATATAGCATTAAATTTTGGAAGGTGAACAGTGACAGGTGTGTCATGGCAAAGATCTGAGCTAAACAAATGCCTCTGCTCCCCTGAAGGAAGTCCCTGTCTAGGGAAGAAGGATGCACTGGTGGAGGAAGGGGGGTGCAGTGGGCGGCACCCCCCCGGGACGCTCACCAAAGGCTAGCTCCGCCTCTGGAAGGATGCACACTAATCACAAGCTACAAGAGGCTAGGAGATCAGTATTCTTTTCAACTTTTTCTCCACACTTAAGACACGACTGGGGAACTGAGTCAGGCTGGCGAGGGCCCCCCCCGCCAATCTCCTGATGTCACATGACCTGGTTTTGTCTGCCAGGCTTGGAATCAGACATGATACTTTGTAAGGCCCACTGATCAAGCTGATTGCCAGTGTTTTGCTGGCACCACTGATCATAGGAGCCAACTCCTAGGACCGTGGAAGCTTTGGCTCCCACAATAACATATTTTTGGGGAGGCCCCCACTAAGTTGATGGGCACTGGATCATGTGATCGATTGTGTGCCCCCCCCCCACAATACATTATTTTATTCAATTTGGCAGCCCTGCCACCGACGGCATATATGATGTCAGGTGACACCATATTGATGTCATAAGTAGGGCAGGTAGGCGTGGCTTCACCAAAATTGTCTTGAGGGCCAAGTGGGGAGGCCTTGGGAAGCCTAATCAGGCCTGTGGGGCTGTGAGTTTCCTGCCACCACCAATTTAAGAAATGCCTTGCCCTGTAGCTGCAGCCTATTGGCTGCTTGTGTGTAGATGTGCTAATGTCTGTTGCGTCATCGGAAGAGGGAAGGATGTCAACATAAGGAAGGAAATTTCAATATGGAAGGGAGAATTCCCAGGCTTAAACATGTAGATGTCTGCCGTAGGGCTTGATGGTTTGCTGTGAAAATCTTCACGGTTATCAGCAAACAGATTTTGCTCTTTGCAAATGGCCTTGGTCCAGTATACCTGAAGGAGCGTCTCCACCCTCATCGTTCTGCCCGGACACTGAGGTCCAGCACCGAGGGCCTTCTGGCGGTTCCGTCGTTGCAAGAAGCCAAGTTGCAGGGAACCAGGCAGAGGGCCTTCTTGGTGGTGGCGCCCGCCCTGTGGAACGCCCTCCCATCAGATGTCAAAAAAAAAAACAGCTACCAGATTTTTAGAAGACATCTGAAGGCAGCCCTGTTTAGGGAGGCTTTTAATGTTTAATAGATTATTTTATTTCATTTTTCTGTTGTAAGCCACCCAGAGTGGCTGGGGAAACCCAGCCAGATGGGTGGGGTATAAATAAATTATTATTATTATTATTATTATTAAATGTATGCTTGGCATTCAGAAGGTCTCCAGTTTAGTCCATCACATCTCTAGCTAAGGAATTTCTGGGAGCTGGACTGGGAAGGACCACTGCCCAAAAAATGGACAACGGAGCCAACTGGAGCTGGCAGGACTAGGTTGGATGGACCAACAGACTGAGACAGCACTTACACAACTTCATGTTTTAGTTACAGGCGGGTAGCCGTGTTGGTCTGCCATAGTCGAAAAAAAATCAAAAAGTTCCTTCCAGTGTTCAACTTTTGTATGTTCACATTTCATGTATGCACCATGTATAGCCTTGCAATGTTGCGTCAGCACTTGAAATTTTATTACAGTGATGCAACATTGCAGAAACTACATCATTGCAGCATCATGCTGAATTGGCCTGGAATCACTCAGTTAGTGAAACCTTCTGCTTGCACAACTTTACAGCTTTTAGAGCAGGAATGGATGAGGAGTATCACTGTACACAAGGCGCTGGGGGAGAACATGGCTGGACTACTGATATGTACGGCTGCCGCTGCTCAGAGCAGCCGCCAAGCGACCCTTTAAAAGAAAAACTGCCTCAATAACCCCCCTGTACATTTCTCAGTTTTTTTTACCTTCCCCATAAAATATTTGACATTTTCCCCCTCCCTTTCGTTCCCAACATCCTTGGTTTTTTTGTGGGGCGGCTTCAAGATTAAACTTTCAGTTCAGTGTTAACCCACCTAGAGTGGATTACCGTAATGCACTCTATGAACCCTCAGGGAGTTTCAGCTGACAAAAGTGTCATGGTGAAAAAGTTAAGCAGGCAAGTGAGTCATGCACCTCTTAAGCTGCCCCCCTGCCTCCCACCGAGAACATAGTAGACAAGGGAAAAACCAGCCTAGTCCAATGCGTTGGCCAGAGAAACAGCCGCTGCAGAGAATTTCCTTCTCTAATGCACAAAGGACTTTACTCGTCAGCTGCTTATGCCATACATTTAAAGCAGAGTCTACCATGTGAACTGTAGTTTAAGCATCCTGGGAATTGTAGCTCTGTAAAGGGTAAACTACAGTTCTTAGAATGCTTTGGAGAGGGGGAATGTGCCAGTGTGGTGTACGGTAGTGGTTAAGAGCGGTAGACTCGTAATCTGGGGAACTGGATTCACGTCTCTGCTCCTCCACATGCAGCTGCTGGGTGACCTTGGGCTAGTCACACTTCTCTGAAGTCTCTCAGCCCCACCCACCTCACAGGGTGTCTGTTGTGGGGGAGGAGCGGAAAGGAGATTGTTAGCCGCTTTGAGACTCCTTCGGGTAGTGATAAAGCGGGATATCAAATCCAAACTCTTCTCTTCTTCTTCTTCTTCTTCTTCTTCTTCTTCTTCTTCTTCTTCTTCTTCTTCTTCTTCTTCTTCTTCTTCTTCTTCTTCTTCTTCTTCTTCTTCTTCTTCTTCTTCTTCTTCTTCTTCTCCACATTCAGCTGCTGGGTGACCTTGGGCTAGTCACTTCTCTGAAGTCTCTCAGACCTGCTCACCTCACAGAGTGTTTGTTGTGGCAGAGGAAGGGAAAGGAGAATGTTTACTGCTTTGAGACTCCTTAGGGTAGTGATAAAGTGGGATATCAAATCCCAAATCTTCTTCTTCTTCTTTAAATGTATGAATGCTTGCTTCCCTCCCCATTCTCTTTTCCTTTTGTGTCTGGCCTATGTCGCCTCACTCGGAGAGCAACAATTCCCAGAGTGGTATAACGATAAATCCCTCTTCCCATGGAACTCTGGGAATTGTAGCTCACTGAAAGGGAATTGAGGTCTATTAACAACTCTCATCACCCTTAGCAAACTACAGTTACCAGGATTCATTGGGGGAAGCCATGACTGGTATGTCACTGCATTAAATGTACACATAGTGAAGATAGGACCTTCCTTAAAATCCTGGCAACAGGACAGCATCCTCCATCATACCTCAGAGCAGCAGCCTAGCTTTGGAGATGTGGAGGGCCTGTGTCATTTGGCACTTCTTCCCTCACCACCTGCCCCCTAAGAGAGCTGCCTTTTGTTACCTAGTGGTAAGGCTAGCCCTAAGAGAGGGGTAGGAACATAGGAGCCAACTCCTAGGAGCTGAGGTGTTTTCGGGGGCCCTAATAAAATATTTGAGGGGGCTGCCACCCCCCAAGTTGATGGGCATTGCCATTCAAATGGTGTGTGCATGCGTGCTGTGTTTTGTGAGCGATTATGTGGGGTGAGGCCCCGTAATATTTTATTTAAGTTGGCACCCCTGGGTAGAAAGTGGGGCAGATATAGCAGGATCCTCAGAAAGGAGGAGATTAAAAGACCTGTTCGCACATGACACTGAATGAGCATTCACACTGTATGGTCCACACATTCAGGAGGCTGTAATAATTAGTTCTATTCTGGCATGTTAAATTAACATATAAGGGGCCTGTGAGGATGAAGTAAGTTCGAGCGTTTCTTCTTTATTGGGGTTGCAGACTTACCAAAAGCATGTTTAAAAATGCAGGATGCGTTTAATTCATGACAGCACTTATTGAAAACGAATGGTACCAATTAACCTATAGCACCGCAATTAGTAACATCCGGGCTGAAATAGAAATGTCAAAAAGGTGGTTTTCTTTTTAAACATAATGATAGCGATGACAGAGCCACATGTATTTCAAGTGAAAAAGAGGACAGGGGCTTCTGCACCTTTAATAGTTATGAAGAAAACAACCAAAGGTGTAGGAGCCCTAACCTATTTTGCATTTGGCTGTCCTGTTTCCACATTGGAGGGTTTGTGGAGGAACGAGGAAGCCGAAAGGAGGATTCTAGGAGCAGAAAGGGGCACCGTGCTAGGATCTGCAAAAGAAGGCATTTCATACGAGGTAACAAACCCAGTCTCTGGCTGCTTGCAGGCCTTTAGCTTTCTGTGGTGAGGCTAAGAGGAAGTTTAAAACCAAACCTCCTTCCCCAACGCACGGCCCCCCACTGTTAAGGTTGCACATCCCTCACTTGGCCACCAGAGAGCAGCCCTCTAGTTCAGAGCTGATGAACACAAAGAAGTAAAGCAGCAAAATAAAATGTTGTCATTCCTCGAATTCTCAGACTGTTCTCTTGTTGCCAGTCCCGCAGGGGGATCTGTGAGGACTACATAATTCACCGAATAATGCCTTGAACATTAAGCACTTCTGTTTAAACATTACATCTCCTGTACATTTGAGTGCAGAGACGAGCGGGACTCTAGAATCGTGCTCTGCTCTTTGTGTGACATCCCCTGTAATTTATTCCGTTAAAAAAGAATTGATTAGGAACCTTCTCCATGTTTTTTTTTTATTATTATCAACTGCTCTGCTCTGTACATATCAACAGGCAGCCCTCTTTTCTCCTGTTCATGAAACCAGACCGTTCCGCTTGCATTTTGGAAAAACCCTCTCCCTAGGCAGCCTGCTAAAATATTCTTCTTATTGGGCTATGTTTTTCTTGACTAGCTGCCAAAGTTAACTACTGCATTTCAAGCCAAAGGCTATTTAGAGCCATTAAGTCACTGGGATGGCTGTCTTTTCTGCATTGGCTTGAAGAAATACCTGTGCGGTTTTCTTCTGCAGGGCACGCCTTACAGACCAGAAAGGCCCACTGGGGCAATTCTTCAAAAACGTCTTGATAGCTATAGGGTTTCCCCCTCACCCCCTGAACTGCAGGACTCCACACTTTTACAAGTAAAAAGATGTACGTCCAATGTAGAGACAAAGCAAAATCTTCAGATCAGCATAGGGGGCCCTCTTCTTTCTTCCATCATTTTCAGAGATTTGGAGTACCTAGGAAAAATGTGTGTGACCTAGGAAAAAGCGTTCTCTGGGGGTATACCTGCCAACATTTTGTAGCCAAAATCTGGGACACTGTCTTCCAGGATGCCATCTTCCCATTTTTATTTTTTATTTTTGCAAGAGCACGACAGACCATCACAGGTGCCACATAATACCCATTCTGCATTTGAGACAAAGCAATCTTTTAGTATGGCAGCACATAAACTCTGGAACTCCCTGTCTGATGACAGAAAGCAGGTGCCTTCGCTGTACTGTTTTCAGCACCTGCTTAAAACATTTTTGTTTAGACAGTCCTCCCCAGATATGTAGAATGCTGATATGTGTTTTAATTCGTTTTTAGTTTACTGCTGATTTTTTTTAAAAAATATGTTTTAAATCGTTGCTTTTAACTGTTTTTACCGCTAATTTTATTGTTTCCTTCCCTCTGTTAGACGCTTCGAGGTTTTTTTACACTCGTGGAGTATTTTTTATGAAATAAAAGTAAATAAATAACTAGACTGTGCTTATCAGAGAAAAATAATTTGTAAAAACTTGTAAAAAAATATATCATCCAGATTTATTCAGGGCTCTGATCAAAGCAATAGCAGGGCTCTGTCATTCTAAGGGCCAAAATCCATCATAAATACATACAACAGCTTGTTTTCTTAATGCATTTATACAGGTGGCTCCCATAAAGAACACCTTAGATTTTAACCTCTTGCCTGCTGCTTATCTAACTGTGACATTCTGAAGATCGTATCTTGCTGTCCCTTTCCTTTCCAGCAGGGAACTTTAACATTTTTACAAGTGACAGTAAAAACAAGCTTTTAGTCTGGACCATGCTGTTAAATCAAGCAAGGAAGCATGTAGCAACTGGTGTGTGGAATAGCCAGAGTGCTGGATTTGGAGTAGAGAATTCTGAGTTAAAATCCCTGCTCTGCCTCGAAACACCCAAGATTTGCAGCAGACAAACACAAGGTCCTAGCCCTCATGAACTGTAGTGCCATGAAAAACCCAGGGTGCCTTGGGGACAGCTATTGTTAGCCTAACCTCACAGGATCACTTAGCCTGAATTTAGCAATAAAAGCTATGGTTTTCCCAGTAGTGATGTATGGAAGTGAGAGCTGGACCATAAAGAAGGCTGATCGCTGAAGAATTGATGCTTTTGAATTATGGTGCTGGAGGAGACTCTTGAGAGTCCCATAGACTGCAAGAAGATCAAACCTATCCATTCTGAAGGAAATCAGCCCCGAGTGCTCACTGGAAGGACAGATCGCGAAGCTGAGGCTCCAATACTTTGGCCACCTCATGAGAAGAGAAGACTCCCTGGAAAAGACCCTGATGTTGGGAAAGATTGAGGGCACTAGGAGAAGGGGACGACAGAGGACGAGATGGTTGGACAGTGTTCCCGAAGCTACGAACATGAGTTTGACCAAACTGCGGGAGACAGTGGAAGACAGGAGTGCCTGGCGTGCTATGGTCCATGGGGTCATGAATAGTCGGACACGACTAAACGACTAAACAACAACAAGCAATAAAAGTGGGGGCACTTGTTTGATGTGCTGCATCTTCCCCTGAGCTTCCATGGCTGTTGGCAAACTATTCTTTTCGTTATGCAAACTACTGATGAATGGTAGTTTGCTTTCTCAACTGGAGCTAATGGTTAGGCAATAGTCGGCAGATCTCTCTTGAGTATTTGAATGGGTGAGCTATCAAAGTTTGGAGAGTGACACACCTTTCCTCTGCTGCTAAGGAAACAGACTGCTTTATGTGTGCTGCTTTACTCAGACCTCTGCTGTTGTTTAAAGACGCTATTTTTCTCTCAGTTTTCCCCTTCCCTGCTTTACTCTGCCATGGTTTTAAACCACCACTTTCCCCTCTCATGCTTCCTCCTTCTCCATTCAATGCATTAGGCTGTTGTTTAACCTGCCTTTGCTTTTTCTCCCCTGGCTTCGTGCAAATCCAGGACTGTGATGCGGCACCACAAATCCTCCAATGGGGGCTATACGACGACATTCTGGCATTTTTATTATATACACAGAAATAAACCAAATATGACATACCTTCCAACATTTCTCCAATGAAAATAGGGGCGTTCTATTCAATAACAACAACAACAACAACAATTTTTACTTTTCTTTTTTTTACTATCTGACTGAGTTGCCACAGCCACTTAGAACAGCTTCCAACATGTATAAAAACATAATAAAACACTAAACATTAAAAAAACCCTCCCCTATACAGGGCTGCCTTCAGATGTCTTGTAAATATTTAATCGTTACTTATCTCCTTGGCTAGGGGGTCGCGTAACTCCATACCCTCTAACATTTCACAGAAGAAAATAGGCACGTCCTAAGGAAAGTGGGACAATCCAGAACTGAGTCAGAAACTAAGACGACTTCTGTGAATCCAGGACTGTCCCTCAAAAATAGGGACATTTGGGGGTCTGCTATTACAAAAAGCCAACATTTATTTATTACATTTGTATCTTTCACTGAGAGAGCTTGAGGCCACATACAAGATTCTGCCCCCCCCCCAGTACACACACATTATATTCTTACAACGACCTTGTGAGGTAGGTAAGGCTGAAAGTGACTGACCCAAGATTACCCAGTGAGCTTCATGGTTGAATAGGAATCTCTGCAGTCTTATTCCTGTCACTCCAGTGCAGAAATAGAGTCTAGGCAGGGCTACCATCTGGAATTTCCCAGATATATCTGGGATTTGTCTGTCGAAAACAGTGCCTGGGCAGAAATTCCTTTAACTGGTTAAAATGTTTAGGAAAGCCCATATCGGAAGTGGTAGCCCATATCAGAAGTGTTGATTTTTTTGGCAATTTTCCTTTAAAAAGCTCAAAAGTTTCCTTTTTTGTTGGAGATTTTGGGATAAAAAGCTCCACAACTTTGGGCAAATGAGATGACGCTTTAGGGACCAATCAATTTGACAATGATTTACCTTTTGCCTCCTTTATGTATTGTTTAGGGTACATGGGCTCTTCCTTTGTTAATCCCTTCCCTTTTCAGTTCAAAGTGCAGACAAAATGGTACAATGTACAAAGAACATTGGCAGCCCAGCCTTGGTTTCTGGCTCTTGCCTCCAGGATAGGAGAGGAGCTGCAGATAGACTGAGAGGCCTGCTGATGGTAAAAGGTCTCATTCTGCACAGGGAGCCCTTTGATTGATCTGCAGACAGATTGATCTAACCCAGAGGTGGGGGACCTGTGGCCTCTCAGACGTCTTTGGCCTTCGAATCCCATCACCCACAACAAATGTCTCTGCTGGCTGGGGCTGACGAGAGTTGGAGTTCAACGGCATCTGGAAGGCTACAGGTTTCCCACTGCTGCTCTCGCCCTTTGCAATTTATATTCCATGTCCTCATCTTCCTTATGCTTTCTTTAGAAAGCAATGCAAAAGAACAAGTATATTAGCTGATCCCCAGTCCATCGGATTGTTCGTTTTAGGTGTGATGCTCGCCAGCCTGCATGCCGTCCCGACAGGAGCAGAGAATCAATGAACTGATGGATATTTTCCATTGCTGGCTGGCTGGCTGGCTGGTGTGATCCCAGCCCTTTTTTACAGCTCCTTGAACAAGAGCCAGAGCGAAGTGGCCGGCAGCGGCACTGCCAAGTTGCAACTCCCAAGCGTTACTGCTGCTGCTATTTATAATTCTGCCTCAGCCTGTGCTATGCTGATGAGATAATAGCATTGCTGTTTGGCTATGCAAAGCTAATATCCCTCCTCCCCCTCTTCTGCTGTGGGGTAATTGTTTCCCAATTTTTAATTGGCTTTAGTGGTTTTAGTTTTTTTAATTGCTTAAATTTTGGATTGGGTTTTGTATTTTTTAACTGTCCAGAGAGACCTGAGTCATGTGGGCAGCATGCAAATGTAAAACAAATAAATCATTAACATGTATTCATTTCTTTTTTAAAAAACAAAGCCTTTAGTTATATAACAAAAGGGGGTGATGGCTAGGAAACGATTGTGAGTTAGGTTGTTAAGTGGGAAATTTTTCTAAGTGAACTAGAGAGCAACTGCAGTTGCACGTTGGGTTGTATGCAGTGCAATGCAAGAGGCATTCTGCTTAGACAACAGGAATCCCCTCCCTTTCCTCCCCTGTTCTCTGTGCCCCCCCACCTGCTCCAGAAGCCCCCCCCCTAACACTTGGGGAGAGGGAGAAAAGGGAAGCCCCACTGAGCAAGCAGAATTGCACAGTGGCAGCATTTGATACAACCCTGTTAGTCCCAATTAGTGATGGGTGAGAAATTTGATTCGGTTCACATTTAAAGGCAAATTTATCAAGTCTGTGCTTTCTGAAACAATGTGAGAACTGAAACGCAGCCATCGTTTGAACTTTGCTCTTATCTGAATTTTGCGATGCAGTTCATCAACCAACCAGTGTTTATAAAAATGCACATATTAGCGGAAAGTGTGCATAAAAATGAGTATTTTAGTGAAGATAGCATACAAAAGCACATTATAAAAAACCCAAAAAACCTTCCAGTAGCACCTTAAAGGTAAAGGTAAAGGGACCCCTGACCATTAGGTCCAGTCGTGACCGACTCTGGGGTTGCGCGCTCATCTCGCATTATTGGCCGAGGGAGCCGGCGTACAGCTTCCAGGTCAGGAGACCAACTAAGTTTGTCATAGATATGAGGCTTTCGTGTGCATGCACACTTCTTTAGATACCTGAATCTGAAGAAGTATCTGAAGAAGTGTGCATGCACACGAAAGCTCATACCTATGACAAACTTAGTTGGTCTCTAAGGTGCTACTGGAAGGAATTTTTTTTTTGACTGCGTCAGACCAACACGGCTACCTACCTGTAAAAAGCACATTATATTAGGGGAAATGTCTTGCAAAAATGTGTACTTTGGTCAAAACTGCATACAAACATGTGTTTACTTGGAGAAGTTACAGATAGGTAGCCGTGTTGGTGTTCCGTAGTCAAAACAAAATTAAAAAAAATTCCTTCCTGTAGCACCTTAGAGACCAACTAAGTTTGTCATTGGTATGAGCTTTCATGTGCATGGTATCTGAAGAAGTGTGCATGCACACAAAAGCTCATACCAATGACAAACTTAGTCTCTAAGGTGCTACTGGAAGGAATTTTTTTATTGTACTTGGAGAAATTATCAATACATTGCCAATCAATTTCATTCGGATTTTTTTAAAAAATTGCATATTGCTTCAGAAAGGTGCAGAGCTGAATTTAAGACCGGAAGAAGGAGAAACCGAGATAACCAAAACTGACAGATTATTCTATCCCTAGTCCCTATATATCGTATCATAACCAGCAATTATGTGGCTGTCACCCAACAGGCTCAGTCTTGTGCTTAGCAATTCCAATGGGCACCTTTACACTCATAGTACACTCATATGTACCATTCAGTTTCACATGAATTGACGATTCACTGCCAAATGTGTGAATTGAAATGACTCTTCTGAAAAGCAATTTTGCCTGTGGTATTTTCACATATGCAAACCTTCATTTGACGTTGTGCCCAGCAAGTGAGGGAAGAGATATGCAAAGCAGTTCAGTAGCCAGGAATGAGAAGAGTTGGTAGCCCCAACAACATCTGCAGGGCCACAGGTTCTGCATCCGTGCCTTAGACTGAAGTAGATATGTAGGAACCTTTTTGGCTTTTAAAAAATGATACATTAGCAGTAGTCCGCATCCTTAATATCCTCTTCCAACAGCTCTCATTACAACATCCTGAACCTCTTCTTGCTGTCATGGACAGTTTTCAACTCAAGGAAATGAGGATACAAAATCTTCACTCAGCTATGAAACTTCCTTGGCAATTCTCAGCACACCCCTGTAGCTCAGTCCACCCTGCCTCACAAGTTTGCTGTGAAGATAAACAAAAACCTCACCCAGGCCTCTTTGAGTCTCCTTTGGAGGAAATGCAAGAAGCGAGTGTTATAGACAGATAGACCTAGGAGAATTTAAAGCAGTTTAGGCATTCTGCGGATGTATCTGCCAAGAGGGAAAACTCTCTCACAAAAAAACTGGTAGGCAGGCAAGTTGTTGTGCTAAAGCAACTTGTGATCCATCAAGCCCAATGCAGACTGACAGTCTAGCTTGCTAGATGTTTGATGGGCCCCACTATTGCAATTCCTGGCAGGCAAAAAAACAACCAACCAACCAACCCCTAGAGGCGGACCATAGAGAGACCATGTTTGGCTTGGTGGGTCACAAGTTGTGACTGTGACCCTGGAGCAGGGTCAGACTGACATTTAATTCAGAACTAAAGAGCAGCTCCATTGGTTTTTTTTGCTGGGTTGTGTGTCTTTGTATACACCAGCCCTTTTACTTTTTATAACAGATATTTGTGTGCGCGCTTTTATCAATTCTTGCATGAATTTCGTTCCTTCTTGCTGGTTTTTATAGTGATTGTATACTGCTGGTCCATATTCTGGCTTTTAGAATGGGATCTTTTGTGCTGCTTTGATTTATACTGTTAAAAAAAAGGATTGCATTTTGCATTTTTTAAATAAGTTTGTAAGCCATCCAGCATACATATCCACACATATATATGAATGATGAAGGCAATAGATGCGCAGTGACTGAGGCTGAAGATTATTGCTGCTGGTTTTGATGCGAAAGCATGGCTATAGAGCTGACAGGATGTCACCAACCATCACATCCTTCCTGAGGTGCTGAGTGCTGGTCACTCAGCTTCAGGTGGGAGTATGCATGACTTGAGGGGAGGAAAAGAAGATGCTGATTGGATAGAGAAGCACAAGCGAGTAATGAAACGGGAGCACCAGAGAGGATCAGCTCCCTAACCCATAGGCTCATGGAAAAATATAGCTGTAAGCTGTAAGCTATAATGTAGCTATAATGTAGTACACGGCATAAAGTTGGGAGAGGGAATCTCCTGAAGGTATTGTCTGGTCTTTCTAAAAACAGAGGGCTCCGGCACTCTGGAATCAGTCGCCAACACAAATTAGACAAGCACCTCATATCTTGATATTTAGGCAGCTGCTAAATAAGTTTTTGTCTAAGGCTTTCCCTGAAGCATGACCCAGTTATTTTATGGAATGTTGACTATGTAATTGTACAAATAGTTTTACTATTCTGAGTGTCTGTATCTTTTGTGCTTTACCTTATGGCACACTGCTTCGATAGCTTTTGGCTGATCAATCTGTAAAAACAAATAAATAAATGTCACACACACACACACACACACACACACACACACACACACACACTTTTGACTACGGCCATAGCTTCATCACTCCCTTCTATGACCTCACCTCTTCTTTTAAAGATATGGCCATCAAAGAAAAATAGTACCAGTGAGAACATACAGTGAGTGCCTTTCGTCTCATCAGTGAGGAACGGAAGCTTTTGCCAACACATTTCTGGAATTAAGCTTTCCATGCAGATGTCAATGTTGGGTTGGTTATGCAGCGAGGTAACTTTAGACCAGGTGTGGAGAACCTTTGTTCCTCCAACTCCCATCAATTCTAGCCACTAGCTGCACTTGCTGGGGCTGATGGGACCCAACAGTTCAGCAGCAACTGGAGGGCCAGAGCTTCCCCCCCCACCTTCTTCAGACTCTGGAATTAATGGCGTAAGATCTCCCTGCCCCTGCTTCAGATGGTAATTGCATTATGTCCCTTCAAAATATGTTCTGCCAGCCTTGTCATGCATACCCTCCAATATTTCTCTGATGAAAATAAGGATGTCTTATTTAATAGACACTTGGAGGGTATGGGTGATTTGGGGTCCTCTTTTATTTTCCTCAGCGGAGAGCCGCCCTAATGGTGGCTGTCTCTTTTTGAAGAATATAAGTATTGTTCCCACCTCCATTGACCGCATTCTGAGAACACAGTCCTCTGCTAAGAAAAAGGGTTCTGAAAACTTTTAAAGCATGTTGACGCATGGTGGTATTCGTTCTTCACCACCACTAGAATGTGTGCTGGCACTCTGCTCCAGACGGTGGTGGTAAAATGAGTGGGTGCAATCGAGTGCAATTAAACTATCAATCACTTGGCTTGGCGAGCCAAGGTCTCAGAATCGAGTGATCGGAGAAGTTAAAAATGAAATTAAATGAAAAGGCAGTGGGGGAGCCAGATTGCTTGTTCATGTGGGGCAAACAGACACAGCAGGCTCCTAAGGCGCTTAACTGCACCACTTCAAGATTGTGGGTGGGGCTGCAAATTCAATTTCTGAGGGCTCTCTTAAAAAACCCCAACAACTTCCTGTCAGTTTAAACAACAACCAGCACCCTGAGGAGAGGGCTGGGCCAGAGACTTCCTCCTTGATGTGGCAGATTTCTGCTTGTTGAGAGAGCTTATTTATGGGGAAGCGTTCAAAAATATAACCCCACACACACCTGCAGTCTCAAGTCGTAGAGTCCATTCAAACCAGCCTTCAGTGTTGTGCAACCTCAGACTAGACCTCAGCCAAAAAGGACAGGGGGGGGCAGTCAAGGTGCAAGTAAAGGGCAAGGAAACCCTCTGTTAAAAAACAGATTCGGGGTCCTAACTTGATTGCCGTGGAAAAGGAGGAGACGAGGGCTGTACACACCATACATTTAAAGTAGCTCTCCCAAATAAAAAAATCCTGGGAGCTTTAGTTTGCTAACAGTGCTGGGAATAATAATAATAATAATAATAATAATAATAATAATAATAATAATAATAATAATAAATAAATAATTATTTTTACCCCGCCCATCTGGCCAGCCCCCCCCCACTCTGGGTGGCTTCCAACACACATTAAAACACATTAAAATATTACAGATTAAAAACTTCCCTAAACAGGGCTGCCTTTAAGTATTTAAATGTCAGGTAGTTGTGTATCTCTCTGACCTCTGATGGGAGGGCGTTCCACAGGGCGGGTGCCACTCCCGAGAAGGCCCTCTGCCTGGTTCCCTGTAGCTTTGCTTCTCGCAGTGAGGGAAACGCCAGAAGGCCCTCGGCGCTGGATCTCAGTGTCCGGGCTGAACGGTGGGGGTGGAGACACTCCTTCAGGTATACAGGACCAAGGCCGTTTAGGGCTTTAAAGGTCAGCACCAACACTTTGAATTGTGCTCGGAAATGTACTGGGAGCCAATGTAGATCTCTCAGGACCGGTGTTATGTGGTCCTGGCAGCTGCTCCTAGTCACCAGTCTGGCTGCCGCTTTCTGGATTAATTGCAGTTTCCGGGTCACCTTCAAGGGTAGCCCCACGTAGAGCGCATTGCAGTAGTCCAAGCAGGAGATAACCAGAGCATGCACTACTCTGGTGAGACAGTCTGCAGGCAGGTAGGGTCTCAGCCTGCGTACCAGATGGAGCTGGTAGACAGCCGCCCTGGACACAGAATTAACCTGCGCCTCCATGGACAGCTGCGAGTCCAAAATGACTCCCAGGCTGCGCACCTGGTCCCTCAGGGGCACACATATCCCATTCAGGACCAGGGAGTCCCCCACCACAGTTACAGTTACAGTTCCCATTATTTTTATTTTTTGGGGGGGTTTGCACGCACACTTTAAATGTGTGGTGTGTATGTGGCCTAGGGTTGGGACCAATGCTGGTCCTACTCAAGAGTAGACCCATTGAAATGAATGAACCCAAGGTCATCATGGTCATTAGTATTGGTGGGTCTGCTCTGAGAAGAACCGGCATCAACTACAACCCTCTGAGACTCATTTGGGCCCTTCATAGTAATATGTCCCTTTTCTGGTGGTCATGGCAGATGATGGGAGCATCTTAGTGGAAAGGGAATAAAGTATCTGACTCAGCAGTGAACGAGTGTCAGGGCATCTCCAACAGGAGAATTTCCTGTTATTTCCCTGTGGGCTTCTTGTAGGCAGTGAGGGGCGGAGGAGCCTGGAATTTTATTTTTCTGTCTCCTGCTGATTTTCTTTAATGGAAGCCATGCGCCCAAAGCTGTGCGGCGCTTTGAAAATTTGGGAGTGGGGAGGCTGCAGACTGCGGCATGGCACACGTCAGGGTACAGAAATGGAAATGCTAATAGTTCAGGCACAGTATGGGGGCAAAGCTGAATAACAAAGATTCCTTTCTAACAGCTGTAATTTAGCACTGGAGTTTGGGTGTGACATGCAAAGCCAATAAAAAATAAAAAATAAAGAAAGAAAAAGCAGCTTTTCCTTTTTTTGTCAGGGGGAGGGGGTACAGAAAACACGTTAAATAAATCTGGAAGGTTTCTTTTCCAAACTTTCTTAAAATTATGTGCAGGAAGCTGGAAAAAGGTGTAAAGGCTGCAGAATAAAAGAAAAGAGACAGCATTTTGCTTCCCAAATCTGAAAGCTCTCTTAGTATCAGGAACATGCTAAGCAATGGTAATCGTATTAGCTCTTGGGTGCTAGCCAGAATTTTGGGTGAAATTGTTCTAACAATTAGCTGCAACTGTCAAGGACATATTGGGTCCCTCTCCTGCTTCTTTCAAAGGAGGTAACTTACATAAGTGTTAGCAGTAGCGTGCTGGATTTAGTTCATACATGACTCATGGAGGCCTTTTCATTTAGGAAGTCTGAAAAGGGATGGGTGTAATTGCACACCAACCAGGACTTTTTTTTCCAGCCGGAACTCACCAGAACTCAGTTTTGGCACCTCTCAAGTGGATGCCATTGCTATTATGAGAGAACAAGGAAGGAATTCGGGGTGAATTCCAGCACCTTTTTCTAGAAAAGTAGCACTGATCTCCACGCTAGGAGTTGGGATAAAAAAGGGAGGAGTGACATTGTATGTGTGTGGTGGGTACTTGTGGGACACACCTACTAAATAAATACTTTGCTTGTACAGTCATACCTCGGGTTACATACACTTCAGGTTGCGTCTTTTTGGGTTGTGCACCGCGCGAACCTGGAAGTACCCTAATGGGTTACTCGAGTTTCGGCCCTCACTCATGCGCATAAGTGCCAAATTGCGATCTGTGCATGCGCAGACGTGGCACTGCAGGTTGCGAGCACTGCGAGTTGTGAACATGCCTCCTGCATGGATCACATTCGCAACCCGAGCGTCCACTGTATTTTCATCCTTACCATTCACAATCCACTTTATGCCATTGTTTTGCCTCCTGAAGTGTTCAGGGTTCTTGTGAATTCTGTTACAAAACCTCCTTTCTCACAAGAACCAGTCCAGTTTCCACTTGGCCAAGTGGATTTGAGCTACACAATCAATGACCCGTTTCCTTGAGATAAGAGACCTTTGTAATATCTGCTCACTCACACATATCCAAGTAGAGCACAGCAAAAAAACAAATATGCTATCTATGAAAGGCAGCGTAAGCCTGCCCGCTCGTAGATTTGAGGGCAAATCACTTTGGGTGTGTGGCTACATGTGGGCTACATGCAGAAAGCCGTGTGGTTGGGAGGAGGAAGAAACAATTAGAGCTTTAAGCCTGAGAGGGCTTTACAGTTAACCGGATGCTGAGAATGCTTTTGAACTAGTGTTGGCTCTGGTGGGCATTCCTTAGGCATCAGGTGGACCACTCTGGGAAACAGGATATTGGCCTAGATAGGTCTTTGGTCTGGTCCAGCAGGGCATGGTTGCCAATTCCAGGATATCTTCACACCAAGTATGTTCTGTGCGGAAGGCAAAGAGGTAGATGTACTTTTGACACAGCTTACTTTGCGCCAACCTTCCCATATGTATGCAATAATTTGTACTGAACCTTTCATGCTGCTTTGCCACTCTAGGCGGATATTGCCTGTCTTGCCTACTGAGTGATACCCAAGTCATACTCAAGGTCAATTGAAACAATTAAGTCAGACTTACTGTGTTCATTTATTTCAATGGTCCTGTGTATGACCAACCACTGTCAGGAATTTTGCTGGTGCGATGTTGTGGATGAGTAGTCTGAGCCTTTTGGCAAAAGGCTGCCAATGTTCCTTAACAGTTGTGGCAGAGTTTTGCGGAGTGGGGTCTCTCAGACCAGTAGAGTGCTGCTGGATGTGAATGCATGCACAAAGTAAATTTGGAATTTTAAATTGATGGACACAGGCAGAGAGAAAACTGTTCCTATCTGGATTGTAGGGTCAAAGCAGAAAATGTATTTAAATTGTCATTTCAAGTGGTGGGAGCCTTGATCTGGATTCAGATGGAGAATTGGTTTATTCTCATGAGATAATTGTTCATAGTTTGGGCAGAATGATGGGCTCCTAGATCACCATGAGTTGCAAGTATCAGCTGTGGTTTGCTTATTACAGTGGTGCCTCGACTTACGAATTTTATCTGTTCCGAAGGCACC
This sequence comes from Zootoca vivipara, assembly GCF_965207765.1. NCBI lineage: Eukaryota > Metazoa > Chordata > Lepidosauria > Squamata > Lacertidae > Zootoca > Zootoca vivipara. Next base: position 66,140,156 of record NC_142591.1, read on the forward strand.
TTCGTAGGTCGAAAAATTCATAAGTCGAAAAGTGCCATTGGAAACGCAATTTCCCATAGGAATGCATTGGAAATATAAAAAAATTCATAAGTCGAAGCAACTCCATCTAAAAATTCATAAGTCGAAGCAACCCTATCTAAAACCGCCGCGGTTTCCGTTCGGATGTCGAGAAATTCATAAGCGTGTGGCCATTTGCCCCATTCGTAAGTCGAAAAATTCGGTTGTCAAGTCGTTCGTAAATCGAGGTACCACTGTATTTCCCTGGCTTCCTGGAGGTAGAATAGGCCTCACCACTTTGGACTGTAGGAGGCAAGCAATTTCATTTCTTTCAGTAAAGGAGTGGACATACTGTGGAATGGGACAAAGCCTTTCCCCACCCAGTAGGTGCCCTAAATTGTTCCTAGATTATACCACTCAAGGAGGGAGTTTTATTTTGCTCACTTGAATGCTCTTCTCAACATCTCCCTATGCAGAGACAACCAGCATGTCAGAAAGAAGACCGTAGAATAATTCTTATTGCCTGACATGCAAACTTTCCATGTGCAGGTATGCCTTTAATAAGGAGGGGACATTCAATCATGTGATTCCCCCCAGCTGTCTAAAGTGGTACAGACCAGGAATAGCTTTTCCTGTGTAAGCTGCTGTTTATATAGACCAGCTCTTAGGGTGGAGGTACCCACTTCAAATTCTCTGAATCTGTTGTCAGAAAATTAACGGATGCCATGGAATTCACAATAACCTAACCATGCAAAAGTATTGTATATTTCTTTCACTCCTTCCCTCTCAAATCCAGCTTCACTTATGGCTAACAGTTTCCAATGTGCATATAAGGACTGGACAAGCCTTGTCAAATTACCTAATGAAACATTTGTGAGGCTTGATGGAAATACCAAAACATAGTATTGCTCAGAGCTATTGAGGAACAATTATGTAACTCTTAATTGCTGGAAGGAACTGAACACCAGCTACTATTTTTAGTATGAATATAGAAGTGAATATTTGCCTTTTGAACCAAACAATTATGCAGACTTTCAGTGGAGTAAAAATGCAATCCTGTACATGTCTACTCAGAAGTAAGTCTCATTTTAATTGGGGCTCACTCTCTGGTAGAATTGCAGCCTTAGTTTTCCCTAAACATTAGCTCCAAGCAGGACTTGTTGCAAAGACAGTACCATTTCTTTCAACCAAATGGTCTGTGAAAGCAGTAAGCGTAAACTGGGTTGTATGAAGCTGCATGGGGGATACAAGCTGAAGTTTTCAACCCTCCTGAGACAGCTAACAACAGATTTAAAATGCCCCTTAACATTATATTAAGAACAGGAAAATTAAACTATTATCTCAACCTCCCCATTTTCAAAGCATTATTTGTGAAGAATGCTTGGAACCACTTCAGAAATGCAAGAGTAGATGATACAGTCCTTTCTCTACAGCAGACTATAGGTTATTGCACATTTTAATAGCCCTTGCCCTCACATTAAAGTAATTCCCTGGACATTTGCAGATGGTTTGTCACATTAATGAAGTAATCTGGACTGGGGGCAGATGGAGGAGACATGCAGAGTGGTTATGTGAACTGACCTAAGAGTAGGGTTGCCTCATCTCTTTTAAAGACATGGTAGTGACTGTGGTATCCATCTGACAATGTAATGGCAAATATAAATTGCATGCATATCGAAGACAAGATATGTGCAAGAAAAATGCCACAAGCAGACTTCCATCCACCTGAATCAGGCCTGTGCCCCATCTAGTCCAGGAATTCTGCCTTCAGAGCTACACCATTGTCTTGTCCGAAATGACTTTCAGACAACAACACGGGAAATTCACATCAATCTAGATCATATGAATGATGCTGGCAGCCCAGGCTTGTCCAAAATCTGCTGCTTCTTAAAATGAGCTCCAAATTAATTGCCACAGCTGGAACCTGAAGCCTACTTCACAATCGGGCCACCCTTGGTGTCAAAACCCAGTGTGGCCAGGACAGCTGTGATTTTCTATGTTCAGTAGAGAAAACTTGGCACGTGAAGCTTCTCCCACTGTTGCATAGTGATGAAGGGAGATGCAACAGGGAAGCCAATAGCAGGTGTCAAGCCTTTTCAGATGATCCCCCTTCCTTGGACACTTGCTTTGGTGTAATTGTGCTAACCCCAGGACTGTTATCCTTGACTCCATCCTGTTTCCTTACATCTTTTATTAGCCTCTTAACAAAGCCAATTAGGTCACCATATTTTCTTCCCCCATCCCCTTACGATGATCGAATCAGAGTGCAAAACCAAGGGGAAAATTATGAGGAATTGGCTTGGAGATTACACATTTTGTTAGCATTTTATATTCCTCCCGTGTAAGAGAGTTGGAAACGTGCCTTGCTGGCGGCAAATGGCTGTTTCACTGCTGTGGGGGGATGGTATAAATAAATTACAAGGACGCTGGTACAAGGTAGCAGTCTTTTTTTTGTAAAGTTTATGAAATGTAAATGTTTATAAAACAGTATGGTGGGGCAGATTATATCACTCAGCACTTGCCAAGTCATAGGCGCCTAACTAGCAGGCCACTGCAGTGGATAGGACAGCTGGCAAGCAAATGCATTTTTGCAGTTGCGAAACTATTGCCGTTTGCCCGGAAATACTGTATTTCCCCAGGACTTGAGATGCTACCATTCATCGCAGACGGCATTTAGAGCTCTTATGAAAGAAAAATTACTGTAACTGGACAACTGCTGTGTAATAAACGGAGCTCTGAAAGGCCCTAAGAACAGGAGTCCTGTACAAAATTGCACCAGATCATCAGCGGATGGTGTTGCGGGGTGGCAGCGCTCAGATGACCTCTGGCTGGTTGCATTGCTGCTTATGGGTAGATGGGGGAGGGGACAGGTTGGCGCTAACCAAATGCACCAATGGGAATGTTGCCTTGGCTTCACAAAGGCATTTGCACTACGTTGACCTTGTTCTGCCTCATTCCCCCCCCCCTACTCTCAGTAAGCAGCAGCGCCATGACCAGCTGGAGGTTAGGGGAGCGGCACCACCCCACAATGCTGTCTGCTACTGCTAATCTGGATTTACATGCAAACCCATTCCTACTTGTATGATCATGAAACGTCACGGGGCAGTACAGAAGGGACTAAGCAAACATAGGGCCACATCAGGACACAACCTGCCTTTTATCAGCTCTTCCTGCCAAGAGCACAGAGTAAACGCCACAGAGCCAAACCTATCATGGAAACTTTTCTTGGCTGCAGAGGCTACTTAACATGCAGGACCTATCCCATTGTCTTTTATACAGCAAGACTGCAACTTATGCAGGGTTAGGTTCCAGGGATCGCGCCTAAAAGCCAAAATTGCATTTAGTTTAAAACACACTGGGTGCAACAGCAGGTGGATTGACCAAGTATTCCCCCCCCCAACAAGACGCTCATTCCCTTTCTGCTCCTTTTTAATTTTTTCTGCAAAGTACGTAAAGCTGAATGTGCACAAATTAAATGTTCGTAAATCATGGGCTTACTGTACAGAACACTTTGTTTGAAAGGTAGCTGTACTGTTCTAAATGGGTTAAAAATATATGACATCACCCTTGTTAAAATGTATACTTACCCACATCCAAGATGTGCACCCATGTGGTTTTCACTCCCTTGAGACTATTTGACCTAGATGCAGGCTGTGGTGTCTTAAGTTGGAAGTAACAGTGTTTTTTCTTTGACAGACACTTGTACATTCCTTGAGCTTGTAGGCTCTGCTACAAATGAAGCATCACTGTAAGTTTACAAAAATGTTTCTGAGATACACTCAAAGGTAAGTCTTTCCTTAAGCCAACAATATAATGCTCACCACACCATTCCCCATCTCCACCCTCTCCCAACTCCAAAAGTATACCGGATCACCAACTCCAAAAGTATACCAGATCAAAGTATACCAGATCAGTCGTTAACAGTCATCAACAGGTTTACCACTCCTATCAGCCAATCACCCATTCCCACCACCCTTCTGAGTAATACCCCTCCCCACCCTCTGACTATACTTAAGGGTCTGGTGACTTCTGTTTCAGTGTATCTGAAGAAGTGTGCATGCACACGAAAGCTCATACCTATGACAAACTTAGTTGGTCTCTAAGGTGCTACTGGAAGGATTTTTATTTTGACTACGTCAGACCAACGCGGCTACCTACCTGTAACTAGATCACCTTTTGGCCTTTGTTCAGCTGATTTTACAAGTGGCCTGCAAGTGTGTCTTGCTTACCCCTCCTTATTGAAGCACAGTTTTACTCTTTTAATGTACTGTAATTATTTCCCCTTTTAAAGTGCGTAGCAAGCCCTGTGTCTACATGTCATTTTATGTCTACAAAGGATTTGAGACACTCCAGGTTCCTTAGAGGTGGTGTCTGAGACTTTATGCCAACAGATTCCTTTGCATAAACATACTATATTTGCCAGTGAGGAAGGGATGTGAAAATTCAGATTAGATGCATACAATGTTAGCTCTACTCAAGTGCAGACCCATTTATATTAATGGTTATGACTAACTTAGGTTCATCAAAGGGTCTGAGTAGAACTTAAGTTGAACACAGCCCAAAGGCTTTTTGGAAGTATCCTTCAGGATGTTGCTCAGGGCTGATCCAAGAGCAGTGTGTTGGAACCTTTGAGACGAAGGAAGGTGACACTTATTTCTTTTAAAATAAAAAAATTCCTTCAGTAGCACCTTAAAGACCAACTAAGTTTTTATTTTGGTATGAGCTTTCGTGTGCATGCACACTTCTTCAGATACTTCTTCAGATACTTATTTCTTTTGTTCCATTGTGGGAAATGTCTGTTTCCACCAGCTGCTGTTCAATCTCCAGGTGTGCAACTGTAGCTATGATGGATCTGGATGAGTAACAGGTCAACTCTGGGAAGAAGAGGCCAGCCTTTGTTGACACAGAGCTCTGTCAAACTGGGAAGTACCATCTCTGTGGCTAGCATCAAGCCGTTACAATCACCTCAGTCTCAAAATACCTCACCTTGCACAAGACCCAGAGGAGAAAGAACATTTTTTTAACCATTGAACTGATGGAATTGGTTGGTCTCCAGTGCTTCTTTCCCTTAATAAATGTTTACTCTCAATTTTGACTCAAGAAAACCACCACTTTATAGTTCAAATCGGGGAAAATAAATACAGTAAATGGACAAAAGTACAAAGATTCACAAAATGTTTTGGGGTATGCGTGCCCCCAGGAAAAAAAACACCACTGCTGGTCTCTGGTTCTTGATGCAGGTGTTCAAAGATGCACAAGGTCAGTGACCAGACACTCCCACAATCATGAAGAGTCTGTTCATAATCATGTTGAAAAGTTCAGTGTGGAAAGCCTACTCTCCTTAATCTTAACTTTCAAGCAGCTAAGCCAGTCCACTTGACTAGTCGATGGAAAGCAGAATCTCATTTGCTCAGGCTAGAAACAGTGAATCATTGAGCCTTAAGTGTGACCTGATTCTCCCAGACCTTCAGAGCAGGCCTGGATGGCCTTACCGCAAACTAGGAAGTTGTGGATTAAACTCTTGGCTTCAGAAGTGGCAAAACAATGAGTACTACACCCTTCCTTCACTGGATCTGATCTGAGCTCATAGGAGGGATTTGTACCAAGGAGAAAACAGACAGCAACATTACTGGGCCTTACACCTGAAAGACAATAAATAGGTATCAAGGACCAAGGTGGCCGATGGGCCTTGAGGTAAAATCCTCCAACTTATCCCTTTCCCATCTACAGGTGAAACTCGGAAAATTAGAATATAGTCAAAAAGTGCATTTATTTCAGTAATGCAACTTGAAAGGTGAAACCAATATGAGAGAGATGCATGACATGCAAAGCAAGATATGTCAAGCCTTTATTTGTTGTAATTGTAATTGTAATTAGGCGGGTCAATGATAAATGGAATGTAATTAATGAAATGTAATAGCGATGTTTTGTATTATTGTAACAATTTGTTTTATTACTGTGGAATTTCCAAAAGAAGGCATTTGTAAAAATTAAAATAAAAAATAATAAATAATAAGTTGCATTACTGAAATAAATGCACTTTTTGACGATATTCTAATTTTCCGAGTTTCACCTGTAGTATCACTAGGAAAGGATGGCATGGGTGAGAAGAGGTAAAAAGCAGGGGGGGGGGAGTTTCTTCTTTTAAGGCTTGCAGGCAAAAAAGAAAAGGAGTACAATAGATCCCATTCTCTCCCCAAAAGCAGTGTCAGAACTGGCAACTCTGGAGAGTTCACCTCTAGCTACGTTATCAAATCTTTGACCCTTGAGCGGCTTCCACCCAGAATTAGCCTTTGCTGCTTGCTCTCTTACAGTATAAATGTGAACAGGCTCAAATTGCAGCTGGAAGTATTTAGGTTAGAGGTTAAGCATTCTAACAGTGGAGGTGCAGAACATATTGCCATGGGGTTATGGCATCTCCAATCACAATCAGATGTGCAAAATTCAAAAAATGTTGACAAAGGTGACACATTTAGTGCCTCTCATATTCTATAATATTCAGTGCCAGAGCCATTTCTAATTACAAAGAAAAATGACCATTTTGGGGGGGACGGACGGACGGACGACACACACTGATCACTATTGTTAATTTGCCAAATAGATAGGCTTTGCACATGCATTTTGCTCTTCTCATCTCACAGGAAACCACCCAAGGGGGAATGAGAGGTTACTATAGATTGTGATCTCTCATTTCCCATGGGGAAGCATATTGTGGGTAAGGAATGGCACACTGTGCATGCAGATCTTGGCACTGGCAAGCCCTAGTCAAACACAGTTGCTTAAGAGGCAGTGCTGAGAGTTGCCACAGCAGCATGCTACTTTCAGCCATCTACGGTAGCTGATGGCCTTACAACCAAAAAACCTAAAGAGGTACTGCTGGCTGGAGAAAAGCAGTGTATTGGTGCACTGTTTTGGATTGGATGGCAACTGCTTGGAGAACAGGGCTAGCATTTTCAGGCTAATTTGCTCAGGAAAAGGTGAACTCCCTAGTCAAAGCTGCCTTAAAGATGGAATTGATTATATTCTGTCTCCTCCTCAATATGCTTCATGCCCTTCTGGGTGGCTCAAAGGAAAAGGGGAAGCGGACAGCTGTTTCATCTATTTAATACCTATTAAATCCTATTGCATTTCAGGCCAGTACTCTATACTTCTTATGAGTTTATTGATCAAATAATTGTAGTCTCTAAAAAGGAACTATTTTAATAATTATGCTAATCACCCAATGGAAGGAATGTGCATGGGCCAGTTTGTCTGGTTGTTGCTTGCTTCTGTATGCTTGGATTCATTCTTGACTCATTTACTTCCAAGCCTCATAAATGTGGCAATCTGTGCTCCTTTTCCCAGTATAAGGCAAGTGGGTTGCTAAGGCATGCAAACAGATCTACATTTAGCATGGTGGCTAATGCATACAAAGCACAGTGCATGTGTGTAGCAATGAAAAGTTGCACATTCTACAAACACTGTACAGTGGTGCCTCGCTAGACAAATTTAATTCGTTCCACGGGTCTTTTCTTGTAACGAAAAATTCGTCTAGCGAATCCCATAGGAATGCATTGATTTTTTAAAAATGTTTTTTTTGCCCATAGGAACGCATTAATTGAATTTCAATGCATTCTTATGGGAAACCGTGATTCGCTAGACGAATTTTTCATAAAACGAATTCGTCTAGCGAGGCAACCTCCGCTCGAAAAATCCTTTCGTTAAGCGGAAATTTCGTTAAGCAGGGCATTAGTTAAGCGAGGTACCACTGTATTTAACTTTGTCTCTCTATCTCCCTTAACATGTGCAGCAGCCTCTCAGGCATGTGGGACGATAGGTTTTTTTTGGGGGGGAGGGGGGAGACATTGGATACAGACAACTTCAGAAATAATCTTACACTATGAATTCTAATACAGCAAGATATTTTGAAAAGGAGTCCAGATGTACAGGAAAGCTACAGAGAAGGTAGTTGAAAAGTCCATTCATAAAACTTTTATTCCACTTACATCAACTTAATACACATGTTCTTAACAGTTATGCTTAGATTGTTCATGAAAATTTTCAGGAGACATTAAACAAAGCTAGCCATCATCTCAAGTTATTTCCCTGTTAACTATTTTTACAGCACATGCATGTTAGGCAAAGTATCAAAAAAAAAATCACAAAAGCAAAACCCTAAAAAAGTTAAATACATGGGTTTTTGTTTTACTGCTGTGCTCGATATACAGTGTAATTATGGATATCAAGCATTTCATTTTTACTGCATCTTTACTTGTACATTTGTTCTTAGGTTGCCTAAACCATTTAAATACAAATAAATTGTGTAGCAAAAATAATGAAAGCAACAGCAGGTAACTTTACAAGTAATGGAATGTGAACCGTTTCTGCCCTTCCCTAGAGAAAGTTCATTGGGTTAGCAAACCACCTTAAGGAACACTTTTCAGATGCAATCAGAGATGTATACTTGGACTGTAGATTCCACAGATTCACATGATTGACATGTAATATCCATGGGACATTAATTTTCCTCGGCTATGTGTTCCACCTTTGAAGTACCCACATTCTCTACACCTGCGTGGTTGCAACCAATCATCCCTTTTTTACCACTGTGACAGACCAATATGCAAGCAGTTTTTTCTTTGCTCAACATAGGAAGCTGTTTAACATTGGCTTTTGTGGGAAGCCACAAAGTACCAAGAGTACTATGCCAAACATGTAAAACTTTTATAAAAATTCCACATCCCTATATTGGCCACCTTGGATGAACAAAAATTCCCCAAATGTTAACTGGCTCTATTCCCCTAATATTAAACATAAAACCACATGGGAAATATAGAAATCCAAATAGAAGTAACATAAACCTGTCATAAATCGTAAACAAAAACTATTTGTGGGACAGCATGGATGACAAATGGTCTACTGTGTAAATTTTAGAATGAGGCAGACAAAAATTGGAAGGCTGGTTAATTCTCCCCTCCTTCTCCTGCTTCAGCTTCATCTCCTTGGGTATCCGATGTCCACAACTGTTTAAGAAAAATGCAGTCATGTGTTACTGATTAAAGCATCAGTAGTGTGAATAAGAAAGCACTCATCAGGATAATCTCCAAGAAAGCTACTCCTCATCTTTAAGAAGGTACTCTTTCCAAGAGCTGCACAACTAAGCAAAGCATTCGTATTATGTATTTCATTCCATAATTAGAATTTTTTTTTAAAAAAAACTTGGCTACTTGGTGATTTAGCAGACCCACAAGACTGTTTTCTCCTTGTTTGTACATAACTTGGCTTAATAAAAGCTGTACAAGTACTTACTGTCAAATTGTCTCTCAGTAACTGCATTATTAGTGTGCTGTCTTTGTATGATTCTTCGCTTAACGTATCAAGTTCAGCAATGGCTTCATCAAAAGCCTATGTAAGAAAGGGAAAAAGTACATTTGTACATGCAACATTGGCAAAAATATAATATTTAGTGCAGTAATTAGACTATTAACTCACAGTCTTTGCAAGGGAACAGGCTTTCTCCGGAGAATTCAGGATCTCATAATAGAACACGGAGAAGTTTAGAGCCAGACCTAATCTGATAGGATGTGTTGGCTGCATCTCTTTTTTGCTGATTTCGAAAGCTTCCTGATATGCCTGTTGCGACTGCTCCACTATCCCTTTAAAACCAAAGAAGTAAACACAAAGTTAGCAATTGCACTTTGGAGTATGTTAAAACAAATATAGACTAGATGCCGTAATATATAGGACAAGAATTGTACAGTTTCAGAAAGTAGCATTTTTGAAGCTGTTAATAAAATCTATAAACAATAATTAGAAATAAGGAAGTATACGCCCTTGTGTACTGAATCCAGGTATCCAGTAGAACCTGTCCTATAAAAGCTTATACTCAATGCTAACCGTGTCTACTCAGTCCTAGCCATGAATACTCAGAAGTAAAACCCACTGAATTCAGGATTGCACTCTGTTATACAAACAAATTAAAGGCCAATTTGATGGGGTTTTGTCTTTCCATACACTCTAGATTCAATTAAGATTTCTAGCATATCACACAGTTTTCAGGTTCAAATCTTGGCCAGAAAGAGCTACGCTAGCTATCCAACTGACTGATGAGCAGCTTTCAAAGAGTAACAACAATCCTAGCCGAACTGTAGAATGCTAAAAATCCCACTCTCCCACAAATTCTGACTAGTAAAAGATCTCCTAGCAGCTGGATCTTGCCTTCACAACAGCAATGTTTTTAAGCAACATGGATAATGGTAAGCATTGCATTTAGTTTACAAAATTTAAGACAAATGTGACCTGTAACACTGAAGTGCATAAAGGTAAATTGGCCAGCAACAGTACTGCTGAAGAGGATTTGAATGACAGCCACGCTACTGCAAACAAGTGGAACACTATACTGTAATTCATCAAGAGGAAGATAGCATCCAAACCACAAGAAGTACTAATGCTTCTGTCCATTAGCTAGAGAAAGATGCCCACTGATATGAGAATGTGTTTGGGTGACCTGCAGCAAGGTTAGTAAGGAGTTTAAACACACCTTTTCAAAACAGGCATATCTAGCCTAAGTCAGAGAGAGCTGGCAATAGTAATTCAGTATTTCAGAGGATGGCATAATGGTGGGGAAACAAAGGTGAAATTTTAAAAAGTGAAGCTCTCTTTGTCTGTAGAGAAAACTAAAGCAGCAATAGCCTTCTGCCACAGGCAACAGAAGATGTATGTGGACTAGACACTAAAAACGTGCCACATTTGCTGGATATTTATCTACAATTGATCCTGGGCATGGCTGGAATGGACTACCTATATATCCAACCACCTTTCTTTAAGAGGCACTAAGAAGATGCTATTACCAATGCCAGTAATTAAAATACTAATATTGCAAACATTCAGAACAGTCACTCTGTTTGCTGCTCATAGAAGAACTTCCCTTCCTGCCTGCACTAATCCCCAAACCTGCCCATATCATTTAAAGCAAAGAAACCAAAAGCATTGGGAGAACCACTCACAACATTACAAAAACTTGCAATATTCAGAACAAAAACCAGAATGATGGGTATTTTCTTTCATTTCCTGAAAGCGCACAAACCCCAACTGAACAGCACTCAGCAAAGTTTAATTTGGGAATGACAGACCGACCTCATGAACTGGAGTAATAGTCGTTCTGCAAAAAGTTGAATGCCTTGGCTACAGAGAATTCTAAATGCATAATCTTGCATTTGTATTACAGTTTCATTCATGACTCCTTTTTGCAAAAAGGGGAAGTTTACTTTGGGGAAATACATGGAGGTGTTTCCAGAAGTGGCAGAAAGAATTGGTATGCTGCACAAAAGCACTGAGGTTAATTCAAATACTGTGCAGACTTTCCTGCCACTAATTCAAAGGACTTAGAAGTGGAACAAAGACGACCAATTAAGCTATTCCTTTCTGAAGATCTTATGAATTATGATGAAAACATGTAAAAAGCATCTCTGAAGGAGGAACATCTGTACACAGAGGCCTTAGAATGTTTTTTTTTTTAAATTCTACCCCTGAATTATGCTTAGTTGGAGCGTAAGATTGCCCTCAATCCCCTTTAGTCAGCATAACATTATAAACTGTTCAGTGAATCTATGACACTAGATTTAGCTATGAAAGTATAAGTGAGTGGACAGTGTTGGGAGATAACCATACACGCGCCCAGTTTATTTGGACCTACTATATGTCCTGGCAGCAGCAAAGTGGTCAAATGAATATTCCCTCAAAGGAATCCGTGTAGAGCCCATGACAGCTGCCCCGCCACATCTGCCACGAAAGAGAATGAGATGCCAACTTACTCTAACCAAATCAGGACAAAATAGCAGGAGTATGTAAGCCCCAGCAAGGGAACAGAGACCCCAAAGACATGTAACTACATTTCTTTGCCCTGTTTTAGAGAGCAAGGGGCACAAAATTGGCAACAAAGCACTTTTTTGTTTGTTTTTGAGTATTCCTCATGAATAAAAGGATGTCTAGACATAAAAATAAGTTAGAGAAAAGGTTAGTAGACCCTTCCCTTTTTGGACATGTTAGTTTCCTATTTGTTGGACTGAGAAATATTTCACCATGGCACAGCCTGGAAGAAGCTTCCCGCTTCAATGAGAAGTAAGACATATTATTCCAGGCAAAGCAAGAGCCACAAGATATGCACCGGAACAAATCGACTACAAATGGAGCCATATGCAGCTTTGTCTAAAGCAGGGGTCCCCAGACTTACCCGCCTTTGGGCCAGTGTCCGCCGCGGGCCGGAGGGCAGGGGAGTGCGCGCGCAGTGGGCTGGAGGGCGGGGGAGTGCGTGCCCGTGCACACACACACTTACTGGCGCGGTGGCGCGCTTCCAGGTCGGAAAAATCGCCGAAAATCGTTTGTGCGCATGCGTATGGGCCTCCCTCGACCTGGAGGTGCACTGGAAATGACCTCTTCTGGGTCGGGAGAGGCCCATACGCATGCGCAGAAACAATTTTCAGCGCTTTTTTCCAATCTGGAAGTGCGCCGCCACGCTGCAAGTGCGGGCGGTGGGGGTTGTGGCGGGCCGGCTTGGGAGGCCAATTGGGCCGCATCTGGCCTGTGGGCCGTAGTCTGGGGACCCCTAGTCTAAAGGATAGCAGTGTGCTGTCCAGAAAGCAAAGGACATTTCTACCCACTGACCTCTGCCTTAGTAGGCAGCAGAGCCCACCGAGGTCCTCTGAGGCAAAGAAAAGTAGCTAAGTAGCTGGAACTTGCTCAACCTATGATTGAGACAACTCATGCATGGACAATACCATTTGGCACAGAGACATAATCAAGTCATTTAGTCTGAAATCATTGGCATATTTTACATACTCCTCCCATACATGGCCTAAGCACACAGTCTGGAAAATAATCTCCAGCAAAACTAATTCTATTGCTCAGTAATTAAGAGGACAACACCCTGTATCTGGAGTCAGTCAACTTCAGGGGTCTGCTCAGTTCAGTTCTCTGGACAGTCCAAACAGGAGGCTTTTTGCCAACCTCACAGAGGGAAACAGCAAAGGGTAGCAAGGCAGAGGACAGAAAATGCTACTGGCATGATCCTGGCACCATAGAAACATCATTTAATTTCTGTTCTTTACACCAAACATGACTTGAATGTGATTTTTTGTAAGCTGTTTTGAGAGCTTCTTGGAGCTATAAAGTAGGGTAAGTATTCTATATAATTAAATACTAAAAAACTGTGGAGGCAATCATTGGGATTGGTGAATGGCAGTTATTAGGCACTCTGTGGGAGCCACTGGCACTGTGGCAATGCTGTTTCTTTTCTCCACTGCAATTGTGCTTTTGACCCAGGATCCCAGCTACTTATGCTCATGTAATAGGTGTAGCAATAACTATCTTAGCTGGAGCATAGGACTGAGAGTCTGTGGGACAGTCAAGGAGGAAATAAGCAGCCTCAATCGATTCTATGAGCTAGAGATTTGCAGGTTTTTAATGGGGGAACTGACTTACAAACATGCAGTGCAACCACCTAGAAGAAAAATGAATAAAGACAGCAACCATTTCACATGGTGGTTCTATTTCTGGCCCCCATGTGCGTATCGGCAGAGCTTGTATAAGTGTCCCCCCGCCCCACCCTCTCCTGGGTCCAAAAGAACCCACGCATCAGCGATCACATGTCAACTAGATGCACCTAAAATGGTTTTCGCCTGTACTACGAAGTTATCACTGCTCTATAATCCACCAGACTACCTGTTTTCTGATACAAGAGCAAGTTTAGCAGATAGCTAGATAAAAAGCCATTAGAAACTACACCAGGTTTTTACACAATAGCTAAATCTGTTTATTACTACAGAAGCCACTGCTGTAAGGAAGTTTTCTTAATGAATGACTAGCATAAGGGAGTGAACATTACAAGCATTAAATTACCAAGTTTGTCTGGGTTCAACTGACACTGCACGCTGTGGTTAATCAAAAAGGAAGTAAAAGCTTCCGAACACCTTTGCAGGGAACCTAAGATTGTACTAGACTGGTTTGCTTTGAAGTACCTACTTTTCAACTCCACACATTTTACAAAACTTGGAGATTCAGAAGCCAGCTGTAGTGAGGATACAAAGGGTAATCCTGGGTGTTTTTATTCTAAATTGAAGACAACTATCCCAAATGGAGGACAACTAGAGCGGAGGAGTGGTGATCCAGTCTTCAAATTTTTAAAAAGCTACAGGAAGATAAAGGATAGTTTGAAAGCTTTCCATACATCTATTATGGTAGCTCAGTAAACAAGCTGCCTAGAAGTTTCAGAAATGTTGAGGTTTTCAAGAGAGGATTTGATTGGCAACCTGTCAGGGAAGTTTTAGGTATAAGGTCTGTCATTGGGCAAGGGATTGACTAGTTAAAACTTCAACACATCAAGACTGGAATTAAAAGTCTCTCATTTTTACATGCTGCATGCAGAGAGTAGTGGTTTTCAAAATTCAAAATATTTGAGTAACAACATTACTTATGGAAATCTAGAAATGTCTGAACAACATTATGCCATAAAAGGTATCAGAACAAAATAGCAACAGTCCAGATTTGTATTTTAAAGGAAAATTACCTAGAGTAGTATTAGAGTACAGTGGTACCTTGGTTTACGAACTTAATCCATTCCGCAAGTCCATTCTTAAACCAAGGCATGCTTTCCCATAGCAGCGAGGGACTCAATTTACAAATGGAACACACTCAACAGGAAGTGAAACATGTTCTTATTCCAAGGCAAAGTTCACAAACCAAAACAGCTACTTCTGGGTTTGCAGCGTTCTTAATCCAAGTTGTTCATAAACTAAGCTGTTCTCAAACCAAGGTACCACTGTACACTTTTTGTCACACCATAAACAAGAATTTAAGAATGGTTTTAAAAAAGGTGTTGCATAGGCTATTCTTTACTTTCTAAGCACACACTACTGGTTGAGCCAAGAGTGGCACCTCAAACTCTCAGTGTTTCATCCCTGCAGAAATGGAGACATTGTGAAATCACCAATGGTTTATTACACCCATGACTCAGATGTATTTGTGCGCACCTGCTTAGATTCTGGCTTAAGGCAGGGAGCTCCTTTGCCTGGTACCCACGGGGGAAGAGACCTTTGCTCCCATTCAGTTAAGGGTTTTGTAAGAGGCTTTTTTTTATTTACTAACTTGGCTGAGTCTGGAATCTTCACCTGCCACCTCAATTCACTGGAATATACCTTCCATATGGGGCAGTTCCCCCTATGAACTCCAGCTTCCAACCACAGGGTCCCAAGCATGGCTTAAATATTTACCCATCATCCCCTAATTTGGCCTCCAGCCAGAAGCTTCTGAAATGCTCTTCTTTCTACTTCCAGCCATTCTCAGTTATAGCTTTCTCTCTGCACTGATGACTGTGATCTAGCTTTGTTCATTCCAGCTCTTCAACATTAGGTCTTTCCCTTCTCTGTGTTGTACCTCTCTGACTCTCTTCTGACCAGCTTGCCTCTTATCCTGTCTTCTCACCAGACCCCACCCTCCTAACACCTGGTCTTTAAAAATGAGCCACTTTGCAGCTCTATTTCCTCATCCTTGCTGGCGAGTTGTTCATCACTGCTCATTCCTAAGACTGGCTTGCAGATCCTCAATACTGAGCATTAGAGCCTGTAGCTGACCCTACTGTGTCCCTTCAGGGAGGGGACAACCACACTAAACACCAACAGTAAATAGCCTTGAAATATTAGATGCCAACTGTTGTGGCACACTTTGAGCAAACTATTAATGCTGCATTTTTTCACTACCAATTCTACCTTGCAAAATCTACTTTAACACACTTATCGGGCAGAGGACAGAGAATGTCAAAAGAGCTCTCCTGCAGTCAGCCATGAACAATAGCAAAAATGGCCAATGCATGTATTTTGAGACCCTGTTGATTAACATTAATAGTCACTTATGAAAGCTTCTAAACTGCTGATTACGTTTATTCACATGTCACTCTGAAATTCAATTCTTTAGATCAGCATCTTTAAAATATTACAATACTGCAACACTCCAAACTTGTTTCCTTTAGTGACGTGTAACATTCCAGCAGTAAATACCCGACTTGGAAAATTTCATGGGAACTTTTGACACTAAGAAGCTAACACACTGTACCTTTCTTGTCATCACCAGCAGCAACTTCAGCCAAATAACGGTAGTAGTCGCCTTTCATTTTCAAATAGAAAACTTTGCTTTCCGCTTGCGAAGCATTAGGAATCAAGAACTTTTCCAACAGAGACTGCAATTGAAAACAAAGAATAATCAGAAGGCTATACACATTGACAACTAGAAAACTGTACAAACTGGTTGGCCTGTGGCCATTGAAGTTTCCCCATTAGTGGTAATATCAGAAATCAAGCAACTGTAAATGGTCTATTACTGTATCATTGAAAATAAACCCACAAAAAGTTACTAGCCCCGTTGTCTTTTTACTATCTGGTCAACCATACGCACCAAAGTCTTAAAAAAAACGAAGTCTTATCTGTAATGCTTCCCTGCCGGATTGCCCAGAGGCAACTGGAGATAAGTAAATTAGGTTTTTACACAGGTGTTGTGCCACACACGAAGCTCTACAGACAAGCGGAAGTCTATCTTTCACAAGTTTTTGAAGTAACAGAATGGGCAGCAACTCATGCCAGTCTGATCCTATGCTGCTGCTTTAGCTGCTAGTGTCAGCCAGATGTGCATGTAAGGAGGACCTTGGCTTCATCTGATTTTAATGCCGCAGAAGATCAGGGTTTACTACATGCTTTAATAGTTTATCACTGCACTGGAGAATCTGAAAGTATCTGAAAGGAATATCATGGTATTATGCATTTTGGTTGGGCCTAAAAAGCTTTTACCCAACTGGGTTAGGGTTAGTGCACAAGAAAAACCCCACCACTCCCTTAAGTATTATGGCACATGTACATGCAATGCTTTATTCTACCCATTATCTTTAGGTGACAGCGCATGGGCTACTTCTCCAAGTCTCCTATCAGTCCTATTGTTTGGGATAAGGAAAGTTTCACCCCTCAGAAGGAAGCCACTTCGGGGCCCTTTAAGAATGCCGTTTTATTTTTCCAGGACTGGTTCCCACGTGAATGGGCCAATATTTAAGTGACCCAATCACATGGGAGCTGCTCATGGAAAAGTAGATACAGTAGCTATTTGTTCCTGAGAAGAACTTTAAATGCCCTTCTAGCCAAGGTAAAAATTCAGGAAGCACTAAAATATTCACCTAATTCACATTTAAATTTGTTCCTATAGCATCAATGACAAACTGCAATAATGATGTTTGAAGATGTTTTACCTTAACTGAACTGAGTTAAGATTTCATGGGTGGCTATCAAGAGTCAGAACTACTGTGTTTCTCATATTATAAGACACGCCTTATATTTATTTTTTCCTCAAAAAAAAACACTATGGCTTATTTTCAAGGGATGTCTTATTTTTTTTCCTCCTCCTCCTGCCGCGGCCGGCATTGCTGCTGCCCCTATCACTATGTCTTATTTTCGGGGTATGGCTTATATTTCTTGAATGCTTAAAAATCCTGCTATGGCTTATTTTATGGGCATGTCTTAAAATATGAGAAACAGGGTAGTATGCATATTGCCAGCTTTCAACATGTGACGCCAGGAGCATTTCCCCT
This sequence comes from Zootoca vivipara, assembly GCF_965207765.1. Taxonomy (NCBI): domain Eukaryota; kingdom Metazoa; phylum Chordata; class Lepidosauria; order Squamata; family Lacertidae; genus Zootoca; species Zootoca vivipara. The sequence goes on from NC_142591.1 coordinate 66,157,752, forward strand.
TAAGATATGAAACTTAAAATTCACTATGAGGTCCCAGGGTGGGGTGCAATTTAAAAACGCAAAATTAAAATAAGTTACAATTAACTATAGGCTAGATCCTAAAATGTACACTTCAGGCGAAGAGGTATATATTCAGTATATAAGGAGAACTACACTATGAAGGTGACAAGAAACACCTCTGTGGGGAGGGAATTACAAAGCTTAGGGGCTGCCACAGAGAATACCCTCTCTCATACTTCTGTACTTTACTACTTTATCTAATTAAGGCAGAGTAATACAGTGGATGTAAGAGAAGGCTGTCCAATCCTAAATTATGTGATGTGTAGTTATTACTAACTGCAATCCAATGCATTTTCACTCAAACCAGAAACTTATTTCAGTAGTTACTCTGAGGAACTTCCAAACTGTTTGAGGGGCTGTAACTGGAGAAACTGCTGAAAGGGAAACTGCTGGTGGTGCAAAAGGAGCAGATAATAAAGCTGTTTCTCTATATGAAGTCTGGTCCTGGTAACACCCACTAATCCTTTTAATACGATCACCAACCTTCCATTCAAGAGACAGCCACACTTTTAAGGTGAGGCAATCTAATCCTATTCAACTTGCATTCCCTCCCAAGACAAGTAATTGCAACGTTTGTTCTTAGCCAGCTGTATTTGTAATTTGCCAGGATGACCATGGTCCCTATTATTAGATATACTTCAATATCACACAGATGAGAAGCTATAGTCTATCCTTTTGCAAAAATAGAAGATTCAGGGTTAACTGTGTATGCGACATCTTATAAAATATGTGGCCTTAAAAATAAAACTTCTTCAGCTACTTGAAGAGCAAGTGACATTAGCCTAATGAAATAGAGATATTTGAAAGCAAGCATATGAAAAAGCAGAATAGCAAACTTCACTCAATATAAATGCAACAGTGTTCAGACAACTTGTGCCAAATTCATAAGTGGGTACCAAAAGCAATCAAACAATTGTTCAGTTAAGTAAAGCTATGGATGATGCAAAACACAAAACACCACACCACTTGTAATTCACATTCATTCAGGTTTCTGATTTAAGCCAATATAATTATATATTCATCCTATTTTTGACTGCATGGATCTCTTAACACCAGAACGTAGCAGAATAAAGTCAAAGTGTTCAGTAGGGACAGATAACAAAGTTTTGTTAGTTTTGTATCAGTAACAAGCAAAAGTTAAAAGTGATGGAAAAGTTGTATGTAGAAAGGGGCAAATGGAATCTGGGCTATGTAATTGAACTGACAATGAAACCCAGCATGCATACCACTGACAAAGCACTGCACAGGTATGCTCTCTATTATTATCAGCAACAACAGTTCTACAGGCTTTTCCTTATTACCCTAGTCACAGCATCATAACTCATGAGGTTGTTATGTAGATGAGCTTCTAGATTTAAGTGGATCAGCACCAACTACTAGAGAACAGCACTCCATGCTGTTTGCTGTCACTGCAAAAAAATAAATTAAATGTCACACAAGTCTTTTTGCCTAGCCACAAGACAAGATTAAGAACTACACAGCAGGCATCAAATTCCCATCCATGTTTATTACTAATATACGAAACAGCAGCAGCATTTGTAAAGGAAGGAGCATGGCTGTGCACACATTAACCCTCCTCTTGCTTGCATGTCACTTTTATTCTACGACCCTTTTTTGAGCCAGCTTCCTTTAACATGACAGGTGAACAAACCCTGTCTGAGGCATAGCAGCTAAGGAGAGCAGTTGCAGAGGCAAGTGGTAGGATTGGGAGGGGTATTTCTCTCCCCCTCCTAGAGCTGCATGCTTGAAATTCCACTTGCCAGATATTCAGCTCTTGCCTAAGTTACATTCTTATGAGTCTACGCAAGCACACATGCACTTGCAGGGTGGATTCAGCTGATGAGCCACATTTCCATGAGCAAGCAGGATAGGCTGTTCATGATTGTTAAATAAGCCAGATTGAATCCTGTCCCTTTTATTTATGACAGCAGCTCAGTAATCTTCCAGTATTCTCCAACTTAAGTCTGAAACAAACTACGAAAGTGTATGTCTGTAACATGGGATTTCCCTTCTAGAAATACAGTGGTACCTCTGGTTACGAACGCTTCTGGTTATGAATGCTTCAGGTTATGAGCTCCACTAACCCCGAAGTAGCTGCTCCTGGTTGCGAACTTTGCCCCAGGATGTGAATAGAAATAGTGTGTTGGAGGCGTGCACACATACAGCAGGCCACCCCGCTAGCCAAAGCGCGCCTCAGGATAAGAACGATTTCAGCTTAAGAACAGACCTCCAGAACGAATTAAGTTCGTAACCAGAGGTACCACTGTAAAGGCTTTATAGCATTTTTCTCCTTACACATGTTTGTTTTAAGAACTACAGACCAGCTCACCAAGAAGTCTAAAATCATGTGAACATGACAACTACAGAAGTGACCCATTTCCCTTTCACATCTTTTAAAAGGTGGCACGTCACCTTCAGTATGATGGAGAAATGGAGTGCCTTTCTACAGGCAGCCTACCCCTGACATCCAATCTGTTGGCACACTTGGAATTTTAAAACAGCCAAGGATCTTGGTTCACAGCCCTAAGCTTTTACACCGTAGTCTCCTAGCAGGTGTGAACTCTCAGCTCCTAAACTTCATGCTAACTACACCATAAATAACTCCTCAGTCACTGCAGTCAGTGACTTCATGGTTTCCACTCAATAACTAAGTAGTCTGGATTCTGAAAAGACAGAACATAAAGGCAGAAGTGTTGTCCAATCACAATGTACTAAGTTGCATCCCTAACTTTAGATAGGTATTCAAAATTTGAGATACTGTAGCTCATCATAGGGCTACAGATCTAGAGCTCTATACACTTCAGATACTGTACTGTACAGTTGAAAACAGCCTTTTCTAACAAGCTAACTTTCTGTAAGGGGTATCCAAACTAACTGGCCTGTTAGAATGAAGGGAGCTACATGAAAATCTATTCAGCATTCAATTTCCCAAACGCAGATGCTGATAATGCATTAAGAGAAGTTACCTGGGGATTTCAGTTAATTATACTATTGGTGAATTGAAGTATTAATGTTTTATTTCCCCTCTGACAAAGTGGAACAGTTCACTTGTCCCACAAGAGATCAGATGCTCATTAACAGCAAAACAGCCAAAAATAAAAATGTATGGGTTTGTTCTTTAAAGCTTACTGCTCCTTCCAAATACATCAAAACAATAATTTGGTAAATTGGCTGAAATATTTTAATTTCTTGATATGCTGAAAAAGAGGGGGCTCCACTTGACCTGAATTATTTTTGAATGAAATAAAGTGTTTAAAAAATTTTCTACCAGGAAGTTAAGAGATGGAAAAGTATGACATCTATGGTTATCTACAGTTCCTATAAATGTGCAGTTAAGAGGTCACAAACATGTTTGAGAGCTCACCACTTTGTTTTGGCAAGAGCGACTGACCTTCTCTAGACACATCTTGCTGCCTTCTAAACCTTGGCATAAGCAGCAGCTCCTATTCATTGTGCTAAATCACAGGTGGCTTGCCTCTGCAGTTACACTGGGCTTAACAAGTGTACTGAGCACATCAAAAGCTCAGGGTAATGCCACAATCAAGACAAGGTTGCTGGCAAACTCAATTTTTTTTATGTCTAAACATGTTTCTCAGAACCATACAAAACTAATGCTTGAACCTACAGCAGTTGCCACATAGCCTGCCACAGAAGAGGATTATTATTATTATTATTATTATTATTATTATTATTATTATTATTATGCATTTTATTCCAGTTTAAGTATGTTGTTTTGAAACTGCAAGGCCATCACAAAATATCAAGTGTCAGCCAATTACTTCTCAATCAGTAACTGATACAGAATAGTTACAGGTAGGTAGCCGTGTTGGTCTGAGTCGAAGCAAAATAAAAAAATTCCTTCAGTAGCACCTTAAATACAGAATATTACTTCTATAGCCAAGGTAATGCTTTCCTACTGCCAACAAAATGAGCATGAATATACTCACATTAAAGAGATGTAGCATATCTGTGCAGCCTGGAACCCATGCATAATCACTTTATTTTACTTAAAACTAACTGCCTTTAGTAGTCAGGAAAAATATTCTCTTAGCAAAAAAACCTGCTATATTTTTCATAAAGCAATTTTTTTCTCTGGTTCACAATACAGGGTTACCATGCTAGCAATATTATTACAAGAAACGCCAGTAGTGTGAAAAAGTTCCAAGTGTATTGGGATTTGAATAACTAATTTTACAGACTATACAAGGCAGGCATCCCCAAACTTCGGCCCTCCAGATGTTTTGGCCTACAACTCCCATGATCCCTAGCTAACAGGACCAGTGGTCGCGGAAGATGGGAATTGTAGTCCAAAACATCTGGAGGGCCTAAGTTTGGGGATGCCTGATATAAGGCAACACACCTGTAGTATATCAAGAAACAAAATCTATACTTATCATACCATACTATGGTTTGGCAAAACTGCAGCTTACCAAAAGATTTTTCAAGCTGTTTCTAGTACTAATTCTCTGTGCCAACAGCCACACCAGTGTGCCTCAAATAAAAAAAGCCCTGATGCCTTGGTACATTAGTTTTAGTATATATTACACTTGGCATCTCTCCCCCCCCCAGCCAAATATGACATCATTATGACATCAGGTGACTACTTCAAAGGGGCTCCCTCTTAACGCTTATCAGCTGATTGGCACCAAGAGTCAGCTCCTTTGAAGGTGTGCCAACAGCACCAGTGAGCTGACAGATCATCAAAAGAGCTCCTCTGCTCGGTGCCAACCAGCTGATGGGTGCTGTGAGCAGCCCCTTTGAAGGTGTGCTGTCAGCACCAATCAATGGCGCTGACAGGAGCTTGCTCTCAGCTGATTGGTACTGCATCTTCAAAGGAGCTCCCCTCAGTGCTTATCAGCAGATGAACACTTCAAGTTCCAAGTGCAGAGTTCCAAGTGCAGCTGATCAGAGACACTCAGTGTGTTTGGCAGATGGGCAGAGTTTGGGGGAAATGGCCTCATGGGTCTAATTAGGTCTGAGGCTAGCAGTTCCCCACCACTGTCCTAGTACTCACTCACATGAATTCCCTTGCAAATAGTAGCCTGCAAGCAACAAAAGTATAAGCATAAGGGCAGGTGCAAGAAATTCCAAAGTGGTTCCATGCAGAGAGTCTAAACCTTATACCGGTAGACTTTCAAGGAAAGAGCCTGACCTCAACTTACGCAACCTGGCACAATGGTACTCAAAGCTAACTGGCTGGATCTCAACCCTTCCCAAGAGATGAAATCAACACAGGCAGACAATTTGTTCTCACCTAAAATAAGTATAGAATTTTTTGGATACATTTTAATTGATGAATAGAACAAACCTACCAGTGAACAGTAAAAACACTCCTTTATCCAACATACCCATTTTAAAGTTTGGGTTTAGAATCCTGACCCAAACCTATTAAAACATTACCCAGAAAAAGACCTATTAAGTTAGCCAAGTATGAAACCGAGGCAGTTTTATTTCAACAGGCTTATGTTTCACTTAACAGAAAATATAGTCTTCAATCCAATTGGGAGTTCATCTAAACCCCCAATATATATGAAGGGAGTTTCAAAGCATGTCGAAAAACCTAGGTTTAAAATTTCATTTGAATGCAAACTTGCTTGTTCTCACAATCCCAGAAAATAACTATTTTCAGAAGAATATATATTTAAAATAAACTTAAAAAGCTGTATTTCAGGCTGTCATTTAAATTTGTTTGCTTTTATGCTGCTGGTATTTTTTAAAAAAGTGAACAGTCCTGGGATTTATTTTATAAATAGCAGAATTAAAGTTACCTATAGAACCAAAATATATTTTAGTACGTAAAATATGCTGATTTAGAACAAGATCTATCTATTTAAATACCATTCAATACTCTAACACACACCAGATTTGAGCCTACTTTGCTATGTAAAAGATTAATGAATACAGAATTACAGGTACTGTATGTCTCTGCAGACCACAGATTTATCCTGGTAAATTATAACTACTTCTGATTCCTAAACCACTGAACCTGAACACATTCCATCTCATGACCAAAACACTTCTGCCCAGTAATTATCAGCCCCTGCTCCTGTGTAGGTGTGGGCACTTAGTCCACAACTGAGTTCAGACAGATATCAAAACTTTTTATTTCACTGGGCAAGATATACAAACTAAAAATGTCCTTTCAAATACACCAACCCAGCCCAACAGAAACCCAACCAGCTCCAATTCCTAAGTACCAGTATACTTACAATTTATAATCCAAAGCAATGTGGCCTACAGGGCCAAAGGTTCTCAATTATTGGCCAATATAGTAGGCATAAAGATTTATTTCAATGCAAAATGATAAGTTGCCATAACAGGTAAAACAAACAGGTAAAACACATTATTTATGCTTGCCCAGGAATCAAAATGGAAATGAGATTTCATATCAATTTAAAATGGATTAAATCACCCAGTGTGGAAAATCCATCTACCCAACTACTTTCCTCTGGAGGAATTTTAGTGAAATTTTATAGCTATGCCTTGACAGCCAGGTCAAAATTGGTGGCCACAAAGATCTTGACCCCATAAAGGCAACTCCATTTGTGCTTCATTTAAACACAAGGAGGCTTATTTCCATGCTATCAATGGAATGTAGTTACCTTGAGCACGACAGCCCTCTGCTCAGCTCCAAATTTATAGTCGAGGAAAATAGGGATTTTGCCAGCATGCAAGGCCTATACGTGCAACTGTCACAAATTTTATTTACTGGTAACTTCTAAACTACCCAGTAGATCCTAGAGAAGTTTACAGAGCAAAATTCAAATAATAAAAATGCAACTTCAAACATAGGCAAAGTACAATTTCTGCAATGACATGGCTTCTCTTCTGAACATGGGTGATGAGATCCCAAGTGCTATAAGTTATGTTCCATGCATGCACAAGGGATTTTCCGCTCTTCCCATTTCCAAAGGAAATGAACATTCACACAAGTCAGAGACTGCCCAAATATCACCTGCTTCTCTATGGGTATGCATAAGAGCTGCCTGCTTACACATGGGGTATGAATTTTTGCTACTGCAAACAGGCTGCAAACTAGGGCACAGAGGAGGAAAACCTGGCCCAGATAATAGCTTTAGAGCACACGATATGGTCCAACTGTTTAAGCCAAAAGTATGTGTTGCAGAAACAGCAGGATATTAATATAACAATTTTTTAAAAAAACATGCGGGGTAGACTTCATCCACATCACTCAATGTACTTGGCTGCACATTTTATTTTTCCCTTTAGAAGGTGATAGTAATTCATTTATGAGGAAGTAATGTGCCATACTTGGGGACAACACTGCCTGTCTGTCCCCCATTCCAATAGAAAGGGGCAGTATGTTAACACCTTATCCTGTAAACACAAAACAAAACACTGCAGCTTGACAAGACTTTTACACCTTACTCAGAGCCTAGAAATTGTGCCTGACTTGGATGAAGAGAGCGCAGAACTAGGCTTGGAAAATACTTCTGAGCAAAGGGCTTGGTGGGAAATGGGAGAGAATGCACAGCAGCTTGGAGGAAAAGGGCTAAAACTCTCTTCCCTCCTCTCAATTTTCCTAGCCCAAAGTTTGCATTATATTAAAAGGCCTGTTCCTGGCTTCTGTTTGCCATGTTAAGTCCAAAAAAGAAACCAGAAAAAACTACTTTGTCAACGAGGAAGTAAATGGGTTGCAATCATCTAGATGAGGGGTAGCCAATGTTATAACCTCCAGAAGTTGAACTCCCAACTCCTCTCCACCTCAGCCAGCATGCCCAATGGTCAGGGATGATGGGAGTTGTAGTTTAACAGCATCTGGAAGGCACTATGCGAGCCACCCATTTAAATGTAGCTTTCTAACACAGTAAGTTTTTATGTATCCCTTTTTATCTCCCCCCCAATACCAGTCAGTTTCTATCGCAACAGCCAGTGCTCACACACCTACAGAAATATAATAGAAAGGTCTGATTTGGACACACCACTCAGGTAAAGGCAAATCCTGCCTCCTTTCCATCATTAGAAAGGCACCACTAGTCCACCAGTCTCTTAAAATATAGGAGCTCCTCTGGCTGAGATTCTTTTTAGTATGCTATTAGAGAACTCGAGGGAGCAAGGAATTTTCTTGCATCTGGGTTACAAGCTACTTTTCTAGGTTTCCTAATTTTATAGAGTATTTCCCTTTTACCACAGCAACATATAAAGCTCCAAATGAGCACTGTTTCAAGTTTTACAAATAAATCTATAGATTTAATCTCCTGAAGTCTAGGCATCAACTAGTATGAACCAAGAGGGTATTTTATCCAATATATATAAGACAGAAATTGAAACAAAGTGATTTAAATCTTTAGCTTTCCAGTAACGAATGCAATGAGGCTTTTTAAAAAAACATTCAGACATGCATTGCATATGGGCTTTAAAGAAAGTATTTACTAACATTAACCAGAGTTGCTTGAAACTCTTCTGGATGGGAAAAACCTAGTTAAACACACTGCGAAGAAAATGGAGCCAACTATTTGATATTGTAAGGGGTCAATGTCAACCGAGAATGTCAGGTAAGTATCAGCTTTTTATCTGATGAAATTAATGGACTTAAACATCTGATTTATCACATGTCTCTTAAACATAATACATACATATATATATATAATTAATGAAAGATGTGACAGATAAGGTATGGGCTCCTTTCCCACACCCATGTATCAGACAGAATAATGGTGTTTGACTAGTCTGAAAGAAGGTTTATGTAGTTATCAGCAAAAACTGCATTTCATATACACCATGCATCTGATTATCCCTCTACTTTCCTCAATGCTTTTATATGGCAATAATCCAAGATAAACTAATGACCTTCAAATACGTGTATCTAAAATTTGAGCTCAACTATACATACTGGCCTTTGAACTCACCAAGGTATTTGTACAGCTGGTTTTACAAAATAGATGGAAAAACCATGGTAATTATGCTCATATGACTTGACTCAGTGCATCAAAGTATTTTTTTCTCAAGTTCTTGTTGAAATGAAATTGTCTTCATCTTTAGCAAAAACAAATACTAACAATTAGTTGAGTGGTACATCAATAAAATAGTAACGCTACTAAGAGGGGGGGAAATACACAACTGTGTTTTCTTCATTTAAAAGATCTTATGAGGTAAAAAAAAAATTATTGCCAACAGCACAAGTGTAGAGTCACCTTGCTTTGAAGTTGCTATGGCTTCGCTTAAGGTAGGCCCATAGCACTGTTGCTACCTCCTCCTCCCTCTTGCAGAGTGTTCTGCATGGGTGAGTCATAGCTAACATTACATCATCTTATTCAGGGAGGGGCCTGATTTCTATAGTGAGAATTACAACTTCTCATAGAAAGCACACACAGCACCCTCTAGGTTATAAAGAAAGCACACTTATTTTAATTAAACTAGGCTGAAAAATCCTTTACTCCTTCCAGTTTCTAACTGGTAAGTGGAGTCTATGTGACAACTTAATGGATAGTGCCAATAGGGCGGATTGTGTCACTATCATACAAGTGTTTCGCTGCAAGCATCCAGCTGCAAAGTTTTAGGAAGAAGCAAGTTAAGACCACTGTTTGGTTTTCTAAAGGTGGCAGGGAAAGATATTTAGATATTTTTATATAAACAGGTTTATACTTTGATTAAACAAAACTGAGTGTTACTAGAGGGTTATCTGCCCTTGAAGGTTTACTTGGGGTGGGGGGAGTAGTTAGAGCCTCAATGCTCACCAGCACATCATTGCAGATGTCCCTTAGTTCAGTCTCAATTTTCTCTCTGTATTCTCGGGCCATTTGCTGCTTTTTCTCAGCACCTTCCGTCTTTTGTTCAATGCTTGACACAACCCTCCAAGATGACCTACGTGCTCCTACAACATTTTTGTAAGCGACAGAGAGAAGATTCCTCTCCTCGTTTGACAATTCTGCTCCTTGCTCAGTCACAGACTTCATGCAGGCTGCCATGTCATCATATCTCTCAGCCTGCTCAGCCAGTTTGGCCTTCTGCACCAGCTCGTTTTTATCCATGCTGATTTCTCTGGAGAATGAAAAATATCAAATAATTATTTAGACATCAGGCAAAATCATTTGTAACTCAGCTATCTCTTAGCAATGTAAAGAGCACATTGCAACTGACACACATTTACTTGGATGCAAAATCCACTGATTTCAATGGCCCATTACAAAGTTCTATATAAGGCATGTCCAACACCCAAGAGACTGCGATCTACTCCCAGTATAAAAAACTGGAAGTGATCTACCCATTGTCATTGGAGGTAGGAGGAGCATTCATGGACTGGGTGGCTTGCCCAGAGTTCTTGAGCTTTTTTTGCGGATTGCCCAGTCTTTGGGCTTTTTTGGGGTAGGATTGCCCAGAGTTCTTCAGCTTTTGTTAACTTTTGGTAAACTTTATTTAATCCCACGATCGATAAGGGTCCTGCGATCTACCAGGATCAGCCGAGGATCTACCAGTAGATCGCAATCTACTGGTTGGACATGCCTGTCCTATATTATTGTTGAGATATTGGTCAAATTAATCTTCATTTTTATTAAGTTCATGAAATCTTGGGAAGGATATGGCCTCTGCAATCTTAAAAAAAAAAAAAACCTTTCAAGCATGGAATGTGAACTATTCCCCCAGATGCCTCTGCTATCTGTCCCCTAGATGCTCCTTGCCTTTTGTTTGAAGGGGCTACTATCAGCACATTGCTATTTTGAGAAACACCAAACCGTTTGGAAGGTTTGCAATCTTAAGAATTTCACCACAATGTGTTGTGAGAGCCATTCCTTCCTTTCTCAAAAGCTACTCAAGTATACCTCTGTACTCTCTTTTCTCAAACTACATTCTTGTACTGTACATGGTTTAAAAAATACTGATTGGTATCAGGGCCATTGGGCCCAAAAGCAAATGAATTTAGCTACTACACAGCTCAATCAATATTAGGGTTGGAAGCAAATAACTCTTGCATAGCTTAATCAATGAAACTTAATTCAAAGTGCATCTGTTACGGTCATGATGCAAGTCATTTATTTTAACAGAACTTAGTTTAGGATCAGGATGCCAAGCTGCAATTGTCAAGCTAGGTTTTGCACTATGTTGTCTACTTCTGTTACCTTACCCTCATAAAGACCAAGAAACATCTTGGTCAAGAACCATTTTGCTACTCAGGAACAGCAATTTAATGCAACCATGACGCTACTCAGGAATGGCAATTTAATATATGGAAATAAAGCTAGGGAACTGTTAGCTGCTTAGCGAGCCAACCTCTCCCCTTGCAAACCTGGTGGCATCTGAGAAGACTGCGGAGAAGGAACCTTGCTTTTTGACCCGAAAGGAAAGATTGTGTGATTTCCTGTACATAGTGTAGGCTAGGACTCGGGTGCCTAAAATGGTGCTGCTCGGTGCACTCCCTGGCACGCTGCAGCTGGCACGGCTTAGAAACATGGCTGGGGCGGGTACAAAAAGCGAAACCGGAGAAAGGTGCGGGGGAGAGGGATGGCGGGGCCGGCGGGCGAGGGAAGAGGAAGAGGACAAGTCTGCCGCTGCCACCGCCCCTCCCAGCGCCGCAACCGCCCGGCTCCGAGACATGAAGCGCCTTGTCTGGGCTCTTTGTCATGGCGGATCCGAGTCAGAGCCCAGCCCACTTGTGTGCGCGCTGATCTCCCTCCACCTCCGCCCCGCGCCGGGAGGGGAGATTGCTGCATCTCCTCCGCCCAGACCCAGGCCGGAGGAAAAAAAGGGGAAGCTCAGACGGCGCCTCGCCGAGGGAAGGAAGGAAGGAAGGAGAAGAAGAGGAGACACGCCCGCCCACCTGCCCCTCCGCTGCCGCCTCTTCCCTCGCCCTGCGGCGGCAGCGCCGCCGCCCCCACCCCGAGGGAGCCCCCGCGGCCGCAGCCCCCACTCACACCCTCGCCTTTTCTTTCTTCGCTTCCTCCTTCTCTGCCGCTCCCTTTGCCCGCCCGCTCCTTTTCAAGGCGGCCCCCTCCGGTGCGGCTGTGGCGGCAGATCGCACCGGCTGGATGTGCCGCTCCCGGCAGGAGGCCACACCCTAACCAGCCGCCCGACGGCCGCTCCCGAGGAGAGAGAAGGCCGCCGCGGGAAAGGAGGGAGGCGGAGATGGAAGAAGGGAAAGGAGCGAGAGCGAATGGGGAAGGGGGGGAGAGAAGGGAGCCATCCTACTCCCCAACATGGCGCCCCTCCTTCCTTCTTCCCTCGCTCACATGGCACCCCGCATTTTGAGAAGCAGCAGCAGCTCCCACCCCAACAAAGATAATATGAATATGGGTGACGGAAGGGAGGCTGGAGGTCGGCGGCGGCAACCCTTCCCCTTAATCATTTCTGCCTCACAGGTAGAGGAGCTCGCCTCCCGAGGATTGGGGGGGGAATCGGTTCCCCCCGGTCCGAATAGCCAAGGGGCACCGCCCCGGACCTTCACCTGCTGTAGCCTCGCCCGAGGCAGAGAAAGGGGCGCCGCCGCCCAGTTCTGCCCTCCTCCCCCTCCCTCCATTCTCGCCCCCTTTCGCAGGGCGAGGCGCGGGAAGCGACTGCCTGAGCAGGTGGGGCCGCCGCACCTGGGGGGGGGGCTGAAGGCGCGCAGAGATGGTGGGGGAGAGGAGGAGGAGAGACACCCGCCGCCGCCGCAGGGAGGGAATGAATGGCTTCCCCTCCACAAGGCCGCGGCAGTGGGTGTAGCCCAGCACCGCGGCAAGGAGGAGCCGCCCTTCTGTGCGGGGAAGGGGGTCGCCAATCCGCCGCTGCCGCCTCGCCCGCTCCTCTTCCCCTTTCAGCAGCCGCCGCCGCCGCCGCCGCACCCCACCCCCCCCGCCGGTCTCTTCTGCCGCCGCCCCTGAACCGCAGCGGATCCCGCCGCCGGAGCGCCTACCCGGAAAGGAAGGGGAAGATGCGGGAGTGGGGGGAGAAAAGGCGGCGAGGCGAAGCCTAGCGAGGCCGTTACCTGCGGGCTCGACGGGACGGGAGTCTCTAGGCGGGTGACCGGCGCGGACTGTGCCTATATCGCGGCTCGCTCCGCTGCAGCCTCGCTCTCGCTCTCCCAGCGCCACACACGGGGTCTCCGCCAATCACCGCGTCGCAACGCACGGGCAACACAGAGCCCGTGACGTCAAGCGGCGCCATGGCAACCGCGCGCGAGCACGCGCTTGCGCCCACACTTTCCCTCCCCCCTCCCCTCAGTCAGTCTCTCTCTCACTCAGCCTTACCAACCCGGTGGCTGCATCAACCGCCTAAAGCGCGCGCCCGGCTGCTTTTCCTGCCTCCGCGCGGCGGCGGCAGTGGACACGCCTTAGCCCCGCTGTTACACCCTCCGTCCCCCCTCCCTCTCCTTCCGACGACGGGCACGCGCGCCGCCTTGCCGCCCTCCCACTACTGCAGAGCATGTTCGCTCGCGCATGCGGGAGAGCCGCGCCTCTCTCCTTGGCGGCGCGCAGCCAGCAGCTCGGCTATTGGGAGCAGCACAGGGTGAGGCTGCGCGCCACCCCGACGCTTCCGCTCCTCTGCCCCACATCCTCATAAGGGGCTGAGGAAGAGGAGGGCGGCGCACGCGCGCGCCCGGCCGCTGCTCCTTCCCACATCTATGCAGCCTTTCTCGACCGGGGTGGGCGGGTGAGTGGGGGCAAGGGGGATGAGACACGCCAACGGGCAAGCCCACCGTTCCAACAGATCTCTTCAGACGGAGCGGGCCAAAGTAGCGCCCTCCCCCCGCTCCCACACAGACACATGTCCACAATCTGAATCGCTTTTCCGGTTCCCAGCCCTCGGCCTGTCCGTCATTCAAGGCCACACAGAGGGTAGATTTTGTTTCGGGTTCCTTTGGTCGATTTTCTCGTGCTTTTTATTTTATTTTTATTTTATTTTATTAGGGGCACACGTGGCCCCCGCCCCCACAAGCCTTACTGTCGGTTTCACGTTCAAGTTCAGCCGTGGAGCCATCTTGGAAAAAAGCACAGAGGGCACTGTAAGGTGCTGACTGCACAAAAAAGGTGTATATTCCTTTCTATCATGTCTTGTGAAGGTAAAAGTGAGGTGTTTTTTTTTTAAAAAAAATGCTTCAGCTTTGTGAAATGTATATTCTTAGCATGCAAGTTTCATGGTTTTCCGATGTGATCGGGGATGGCATAGTCCTGGAAACTGGAGGGAAAGAATGCTGTCCCTAAACTTGTTAGTAAATCAACTCTGGAGGAGAACTCTTGAGAAAGAATTTAGCATCTGGTTCGTCTTGTGTCAAGATTCAAGTAATAGTGATGGGTGCTCTTTTTCAAATCACACTAATGAGAGATCACATAATGCAGGCCATGTAACCTTTGGCAACAATCTCAGAAAATGGGAAAGTTTTAAGTGCTATCCGTAGCAAAGTCCATAATGGAAAAGAAAAGGAAACGGCAAAAGAGGAAGTTCAAACAGTTGATTTCAACAAGCCACCCTTAGTGAAATCTACACACAATAAAGAAATTGCCTATTCTGCAAACGTTCTACCTCATGATTCATTATTTAATGTTGCAATGTATGTTTAATTGAACAACAAAACAGCAAGCTAAATTCTGGTGATAGAGTAAAGTCACATACGATGTCAAGCATGGTGCAGGTAACTTTCCAAGCTAAGTTCTCGTGACAAAATAGCACTAGAAACTAAGCAACATTTTTTTGTTTGACATTACAGAAGTAAGCTTGGTAAGAAGATTAGCATTGTTCAGCTTTGTATGGTGACAGGTTTTGTTGAATTAATATATAGAATACATTTTTAAAAGAAAGGTGGGAAATACACTTAGTATTCAAAGTGGGAGGCTTACATGAGGTGTGGTGCTTCAAACATTGGACTAAAACCACAGAGACCCAGGTTCAAAACGCCATGCTGTCATGATCATTTGATGATTATGGACTAGTCCTAATCTCCCACTTTATCTACGTCACAGGGTTGTGGGGAAAAATGGGTGAGGGAGAAGAACTACATATGTAGCCTCGTTTGAGGAAGTGTGGGATAAAATGTAAAATAATAATAAAGCGTGGTTTATACAACTACTGAATTGGATATTATATATACACATTTCCAGACTGAAGGAATTGTATACTTTCCATTGATGGTGGTAACATTTTGAGGAAGGCAGTGTTTATTGGTTTATGACAAACAAGCTTTTAGAGAAGATTAGGATGAAGATGCAACAGTTTGCAAGAAAGATTAGACATGAAATAGTGGGCCTCATCAGCACTTTTAATTGGCTATTTGAGAAGAATTGTCAGATAAAATCTTTACCCCAAGTACTGCTTGCTGTGGTGAAAATGATTATGCGTTGTGTCAAAAATGATGGATTATCATACCACAGTTTATTGGGTGTTTGTGGGGGCAAACACCAGTCATAAGCCAACTGAAAGTATAGTGAGATCTGCAGGGAATCTCTGTGTACTTGGGACTTCCAATGTATGGAAAAACAGAACTAAATTATGGGGACATTACATAACCTTTGCCTGTCAATATAATCAATGTGTGTTTTGGAAATCTCATCTGTGCCAGTGTGAAAACTCAGAAGGAAGAAATTGTCGAGTGAAATACCCTGACTGCTTGTATATGACAATATTCACCATAAATTAAGCAGGACAAAGGTTTCTTCCATGTTCCATAGCCCTATCATATCCATACTATTATAAGCAACATCTGGATTTTCTGATGTTGAAAGATCAGTATTACGCTACTGATCAATCAACCACCAATGAATGAGCATGTTGATGTTTTTTTAATTTTTTGCAGTCCATCATTTACAAAAGAATCTACTTTTTCTGAATGGTCAACAAATACAGAAAGAATGCTAAGACTCACAAATTATCTCAAGGTAAAAGAGCACACAGAAATAGCTTGCCTCCAAGGTTTTCATAGTATGTGCACCAATATTAGTAGATATTTTATGAACAGATACAATGTCAATATCTTGCAGATGTTGGATTGGATCCAGAGTTCCATAAGTAGAATTTCGCTCTCAGGTTTTGACTCACCCTTTTTGCATATTCCAAAAACCTCCAGAGGGTTGTAGTGGGCCTTGAAAAGTATGGTAGGTGGTATGAGTTGGGGGGGGGGAGATAAGCAAAAACTCCTGTTTATTGGTCTCAAGCTCCTTTTGTTCATGGAAGCAGCTTTTCTGTGCATGGAGGGGCATATTTGAATCCAACTCATTGTCCCAACTGACTTTGTTTTATGCAAACTGTTCTTCAGTGACTATGGTTAGACATGCAGCGGGCTTTTTAAAACTTATATAGCACTGAACAGCAACCGTCTTTGGGGATTGGGTAGATAAATGTACTTAATGTGTTCTCTTCCAGTGAATGGGGATGATATCTTGAAAACAAAAGTAGTCACAAATTCCAGAAATTTGGGGTACATGCTGTGAATTCTGAATAAACATGCATAAGAATGCACTGCGAATGAGTTGTGGTTAGTTCCCAGTGGGTCTTGTTAAGTCCTGAGTAGTTTTTCACATTGATTTCAATGAGGCCTAAATGGATGTAACTTGCAGTGTAATCCTATACATGTCTACTTAGAAATTAGTCCCATTAAGCTCAATAGTGTTTACTCCCAGTTAAGTGAGTATCGGATGGCAGGCAACGTCTTGATCCATCCCAGTATGCCCACCATCCTATGGAAGACAAGGTTCTGTCACCTATTTAAGGGCTGGATCCAACACTGTCTATAAATAACTGCACCTTATATACTAACATATGAAGTTGTATTTCACAGGTATTTCCAAGCCTTATGAGGAACAGTTGAAGAATAGGGTATGTTTAGCCTGGTAGAGAGGAGATATAATAGCCATATTCAAATATCTTAAGGGCTGTCACATAGAGCAGTGGTCCTCAACCTTGGGCCTCCAGATGTTTTGAGACTACAGTTCCCATCATCCCTGACCACTGGTCCTGCTAGCTAGGGATCATGGGAGTTGTAGGCCAAAAACATCTGGAGGCCACAAGGTTGAGGACATAGAGGATGGAGAAAGCTTGTTTTTTTCCTGCTCTGCAGCGCAGGACCCTTACAAGAAAGGAGATTCCAACTAAACCAGGAAGTGCCACCTTATAATAAGAGCTGTTTGACAGTGGAACAAACAGATTCCCTCGGAAGGTGGTGGACTCATCTTCCTTGGAGATTTTAAAGCAGAGTTTGGATGGGCATCTTTCTTGGATGCTTTAGTTGAGATTCCTGCATTGTAGGGAGTTGAACTAGATGACCCTTGGGGTCCCTTCCAACTCTTCATTTCTATGATTCTATGAACTAAACATCCTTTTATTATTTAGAATGTAATGATCACAGATTCCTCGATTAACACTTCAATCCTAAACAAATTATTTGGAAGAAAAGCCCATTGATTCAGTGGATTTTGCTACTGACATAAGACGTGTGTGTGTGTGTGTGTGTGTGTGTGTGTGTGTGTGTGTGTGTGTGTCAGATTTGGGACCAGATCGCTAGGCTGAATTTCTCAGAACAGTTTGTTTGGCAGTAGGTAGGTAGCATCAAAATGATATTTCGCTAAAGGCTTTCCAGACTTATCTCTTGTTTGTTTGTTTTGCATGAGAAACACACAGTGGTTCTTTGTTGCAGGGAATTGAGACGTATTTGCCAGGAAAAGTGCTTCTGTTCCTGGGATCTTGTATTTTCTAGCAAAGCAAAGGAAGAGGTGGTCCATATGCTGGTGCTAGAAAACTCTAGTTTATCTGTACTGCATGTACACCATACATTTAAAGTGCATTTCCCACATACAATAATGCTGGGAAGTGTAGTTTTGTTAAGCGTGGTGCTGGGTGTTGTAGCTCTGTTGGGTTAAACTACAGTTCACAGGAGTCTTGCAGTGAAGAGGGAGATGTGCTTTAATTGTCTGAAGCATATACAGCCTTTATAAAGAGTGCCCAACCATACGCCTTCCTCAGAGACAAAGGGATTTCATGCATGTTTCTTGTTCTGGTATAGGAAAAGCACCTAAGGCAAGAATATACGTGAAATATATTGGAAATGAGGCTCATTGCCTCCAGAGAGCACCAGTGGTTGAAAAACCGTGGGCACTCTTCAAATTTACCACTTCCTTGAATCGACTTGGGGTTTCCTTAATTTTTTGAAGAAAGAATTCCTTAATTCTGCTATGCTGTGAGTTTCTTTTTGTGTGCGCACTCTTCTCCCTTTGGTGGTTTCCTGGGTCCTAGTACACATTGTTGAATTTATTGGAAATACTGATTCCCCCAAGAAATAGCACCATTCATTCACTGACTGCCATTTTGATTCTGGCTCCCACTAGAAAGGGCCAGCAATCTTTCGAGTAACCTTTGGTTGGCTGTGTGTTGCTTTGGGCTGCCTTAGGCAAGATAAAGTGACTAGCAAACTTAATAAAATAAACTATAAGTAAATCTTACCTCTTTGTCTTATCTCCACCATTTCTTCCAGCATTTTTTAAAATCCGTATTTTCTTTACTGCACAACATGCCAGCTTCCTCAAAAGAGAAATATTCTAGCAATATCTTAAATATATTTTCCTATACAGTCCTACTTATCTTTAAGGTAGTTGCTGGAGAGGGCAGAGTGAGGGATGACTCCTGCAACAACACTTCTTCAAGTCTCTGAAAATGTGGCATAGGAACTGTTCAGTTTGGAGGTGTGCCTAAGTTAGGAACATAGGAGCCTTATATGAGGTCAGGCTATTTGTCTACCCAGTCCAGTATTATGTACTCTGACTGGCTCCAACTCCAACTCCTTGAAAGATTCCATCAACGGTGTCTCCGAAAATTTTTACACATCACTTGGAAAGACAGGCGAACTAATAGTGTACTGGAAGAAGCAAAGACCACCAGTGTTGAAGCAATGATTCTTCAACATCAACTTCGTTGGACTGGTCATGTTATGCGGATGCCTGATGATCGTCTTCCAAAGCAACTACTCTATTCCGAACTTAAAAATGGAAAGCGTATTGCTGGTGGTCAACAAAAGAGGTTTAAAGACTGTCTCAATGCAAATCTTAAAAAATGTAGTATAAACACTGACAACTGGGAAACACTGGCCTGCGAGCGCTCCAGTTGGAGAACAGCCTTTACCAAAGGTGTCATGGGCTTTGAAGAAACTCGATCTCAAGACGCAAGGGAGAAATATGCTAAGAGGAAGGCACGCTTGGCAAATCCACACTGATCAACTCCCGCCTGGAAACCAATGTCCCCACTGTGGAAGGACGTGTGGATCCAGAATTGGCCTCCACAGCCACGGACCCATTGTTAAAATTGTGTTTATGGAAGACAATCTTACTTGGCCACGAGTGATCGCCAAAGAAGAAGAAGAAGACTCTGACTGGCAACAGTTCAGGCAGAATTCCCTCCCATTGCTTATTATCTGATTGTTTTAAACTGGAGAAGCAAGGGATTAGACCTAGGGCTCCCTGTGTGCAATGCCCTGTCACTGATGTGAGGTTCCTTGAACTTCCTCTCCTTACACATCCCCAGTTAAAAAGCAGTCAGTAGCTATTTGCCAACTATAGCCAGTCATCTAGTGAGTAGCATGGTCAAGGAAGTTAATTCTCCACCAAAAATAGCATCATGCCTCCTAGAGCTTCTGCATTACACTTGCAGGAAGGGATAAGAATTTTTAGATGCAATTCTATACCCACCTAGGAGTAAGTCCTAGGTACAATGTATAGGATTGTACTGTTTTTCTTTATCTCCAGGGTTGAAGACATCAAACAACCTATGGTCACCTAGTACCTGCTTGAGGCCTCTTGGGATTTCTGATGCCACTAACAAATTATTTTACTCTTGTCTCATTCAAGTCAATGGAGTGCACTTCCTCCATTGATTCTTACGAGACAAGAGAGGATGCTGAAATCTTGTCCCACACATCAGGCCAGTGTTTCTTGATCTTTTAAACCCATTTCAGCTGATGTAAAATTCCCACGTCCCCTGTCAAACCTGGCCCCTCTAAATTACTTTATTTGGATTTTCAATAGGTTTGAAATATTGTGACTTTTAATGATATTGTGACTTGCTTGAGGATAAAAATGAAGCAATGTATTTATAATTTTAAATATATATACTGTATTCAGATTTTCAAAAAATCCACATTGAATTTAAACATTCTAAGAGTCTACTTCAGTCATTTTGAATGTGAGCATTGATGTTGCATGCTTGTCACAAGATTTTGGATGTTTGGCATCACTAAAGAAATCTTAGGTCACTTTCAACCCCCAGTCTGCTGCACTGCTTTGTTTGAATAGCCAGAATAGCAGAAAAACCAGTTTCGCAAAGGGATATGGAGGACAATGGCATAACAATGTGCAGAACCTGCTCTCCTGTTCTGGAGTATACAGGGAGATATTTCAACCAAAACATTTCTGGAGTGAATTGGTTGATATCATCTTTGGCAATTTGAATCATATTTGAGCTCCAAAAATTCCTCTTGGGGAAGCTCTGGCAAGGACTGAACATCAATAAAGGGTTCCTCACAATATGCTTTGCAATCAACAGGATGGTCTTCTCAGTTCCTTCTGCCAGAGTATTTTGTATTGTCTGCAGAATCAAGTTGCCAACTAGTGAAGCTTTTCAGAGGGTTTCTAGATGGTCTGTTTCAGACTCATAGAATCATAGAATCATAGAGTTGGAAGAGACCACAAGGGCCATCCAGTCCAACCCCCTGCCAAGCAGGAAACACCATCAAAACATTCTTGACATATGCCTGTCAAGCCTCTGCTTAAAGACCTCCAAAGAAGGAGACTCCACCACACTCCACACTCAGTCCAGGCCTATGAACAGTCTGGTCACTTGGAAAAACCTGACTGGGATAGGGAGCAGTTTAGTGAGCAAATCCAAAAAGGATTAATAAATTAGTAGAAGTTCCCTAGACGGGCTTACTAACTGAAAGGCAGCATACAAATAAAACAATGTATTTATGTATATACAGAAAACACAGAAATGCAGTGCAGGACCTCTCCTTGTCATTCTCACACCTGCAAATGGATTAATAGTACTTAGGTAAGTTGTACTCCCAATATACAGTATATCCCTGCTGCATTTTCCAAAGAAATGAAAGTGACCCGCACTTAACCATTTATAAACCATTGCTTCCATAAAACCCAATGGCTTGGATCTTAAGATGAGTCTTTCCAGTAGCACCTTAGAGACCAACTAAGTTTGTCATTGGTATGTGCTTTCGTGTGCTTGCACATTTCACACAAAAGCTCATACCAATGACAAACTTAGTTGGTCTCTAAGGTGCTACTGGAAGGGTTTTTTAAATTTTGTTTCGACTACGCCAGAAGCAAAGTTTCCTATCCCCTTTTCTCCTGTTGTGCAACCTCCCTGTGTCCCCTTCCATATTGCTCAGGAGTCTGCCACGACCCTCCAGAGAAGCTTTTGAGATGCAGGTGACCTCCGAGGGGAGATAAGAATGGAAAAATTTTCCTTCTCTAATTTTGGGCAGATCCAAGCTATACATTTATAGCATATTCAATGCACATTTAAAGAGCATGACCTTCTCCTAAACCCATGGGAACTGTAGTTTGTTAAGGGTTCTAGAAATGGTAGCTATTTGAGGGGAAAACTACAGTTCCCAAAACACTTTGGCGGAAAGAAAGTGCTTCAGATGTGAATCTAATGTGCTTAAATGTGTGGATCAGTCCATATTAAGATCCATGCTGATGTTTGAAGTGGCTGTTACACCTTTGTCCTCTTACGGAGGACCAAATAATTCCTGAGTTTCGTAAAAGAAAACATTTTCTTTTTAACTCTTGCCGCAATTTTTTTTTAAAGGGGAGGATTGCACACTTGTGGACACTTAAATCCCACTGAAACAAACTGTTCTCAAGGCACCCATGTTCTGGAATTTGACCAAAAGTGGCAACGAAAGTTATCGTCCATCAAATGGTTAATGTTTCACTTGCTGGTTAAACATTTATACTTATTTTATTGTTCCGAAATCTTGATAAATCTGCCAGGATTCTAGCTATGATCATTAGCGTACAGATTGATAATTAACATATATGCACTTCTGCTGATAAGAGTAGTAGCACGCAGCAGACAATGCAACCAGAAAACATGTTATTGAATTTACCGTGAATTATCCTTCTCACGCTGTCAGGCGATAATTGAGAAGTGTCTGAAGTATGTGGAGGAGCTGTTGTGGCATAAGGCTCACACCAAAGGGTTTGCCTAATGATTCATAGCAAATAGCGTGCCACATATACAAATACAAGCAATTTTTACAGGTAACAAGGTAACAGAGCTAAGCACAGGGCAAAGACCAAGGTTCAGAGCAGATAGTTGATCCCAAGGAAGCTAGAAGGCTTAAAGAACAGTTGGCTATTTTTGCTAAAGCTAGCTTGGAGTTGCAGTGACTTATCACCACTACTTGTGCCCTCACAACCAGATCTGATATAATCAGATATAATTTAAATGCAGCCTCTACATAAAATTGCAACACAAAGTAATTCTTGGTACAGATTTTTTAAAGGCATCGTTTTCCATTCTGCCCTGTATCTGCTACAAGCAGTGCTGTTTCCATTCTACTGCAGTTCAGATTCTGCAAAAACAACTTTATTGAACTGGCTGTTCACTGTGCCCAAATCAAACAACTTAATTAACTGCATTATTGTTAAGTGATTCCACGCTATTCTTTTCTGTTGTTGGTGGGAAATCATCATCAATAACATGCCGAAAACAAACAAAACAGTGAATTGCAGACTGGAAAAAAATTAATGTGAGATAATGTGACACCTGTGAGAACTCAAAATATAGCTTGGCTATAATAAGATGCACCAGAAATTACAGTCACTTACGTTGGCCTTGATCTGCATCCAAATTTTGCCTTAGCCATGGGATATTTAATTCATATTTACCTTAGGGTTCAGAAATCTAAGGTCACATCCACACCATGCATTTAAAATACTCTTATTTCACTTTTAAAGTCATGGCTTCACCGCCCTCCAAAGAATCCTGGACATTGTTGTTGTTGTTTAGTCGTTTAGTCGTGTCCGACTCTTCGTGACCTTCGTGATCCTGGACATGGTAGTTTGTTAAGGGTGCTGAGAATTGAAGCTCCGTGGAGTAAACCACTGTCCTCAGGTGTGTTGTAGTCCAAACACATCGGAAGACCACCAGGTTGGCAAAGGCTGTCCTGGGAACAGAATAGCACTCACCAAAGAAAGGTGCTTGATGAAATATGAAACCATTGAAAGGATCATGCCTGTGAATTCTT
This sequence comes from Zootoca vivipara, assembly GCF_965207765.1. Classification (NCBI taxonomy): domain Eukaryota; kingdom Metazoa; phylum Chordata; class Lepidosauria; order Squamata; family Lacertidae; genus Zootoca; species Zootoca vivipara. The sequence goes on from NC_142591.1 coordinate 66,180,988, forward strand.
CAGAATTAGGTGGTTGCCTTTCAATGTCATGGAGACTTCTGTGCATGGGTGTAGGGGGGGGGCATAGTCCCCCTCCCCAATCAAGTAAGCAAAAATACTTCACTAAAAGTAGAAATAATCAGAATATTTGAAATTTAAATGCTCGCTGACATCACCTGGATGATGTCGTGGTGCATTCTAATGGCACAAATGACAACTTGAGTGAGCAATAGACAGAGCCAGAGGATGAGAACAGGAGGGAGTCTCGTCCCCACCTAACATAAATCCAGGCTACTCCCATGCTTCTGAGTAGACATCTATAGGATTGCGTATACACAGGCACATGCAGCACAATTGTGTCGTGTGCCCATTTAATTTGTGTGATTTCAGCTATTTGCAGTTGAAAGCTGATGGCACTATGGTAAATGCATGCAAGGTTATCCTGGAGTGGAAAGAGCTTAGAAGAAGAAGAAGAAGAAGAGGAAGAAGAGGAAGAAGAAGAAGAAGAAGAAGAAGAAGAAGAAGAAGAAGAAGAAGAAGAAGAAGAAGAAGAAGAAGAAGAAGAAGAAGAAGAAGGGTTTATTATTTATACCCCGCCCATCTGGCTGGGTTTCCCCAGCCAATCTGGGTGGCTCCCAACAGAATATTAAAAACATGATAAAACATCAAACATTAAAAGCTTCCCTAAGCATTCTGCCTTGCTTATTTGGCAAGGCCTGCTCAGCACGCTGACTCTGCAACTGTACTACAGATGCTTGTATGGGGGCAGTTCTAAGGGGGCAGTTTGAAAATATGGGGGTTTGTGTATGCGTGAAAAACGCTTGGAACCTCCATGCAAGATGCAATTGAAGTGTAGTTTAATGCATTTCCAACACTGAAATTTGTTCAGCTACGATTGCTCCTAAGGCCACACGCTTCTTGCTATCCCTCTGCTAATGCCTCTAACACAAGTATGTGTTTAGATGGTCTCCCCTTTACTTTTTGTCAATTCCAGTAAGGAGGTTCAAGGAGGAACAGGGGAAAGAAGCGAGAAAGTCTTAGAAGAGTGCCAGTGGCAATCGAAGTCAGGTTGTGGGGGATAAAGGAAAAACAACCCGAAGGCTATCAACACTGAAATCTAGAATAAGTAAAAGGTGGAATGCCAAATAGTGCATACTTTTAAAATGTAGGGTAAGAAGCAGAACTGAGTGAGGGGGTGTTCACTGGACTCACTTGTTTTTTAAATCTCTGGTGCTTGTATATCTCGAACAGCCAAGTCTGCTAACAACATTGAAACTCATCTAACCTCAAAAAACCACACTCAGCTCCTGGGAAGGTTGAAAAATGTTATCATTTCTTCAGGAAAGTTTGGCTTCTTGCTCTTCCAGGCTCGATGGCCTTCCAAACAATGTTGAGTCTGCTGCATGTTTTGGAGCCCAAACACAAAGCCATGGGGAATGAAACCTTTCCTCTGTGCAGACCCGTTATAGAGAAATTCAGCACCAAATAATTGGCATTGCAGAACTGGGTACGGGAATAATTGACAAGAAGCATAAGATCCAAGCTGTGCAAGGGCCCCGTGGGAAATAAAGATGAGCAATCTTAAATATTGAGCTTTTTGTGTCTCATCTAATATTTCCATTTCTTGATGGAGCCTTTTGGTGAGTTGCTCACTCTCTGAATTGTGTGTAAGGTGTTTGCAGAGGGCAAGTCAGAAACCATAGAGACCCAGAAAGAGGCAAAGGTGCGCTGAGAGAACTTAGCTAATAAGTCCTTCAGGGATCACACATGGAGTGTGTGAATAATAGCAGCAAACAAGGAGTAGCACTCTTATCGGAAAATGCATTAAATGCTTCTCTGAGTGAATGGGGGGGAAAGAGCATCAAGGGGCACTGCATTTGTTTCAAGAGGCGCATGAAGGTATAGGTGTAAGATAACAGCCTTGTGGGAAAGCGTACCTTGTTGCTTCCTGGAAGGAACTCATCTCAGAGGAGCTGTAATCTCACCCCAGGGCACAGAGACGGGAAAACTAGGAGGACCTTCCTGGACCTTTGCCACTAGAATTCTCTAGGGGAGGGAGGGGAGGAGAACCTGTGGTCTGTGGCCCGAATCTGAACAGAAGAAGATTAGACCAAAAGTAGTTTCCTGGTATCACATTGGCCAACCGGATGCCTACCGAAAGCCCACAAGGAGGTCACATACCCTCCGACATTGCTCAGATGAAAATAGGGACGTTTATCACTCCTCACCAACTGACCCTCCTTGACCCCCCATTTCCCCCTCCCCCTGAACATTTCCTATCAGAAGAAGTCATCGCCGCCACCACAACAGGACACAACAACAACAACAACAGGACACACGCTGTCCACCATCCTAAGGAAACTCCTTAATCCCGATTTTATTTAATTTTGTTCTTTGGTAGATTTACAAAAAGAAAAACACATACCAGTAAATAAATTTTAGAAAGGGGCAAGGTTAGACATAGACACACAAAGCATTTTTTTTAAAAAAAATCAAGACACCTTGTGTAATCTCTCTTCCTCCTCCTCACCCTTTTCTCCAACAGCCACTACGAGCTGCCCAAGGGAGGAGGCTGGCAGTGGCAGCCATGAAGAGGCCATGGAGAAGCAACGGGGTGCTCCCTTGCGGCCACAGCAACCACCGCTACTTGAGATGAGTGCCTGCTCATCTCCCCCCCTGAGCTTGGCAGTGGCAGCACTGGTTGGGGAAAATATGTATGTTCTGGGATCAAATCAGAAGCTGGGATTACTTTTGTAATTCCGGGACCATCCCTTGAAAATAGGGACACTAGGAAGGGTATAGGACCCAGGTGGCGCTGTGGGTTAAACCACTGAGCCTAGGGCTTGCTGATCAGAAGGTCGGCGGTTCGAATCGCTGTGACGGGATGAGCTCCCGTTGCTTGGTCCCAGCTCCTGCCAACCTAGCAGTTCGAAAGCACATCAAAATGCTAGTAGATAAATAGGAACCGCTACAGCGGGAAGGTAAATAGCGTTTCCATGTGCTGCTCTGGTTCGCTAGAAGCGGCTTTGTCATGCTGGCCACATGACCTGGAAGCTATACGCCGGCTCCCTCGGCCAATAAAGCGAGATGAGCGCGCAACCCCAGAGTCGGTCACGACTGGACCTAATGGTCAGGGGTACCTTTACCTTTAGGAAGGGTATGAGATCATGAGTGCAAAATATCACCTCTGATACTCAAGGTGACTAGCAGCCAATGATGGTCTTATCCTCCGGCATTTGTCTCAACTTCTTTTAAAGCCACCCAAGCAGCCATTACTACTGGCCTGTCAGGTCTCTGAATCTATCGTATGCCAATTTGTGCCAGGGCCCTGTGCCCCCATTGTCCTCTAAACTACCTAACCGATGCTCCTGGCTCAGTGGGAATAACGTATTGCCTTAAGTGTGAAAGGATCTTTACAGGAGCAGAATCACCCTGTAGCTGCAGCGACTGTGAGGAACCCCTCCGGGCTGCGAGCATGCCAAGTGGCGGCACGTGGCTGGGCAGCTTGCGCAAAAGCCATTTCATGGCACAAGTAGTTTCTAATCAAGACAGACTGCTGCAGGTTGTTCTGGCAGGCGTGTTTGCTTGCTGGCCAGCTGATGATTCTCAATGCAGCTATTGAGAGAAGCATTTCTCACTTGCTGAGGCTTTAGAGTGGCTGGCAACTTTTCCAGCTCGATCAGGGCACTTCATCATCAAAGAAGCTCCTTGTCCCAAAGTGTACAATGCAACGTAGTGATGGTGGTGAAACACACACACACTCACACACACACATCCCAATGCTTAGGCTCAAGAAGGCTTTGCTCCTTTGAACGAGTCATGACTCGAGAGAATAAACGTATTCCGCTTGATAAGTATCCAGCACATTTCATTCCTAAAGATTTCCAAGGGCATCAGAGCCAAGAGAGGAATGGGGTTTGAAAAGGGAAACAAAGAAACTATGTGTCAGAGCTTGGAAAGTTCATTTTCAAAAGGAACTAGTTCTAGTTCGGTGTCCCCCCAAAGGATGCAATTCCAGTTCAGGTTTCTCCTTTTACAAAATGAGCTTAGTTTGGTTCACGTTCCTTTCACAGTTCATCCAAATGCTCCTTGGCATTTCCCTCCCAGCGTTCATAATGTTACGAGTTGCAGTGCGGAAGTATACCGTGTTTCTCATATTATAAGACATGTCTTATATTTATTTTTTCCTAAAAAAAACACACTATGGCTTATTTTCAAGGGATGTCTTATTTTTTTCCTCCTCCTCCTGCTGCGGCCGGCATTGCTGTTGCGCCTATCACTATGTCTTATTTTCGGGGTATGGCTTATATTCCTTGAATGCTTAAAAATCCTGCTATGACTTATTTTATGGGTATGTCTTAAAATATGAGAAACAGGTTAGAATATACTTAAGAAGATTAAGAAAGCATCTCACACACGCAGAGATGCATATTGTGTAATTTATTTTCCAACATCATTATGTTCTTGAAGCTTAAATGCCTGAAGAGTTTAAAGCATAAAAAAATGTAAGAGAATGAACTTGAAGATGAACTAGAAATAGTTCAAAGCCTTGGCATATTGGATGAACTCATGAACATCCCTGTTATGTACTGAGCTGAATCCTAGAACAATAGGATTCAGAATCAGCAGTCTGATTGGTCTGCAGGAGCTACCCAATCCAACTCCAGGTGGAAGTGAATCCGCAACCTGATTGGCCTGCAGGAGCAGCCAATCAGGCGGCTGGCAGAAGTGAATCTGCAACCTGATTGGCCTGTAGGAGCAGCCAATCAGGCTGCAGGCAGAAGTCAATCCACAACCTGATTGGCCCACAGGTGTAGCCCTGAAGTAGCCAATCACGCAAGGCCCATTGTGTAAATAATGTATATAAGCAGATGGTTTTGGGAAAAGAGCCATTCTTCTCCTTGATGACTATGAGCTGAATAAAGAGCATGAAATTCACTCTTGACTCCGAGTATATTTCAATCCCATAGTACAATCCAGCACCCTATTCCCCACCCCCAAAGCCAAACCGGGCATGCTGTTAGCATTTGCATCTTGGGCCCTGCAGTGGCTTGATCCAGAGTTGCCAGACTGTGGTGATACAGTTCAATTCTTCCCCTTCACTCACAAGATATCCCAGCCAATATGTTGATAAAAGGTAAAAGGTAAAGGACCCCTGGATGGTTAAGTCCAGTCAAATGAACAGTGGTGTCCAAACTTTTTTTCAAAGAGGGCCAGATTTGATGAAGTGAAGGGCTGTGAGAGCCAACCAAAGTCGTTAACCTTTTCTTAGGATTGAAGTGGTTGAGGCTTTTTTAGGATTTTACCCCAGGAAATAAACTGACACAGGGACCAGATTAAACCATCCGGCAGGCTGGATTAGGCCCCGGAAATGGACTTTGGACATACCTGGACTATGGGGTTGTGGAGCTCATCTCGCTTTTAGGCTGAGGGAGCCGGCATTTGTTCACAGACAGGTTTCTGGGTCACATGGCCAGCATAACTAAACCACTTCTGGCGCAACGGAAACACTGTGATGGAAACCAGAGTGCACGGAAATGCCGTTTACCCTCCTGCCACAGCAGTACCTATTTATCTACTTGCACTGGCGTGCTTTCGAACTACGTTGGCAGGAGCTGGGACAGAGCAACGGGAGCTCACTCTGTCATAGGGCTTTGAACCGCCAACCTTCCGATTGGCAAGCCCAAGAGGCTCAGTGGTTTGGACCACAGTGCCACCTTGGATACCCTACTACCACCCATGGGATCTGACTTCCCTATGATTTGCTCTGGCATGAGGGCCAGCCCACAGTTGGCAACTGTATAATACTGGTAGTATCGCAAACCTAGGACCTGCAACCAAATCCTGCACTGTGAAGTGCTCCTTTTTAGGGTGTCAGCTACCAATCGAACTATCTTCCAGAGTACTCCATTCCACCCCATTTCCCTCTTTCTTCCCAATCCCATGCAACATTTGTTGGCCAGTAAGCATGTTGAGTCATAGAATCACAGAATCATGGAACTGTAGAGTTGGAAGGGACTCTGACAATCTTCTAGTCCAACCCCCTTCAATGCAGGAATATGCAGTTGTCCCATATGGGGATCAATCCCCCTCCCTATTTTTTTGCTACTTTTGCAAACCTCCAGGGACCTCTGATCATGAATCTCAGTACAGTAGTCTCATTTTGGCTTCAATCCTGTTGGCACTCGCCAGCTAATTTCACTATTAGAAGGAGGGGTGTGGAATACAGTGGTACCTCGACTTATGAAGGTGATCCGTTCCGCGGCTCTCTTTGTAAGTCGAAACCTTCGGATGTCGATGCATCCATTTTGCACTTGCGCAAAGCGTGATTTTGCGCAGGCGCAGAATGCGCGTGGGGCGAAAATACTTCCGGGTTTGCCGACTTTGGAAGTCGAAACCTTCGGAAGTCGAGGCATTCGGATGTCGAGGTACCACTGTATTTGCTTCTTTCAGAAGCAACAGTAAGATCACAATGCATCTAAAACAGGTCATGCCCAAATATGAGGAACATGCTTTACATACCTTCTAGTGAAATTCCACATCAGCTAGTGGGAAATGTGCAATTTCACTGACTTGAAATCCTGCACAGATTTATTCTTGCAGGCTAGTCCTCTTTGCATAGTGTGACATTTAAGTCTTTCAGAACCTCTAAGCACAACAGCTGGGCAATTACCAACTCTGTTTGTTGTGTCGTTTTAAGAAACGAAACTGTAATCTTCCAGCGTTTGCCCGGATAACTGTGACTGCTTCTTCTCCCATTACTGTTCAGGAGGTTTTAGAGTGATGCCTTAACAGATTTTAGTCAAGAGAGGCAAATGAGCTTTAAACATAGTCCACCTCCAAGTATTTTTGCCATAAAATGATAACAAATGACAGGAATATCCAAAGAAAATTCCCACTATTTATTTTAGGCTTCCTGAGAATGAAAGGACATTATATACAAAAGTTAGGCCTTGTTGACACAAGATCTTTCTTCAGGCAATAACCCCCCCAAACTGCTTCGTCCTTGAATTTGTTTGCACTAAGCTTGCCAGGCCATAATCCAGAGAACAGCCTTGTGTCCTTAGCAGTTCTGCACCTGCAAAAGAGGAACACATTTCTCTCTTCTCCACACACACACCTGATCCAATTACTCATCCCCTTTCCCACTTTCTGATACACTTGTGGACAGAACAGGAAAAATCCGTTTTCAAATATCATACTACAAGTGTTGCTCAGGTTACCAATGCAGGATGTCTGTGTGTTATCAACACAAATAATTTTCTATTGCGCGATTGGTTAGTTAATGATGTAATTATCACTGTCTGTGCTTTTCTTTATCATCTTCTGCCATCATGTAGTTGCATATTGAGGTAGGAAAGGTTTGGGGCTTGGTGGGACAGATCTCTATCTTCCCCACCCTGGCGGGCCAACTTTGTCAGGAGCACAGGGCCACCCGCCTGTCAATCATCCGAGGTCATAACAGCAGATACGCAGGGAGTTCAAGCCTGCTTTCTGTGGGATGTAATCCATTGGAACAGTCAAATACAACATTCCTTGTTTGCCTCGAGTGGGCACAGGCAGGGAGATGTTACTCCAGTCAGTATAACTTCCTGTTCCACTGGTCTGGAGTGTCCTCCCCCTGCATGTGTACAGGGAGATGGGCGCGACCCTGGCTGACTCTATAAAAGAGCTGAGTCACACAGCCACCTCTCTCTTCATGCCATGCTGCGCTCCTGCAGTTATTTTGCTCTCTTGATCCTGTTCCCTTAATGTATTTTGCTGTCTGCTGGCTCTCAGCTAGCAACACATGGGCTCAAACCCCAGAAGGGATGAACTCACACTATGTTCTGTAACTACAAGCTAACATCTGCCTTCAGGGATAATACTGTGAACTGAATGTGAGTAAACTTCTTGTTACCTTTAAGGAAAGGCTATTGTGTCTCTATTCTTTTAAGAGGGATCAAAGGGGGCACCAGGAATAATCCCGTCTGATCAAGCCAGACTGGATTGCTTAACTAAAGAGATTCAAACAAATCTGCAAACTAGCTTCTTGCTGTATTGAGGGGAATCTGCTCTGCTACATGACTCACTAGCGTGAGTGAAGGAAGGATAATATTTAATCAATATATCCTCTCCTACAATCCTTAACATTCCCACTCTTTCCAATTTCAGCGGCACCCTGTGTGACACAAAAATTTGGCACCCCTGCCTCTCGCCTTCCGTTCTAAGTCATTGTTGCAGCACCCTCTCGGCTCGAAGCCCAGTGCAGGGGAACCGGTCACACTCCCCTCAATCCGCCTCTGCTTTCTGCTGCTGTGTAGGCTACCTACCCCAGCAAACATCAGGTGTGGACCTGGTGGGTGTGGATTCAGAAAAGCAGCCTGGTTGGCCAAATGGAAAAGCCTGGTGGGTCAGGTTTGGCCTGAAGGCTGTAGGTTCTCCACTCTTGATGTCTGTACTTACTACTGTCTGTACTTTTTTTGCATTTCCTTCTGACCTCATTGTTTACAAGCCGCTTTCCCCAGTGGTGTAGCGTAGGTTTCCAATGCCCGGGGCCTCACAGAGGGGTGGGTGGGTGGAGGAAATGGATGGACTACACATGTGACTTCAGCTGCCTAATGCTGTCCGCATCACCCAGAAAATGGCACCCACAGAGATAAGAAAAGAAGAGTCATTCTGGAGAGGCCAGTTCCTGGTTCACATGGAGAAGCCATTTCAGCGGAGCCCAGCAACGAAAGCACACAGCTGTACTGAGGCAGCACCAGGTGTTGAAATTTTGCATCTCTAACCATTTTGCACTGGGGCAACTGCCCCCTGTGCCCCCCATGCTACACCACTGTCTTCCCCCCAACACACACACACACACACAGACAAACAAACACGTACATAAGTGTTGCACTCAGGATAATGCTTCCTGCATCTGATGAAGTGAACTGTAGTCCAGGAAACCTCATGACCTCATAAATTCATTAGAGTTTAAGGTGCCAGAAGACACCCTGCTGTTGTTGGTACAAAGAGGGCTCCTGGTTTGTACTCCAGCGGGTGAAAAGAAGTTGTGAGCAATAGGATAGCAGAAGGATCAGAGCAGGAGAAGCTGCTTCTTTTAATACAGAATAGGAATAATGCTTTTTACCGGTGAAGGAGGAGAGAGAGCAAATATGCCCATTGAAAATAGATATCAAGCAAGAAGTGATTCTGAAGACTTGTATGGGAGGTTGGAGCTGCTTCAAGTGCTATTTTTATCCATAGACATTAAGTTCTTATGGGAAACAAAACTTTAAAGGACAGTTATAATTAGGTTACATACTGAGAAACTTATTACACTTTTGCTAAACTTTATCCCATGAGAACATAACCGAAGTGATTTTCGTATCCTGATTCAAGCCACAGTCTTCACTGTTCCACACAGAATTATTTTTTTTACATGTAACCTAAAGTAGGATAAAGATTATGTTGGAACTGCTAAGCGCTTTAGTTGCAAAGTTTTCCTAGAAGGTTTGGGAGGTTGTGGACTCCCCTTCCTTGGAGGTTTTTAAACAGAGGTTGGATGGCCACCTGTCATGGATGCTTTAGATGAGATTACTGCATTGCAGGGGGTTGGACTAGATGACCCTTGGGTCCCTTCCAACTCTATGATTCTGTGAAATCTGTCTTGTGCCAAGCCAGACTATTGGTCCATCCAGCTCAGTATTGTCAACACTGACTGGCAGCAGATCTCCAGTGTTTCAGGTGAGTTTCCTCTCAGCCAAACCTGGAGAGGATTGAACCTGGAACCCTCTGAAACGAAGAAAGAGGCTCTGATCTGTGATATCCCTCATGAAAGGCAGGAGGCATGGTCCTTTAAAATGAAAGTATTTACATCCAGACAGGGACACAGCATTCTCCTTTATACTATATCAGATTATTCATTCCTCTAGCCTCGTACTCTCTGCTTTGACTGGCAGCAGCTCTCTGCAATTTAACTGGAGATAGCAAGGATTTTACCTGGAGCAGGTGCTCCATTAATAATCCTCCCTATAAATGTTTACACTGAAATCACTCCTAATATGTTCGGCGGGGCTCGCTTCCAAGTAAGCACCATAGCTGCCAAGTTTTCCCTTTTCTCGCGAGGAAGCCTATTCAGCATAATGGAATTTCCCTTAAAAAAAGGGAGAACTTGGCAGCTATGGTAAGCACGCACGGGACTGCAGCCTTAAATTTTGTTTTGTGCAAAATGATCCAGTGTTATATGAGCATCTACTCTCAGTGTTGCTCACCAGAAAATACTCGGCACTTTATGGAATATGCAGAAATGGCAAAACTTTCTGGAAGAATAAGAAATCAAGACAACAAACTTTTATTATTATTATAAAAGAATAGAAATGGTTTATTGAATACAGTATTTACAGATAAATTGTAAACAGAGAAGAACATTGGCAGGATTATTGTAATAACCTGCAGTTTTTAAAGAGTATATATCCGGTATTTAAAGCAGATGAATGAGCAAATTAAGTTAACTCGGCTTTGCAGAAGATATTAAGAATAAATATAAGGAACCGCAGAAAGAGGGGGAAGGAAGTCAAGTTTTGAAATGTTGAAATGATTGTAAAATTAGTGAAATGTATAAATCTGAAAAGCATAAATAAAATTAAAGAAGAAAGGAAAAAAGAAATTCTCAACACTGGTAAAATGCTTTAGGTTCACTATCATTCATTAATTCCTACCCTGAACGCCTGGAATGCTTAAACAAGCAGATGAACAGAGTGAAATGTTTGCATAATGATGCCCTGTATTTCCACTCACCTCCATACATGGATGCCTAATGAATGAACTGACGTATGGAGAGGAACACTCTGCCAATGAAAGATGTGAGTTTTCCAACCTGGAAGCGTGTGCAGAAGAGAGAAGACGCTGTTGCTGGGAGTGTGGCCAAACAGCTTATATAAGAAACATCATTATAGAGAGAGACTGGGCGAAGCCATTGGCCATCCCAGAGAGCACTATTCTTACAGGCAATGTTTAGAGACAAACCACAACATGAGGAGCCTGGTGGAGGAACCAACCAGGCAGAATTCAGGGAGCGCCATTGCCAGGCAAATAAAAGAATCTGAAAGCCCTCTCTAGCCCCAACCAAGGAGCTCTGAGCACTTTTATAGGCGCTAATGGGAGTCTGCAGCCAACCTACCTCGCAAGATTGATGCGAGGATAAAACAGAGAGGCGGAGAACCATATATGCCATCTTGAGCTCCTGGGAGGAAAGTTGGAATAGCAATGTAATATAATAATAATAATAATAATAATAATAATAATAATAATGATAATAATAATGACCTGGAACATTTCTACGCAAAATTTAGTGTTGAGATTTCAGCCATCAGGGTATGTGGCTGTTTTGCATGTTTTTTAAATTTTTAGACACGTTTTATTTTTATTTTTAATTGCATTGTTTTATCACTTTGGTGTTTGGTGCCCTGGGCTATTTTTTGGAGGGAAGGTAAGCTATAATTTTAATAAATAAACGAACCAGGCTTTTAAAATGGGCTCAAGTGGTACTGTACTAAGAGGAGGAGAGAGAGCTTCCTGGCTCCGTTGTCTGGAGTGGCCCTGAGAGGTCCTCCCTTTCAAACAATTACCGTGTTTCCCCCTTTTTAAGACACCGTCTTATAACTTTTTTTACTCAAAAAAACAGACGGTGTCTTATTTTCAGGGGATGCCTTGTACCTTAAGGCCTCCTCGGAAGGGCCAGGCCACTGGCTCGGGGTGCTGCTGGGCGCTCTGCGCGGCACCGAGGCGGCAGGCTGCTGGCTCGGCGCTCCGCCCAGCGCTGCTGGGCGCTCCGGGCGCTCGGCGCTGCAGACCGCTGGTTCCGGCGGCGGGGGGCAGGCCTCGGGCAGCTCTCCCCCCAAAAGAAGAGGCCAGGCGCTGCAGGGGGCTCCGAGCGCTCGGCGCTTCGGAGCGCTCCGCTCTGCAGCCGCCGGCCTCGGGCAGCCAAACAAAAAGAGAAGAGGCCAGGCGCTGCAGGGCGCTCCGAGCGCTCGGCGCTTCGGAGTGCTCCGCTCTGCAGCCGCCGGTTCCGGCGGCGGGGCGGCAGGCCTTGGGCAGCTCCTCCCCCCCCCCAAAAAAAAGAAGAGGCCAGGCGCTGCAGGGCGCTCCGAGCGCTCGGCGCTTCGGAGTGCTCCGCTCTGCAGCCGCCGGTTTCGGCGGCGGGGCGGCAGGCCTCGGGCAGCTCCTCCCCCCCAAAAAAAGAAGAGGCCAGGCGCTGCAGGGCGCTCCGAGCGCTCGGCGCTTCGGAGCGCTCTGCTCTGCAGCCGCCGGTTTCGGCGGCGGGGCGGCAGGCCTCGGGCAGCTCCTCCCCCCCAAAAAAAGAAGAGGCCAGGCGCTGCAGGGCGCTCCGAGCGCTCGGCGCTTCGGAGCGCTCTGCTCTGCAGCCGCCGGTTCCGGCGGCGGGGCGGCAGGCCTCGGGCAGCTCCCCCCCCCCGCAAAAGAAGAAGCCAGGTGCTGCAGGGCGCTCCGAGCGCTCGCTGTTTCGGAGCGCTCCGCTCTGCAGCCGCCGGTTCCGGTGGCGGGGCGGCAGGCCTCGGGCAGCCCAAAAAAAAGAAAAGAAAAAAAGAGGCCAGGTGCTGCAGGGCGCTCCATGCGTTCACTGCAGCAACAGCAGCCGGTTCCAGGCCCCTCTGGCTGGCTGGGGCGCTTGGCGGTCTCGCATGGAGGTATGTCTTATTTTCGGGGGGTGTCTTAGATTTCACTAATGATAAAAAATGCTGCCATGGCTTACTTTCTGACTACGTCTTAAAAAAGGGGAAACACGGTATTTCACAGCCTTTAGGTGGGGCCCCTGTCCTTGAGAGCTGGTTGCTGGGCTGAGCGATGCCTCCAATCCAGCTCCCTGAGGCTGAGCACACATGACAAATGAGTAAGATTATTCTCCATTTTTTACACCAATAAGGGCATCGACCCAGGGCAAAAGGAACATTGTAGCCTCTTCGTTCCCGATGTAAATTAGGTTAGCATTGAGTTGGCTTTGCAATTGCCCTTCCTACCCCCTGCAGCATTTGCATCAGGCATAATGAAGACAGTGAAGTTAATTCTGCCAGGCTCCCCAGTCTTACCGTATATTATTGCTTCTCCTAAGGGGCACACACTGCAAACACACACATCAGAGACTAATCCCCAGGCTAAGGTTGCCAGATCAAATTTCAGTAACAAGGGATGCTCGGGAGCTTCGGACTCAGAAGTAGTAAGGGACAGCTATTGTATTTGATGGAAGCACTAAAGCGTGGAACACCCAGGGAGGTCTGGTAGGAAGCGCTATAGCTCAGTGGGAAAGCAAAACAGAAGGTCCCAGGTTCAAGCCCTGACACCTCCTGTTGAGAAGGATCAGGTAGCATGTGATGGGGAAGCAGGAAGAGATGCTGCCAGTCCAAGCACACAATATGAGGTGAGGTTAGATAGGCAAATAGTCTGACCTGGCATAAGCAGATCCTCATGATCGGCAGGGCCAAGATGTCTTGAAGCAAGAGACATCCGGCAACTCTAAACTAAAGCTAGGCACAGGGTTGTAGATTGGCCGAGGAGAAAAGCATAGGGCCAGGGGTAGGCAGAGTTCAGGGAGTTAGCTTACAGGAAGAGGGCTCTGCACCCACACAATATATTTGCTGATAAAAATGGACCTACTTCCCCTTTCTGTGTCAATGGGACCCAAATCTATTGTTGCATTTAGTCTTGCCTTAAGAGTTATTACCGTAACTTTTGCATCTTGGTCCTCTTAGTCAGAGGACTGGTAGTGTGTTGCATGGCAGTTCTAGGCTGGGACTAGGGAGCCTTGGCTTTGCTACAAAGCTCACTACATCACATGGTTGTCATGAGGATAAAATGGCAGGGGGAGGAATCGTGTTCCTTGCCCTGGGCTCCTTTGAGCAGAGATGAGAGAGAGATATAAAAGTAAATAAATAAAATAGGTTAAATTGCTGAAACTGTAACTGCAGGGGATGGGAGTTGAAAACGTTTTGTCTGGTCTCTGAGCGGTATTTTGAAAGGAAGGCACACACACACACACACACACACACACACACACACAGAGAGAGATTCTTAAAATATGTTAATGGGAAGGAGAAGTTGTCTGGGTGCTTGCTGCTGTGCCTTTATAATGCCAGTACAGTGATACAGAGATGATTTACAAAGATGACCCAAATCTTCTCATGCTCCAAAGGAAACGGACCTTGGAAAGTCCAGCCTGACCTTCAGGGAAGGTGGCCATGAAGCAAGGAAAATGGTAACAGTTGCCAAATAGCAATAAATAATCCTGGGTTAAGCTGGATATCTAGCCGAAGGGAAGGATGCACATGTGATAAATAGCAGGACTCAGTTATGGAGGATACAAGTCTCCCTCAGTACAGTGGAACCTCGGTTTATGAATTTTTGGTTTACGAACGCTGCGGACCCATCTGGAATGGATTAATTCACTTTCCATTACTTTCAATGGGAAAGTTCGCTTCAGTTTATGAACGCTTCAGTTTATGAACAGACTTCCGGAACTAATTACACCCATGCTTCGGGTTAAGTATGCTTCAGGTTGAGTACTCCGCGGACCTGTCTGGAACGGATTAATCCACTTTCCATTACTTTCGATGGGAAAGTTCGCTTCAGTTTATGAACGCTTCAGTTTATGAACAGACTTCCGGAACCAATTGTGTTCATAAACCGAGGTACCACTGTATGTTAAAGAAGCAAACAAACCACTGGTCAGCCCTCAGCAAGGGTTATCCCCACACCATCCTCTGGAAGATGGCATGTAATCTGTGCCACTGGGCAAGTGTTGAGAGAGTCAAGTGTGGACCCCTGCTGCATAGACAAAACCTAGAAGGTTTTGCGCAGTTCACAAATCGATCTGCAATCTGCGAAAAGATGTGCATTTATGACCAGGGAGCTGAAAAGCTCCCTTAAGTGTGAATGCTGTGATTGCAGGAGAGATCACGGAAGAGTAATCCATTTGTCCTAATCTAGCACCCAACCTGCAGCATGCAGTCACATCGTGGCACAGAGTCAGACCTAGACAGCTGCCTAGACCAAGCATGAAACTGCACCAGGGCACCAGGGGATTCTATGTGTATTGTAGTGGGCACTGGAATGGCACCAACTCACACTTGAGACGTAGCTCATGGCATTCTTGACCAAAGATTGAGTTCCACTCTTCTAGGCAGCTTGGAGAATTCATTACAGATGGATTTAAAGCCCATTTATGATTCATGTATACGGTATATATATATTTTTAAGCCCCAAAGGTAGCTTTGTCTTCCAGCCAACTTGAAAAAGTGTCAGGTTCAGTAGTATGGGGATCACAACAATATTAACATTTACAGTCCACACATCAGTAAGCCCCACTGAGTTCCACAGGTCTTCTATGTACTTGACTGCAGGGCTGTAACGAACCTTTAATATTTGTTTTCTATTTCCTCTTCTTGATGACTGTAGAGCTGGGATGGGAAACTTGTGACCTTCCAGATGTTGTTGGAGGACTCCAACTCCCATAAGCCTCAGCAGCATTGTCAATGGTCAGGGGTGATGGGAATTGTAGTCCAGTAACATCTGGAGGGCACAGGTTTATCCCTGCTAATGTGCTCTGCCAAGTTTCCCGGACTCTTTTAAACAGGGGATCTTCTGTTACTGTTTTGTCTGTTCCACAGAATATTACAGAGCTGGAATTTCCTGCAATAAGGGAAACGTTATATCCTCCCAAATTCTCGCCTTCCTTTTTGCTAAAACCAGGCCCACAAAACAACCCGCTGATGCTTAGAGAATGTATCTCCTTTTGCTTGCCCAGAACGTCTCTCTTCCTTAAACCTGCCTGCTCTGATCTTTCCAGCTAATTAGCTCTTTGTTTCTGATATCTAGCACGTTTGCCTCCTTTTCGATTATTACAGTGATGTCAGCAGATCCAATCAATTGGTGATTGATTTGAGGCAGAAGCAGCTGAGCTTTGCCTTTGGTTCAGCAAATCTAGCGATAGCAGAAGGTTACTGGCAATCCTGATTATCTAAAGCTCTACCAGCTTGAATCTGAGGATCAGAGAGCATCATTTTCAAAGTGGAATAGGATCAGTGCCAGCACATGGGTACCAATCACATATGCTCAAGTCCTTCACATGGAGACATTCTCGTACACAACAGGGCCCTTTTCACAACAACAAACGCCACTACCACACTCCCCAAATGCCACATTGGCATTGCTAAAGGCTCTATTCTCTGCCGACTGTGTGCTAAATGGACCGGAATAGTTTACTTGTAAATCATGTTTTAATAGAATGTTTACATCTCACAAAGGACCTTGTTATTTGGAGGTATCCTTTTGGAGCTCCTTGCAACCCCCCCCCTTTTAATCGCTGGCACAACAACAGCATGACACAAATGTAGCACACAAGACAACTTTTGCCATTTATAGCACCAGACCCTCCAAGTGTCCCTATTTTCCAGGGAAGGTCCCAGATTTACAGAAGCCATCCCGGTTTCTGATTTGATCCCAGAATGTCCCGCTTTTCCTTAGGACTTTCCTATTTTCATCAGAGAAATGTTGGAGGGTATGGAGTTACGCAACCCCGTGAGTCAAGGAGATAAGATGTCTTTAGAAGACATCTGAAGATAGCCCTGTATTGGGAAGGTTTTTTTTTAAAAAAAAGTTTAATGTTATATTAGTTTTTATATGTATAGGTGAAACTAGGAAAATCAGATTATCGTCGAAAAGTGCATTTATTTCAGTAACACAACTTAAAAGGTGAAACCAATATACAGTATGAGATAGATGCATGGCATGCAAAGCAAGATATGTCAAGCCTTTATTTGTTGTAATTGTAATTACTTGTCATTAGGCGGGTCAATTATAAATGGGATGTAATTAATGAAATGTAATAGCGATGTTTATTTTTGTTTATTTTCGTATTATTGTAACTATTTGTTTGATTACTGTGGAATTTCCAAAAGAAAGCATTTGTAAAAATTAAAAGAAAAATTAAAAATAATAAGTTGCATTACTGAAACAAATGCACTTTTCAACGATATTCTAATTTCCCGAGTTTCACCTGTATATGTTGGAAACTGCTCAGAGTTGCTGCGGCAACCCAGTCAGATGGGCGAGGTATAAATAATAAAAGTATAATCATTATTATTATGGAATAGGAGAAATGTTGGAGGGTGTGTAGCTCCAGGATAACTTTATAACTCTAACACAATCTGTAATCCAGTCATATCTAGCTCTGTTTCGGGATGTGGCAGATGTGTGGAAGAATGCAGATTTTGCTGGGCAAACATGCCTTTAATGACACAGAAACTGTTCCTGAGGGCCAGGCCTAAGAATAAGAACAAGCAGGCCTTGGATGCATTTATATAGACTTTGTCAAAGTGTCACTGTCACCTACGCTAGCAAGAACTAGTCAGCTGTCAAGCTTAAGTACTGCTGTAGCCTTTTCCTCACGCTCAGCTCTTAAAGTGCACTTCAAACTAAGCTTAAATGACTATTGTAGCCTGTTAACCACAGTGTGCGAATAAAGTGTAGCATGATAATGATCACATCGCATCATCCCCCCCCCCACCGTCTTCCCTCAGACATGCATCAGCTATGAATAAAAGTGATGCTTGCTTGCTTGCTTTGCTAATATACTTGGAAGAAGCCCCTTTTGATCTCTGGACTGACATTTGCAGAGCCTAGAGACAGCACATGCTACTTAACATGGCTTGCGTGAATGTACCAGGACAGAATAATCTGCAGGAGCAACTCGATAGCATGTTAATGAAGGATCTGACAGAATAAGGAGCAGGGAGGGTTGGTTTAGATCATGATTTAAATCACCAAGAAAGAAGGCCAATTTAAATAATGCATTCAAATCAACTTTTCCTTTCTGTAACTCACGTATTTCTCAAACAAGCACACGTGCTAATTGGTTGCTATAACAATTAAAAGATATCCCTGTGCAACTTCGTGGAGCTTTTGTGCTACCCATGAGCATAATACAGAATCTCTGGTTGCGCAGCCCATGTGCCTTTCGTAGTGCAGAATTTGTAAGCTTTAAGGGGAAAGGGGTGAAAGAAAGCGCTTCTGTTTGGCCCTCTGCGGTGAATGGGTAAGGACTCTAAGGAAGATCACTTGGGGCCAAACTAAATGTGAGGATAAGGGTGATCGACCAAAATAGGTGTATTGCTGCTCCATGTTCCTCCCTTACAACATCTAGATGAGCACAAGGTGTGATGTGACGTCATCACACTGTGAGTTGTGTTGTACGACCAAAGGTTCTCCTGGTGTTGATGGACTAAATAATAATAATAATAATAATAATAATAATAATAATAATATATTTATACCCCGCCCGTCTGGCTGGCTTTCCCCAGCCACTCTGGGCGGCTGCCGACAGAATATTAAAATACAATAATCTATTAAACATTAAAAGCTTCCCTAAACAGGGCTACAATTCCCATGATGCCTGATCAATGACCATGCTGGCTGGGGCTGATGGGAGTTGGAGTCCAACAACACTGGACCCCTGAAATAGACAGTTCTGAGTCTGTTGTACCACCTTTAGGCACACTCAGCAGCAACAGCACTGAAATGAGTTGAAGGAGATTCTCTGCATTCCTGTGTTATTGATTCCGATAGCAGCTGCTACCGTCACTCAGAAGCCTCTAAAGAGGCGGTGGCTGTTTCACAGGTTGCTGGGTGAGCCAGATCTACATCTCCTTGTAGAAAACAGGGCACAGGGCAGGGATCAGACTCAGGTAGCTTAATTAAGACATGGAGCATTTTTCAAGGCTAGAAGAACAGCCTGTTACAGTTCTTCCTTCACTATATAACCAGCTTTGGGGAGCCATTGCCTACTTCTTGTCAGTGGTAACAGCAGCTTTTGCTATTGCAGTGACGTAAGTGTAGTTCTTTAGATTGTTTTGTGTTCAGTCAGCATTTTGGTGTGTGCTGCTGTTTGCCAAGTCAAAAGTTCAATAATAAATGATGCCGTGAAGCTCAAGAATCTTTTCCTGTGGCTCCTGGTCCAGCAGGCATGCCGTTTTGTTGGAAGTGGAATTTTTTTTATAAGCACAGGGCCAGGCCATTGGGCAGCCTCAGCGCACAGGCCTGTTCTCCTTTCCACAGTTACCTCTTTCATCTTGACTCTAAAGTTCTGATCTTTCTTTCTTTCTTTCTTTCTTTCCTCAAAATGGTAAATTAGCCAAGCTGTCTAAAGCCCCGGCTTTTGCGAAGACAATGCAGCAATCTGCTGTTTTTAGTTTTCTGCAGCATCAGCATGCCATTTATCATAGACAAAACACAGAGCTCCAAATTCAGATTTGGCAGGTATGGTCATCCTTCTGCTCTAGTTAAAAATACCACTTTACTCCAGTAGCTCCCAGGGCACCCTATAAAATACATCTTCTACCTTTTTTAAAAAATTAAAAAAAACCCAACAACAATGCTCTCGCTGCAGCAGAGATATGCATAACATGGTCTTGAGACTGAGCCAATTCCAGCTTCCAATTCCAGCTTTTCCATCCAAGGTAAATAGCAAGGCTGAAAGAAACATGGAATGCTTGCAGCTGCTGGTTAAGGCTGACGTAGGCTTAATTTATGTGAATATAGGCAAGGCACGTTGCATGTGTATTGGAGAGAGAGATTGTCCTCTTGTCAATTGTTTTTTGCCTCTCCATTTAGATCAGGAGTGGCTGGATCCTGACTTCCTGGACCATTTGGACAGGTAAGTGGACAAGGGCGTACCCACCATGGGGCAAGTTAGGGCAGCTGCCCTACTCTAGAAGCAGGGCTGGTGGGCAGAGGCGGAGCACAGCCCGGCGGAGCGCGAGTTTGCCATTCCCGCCGCGCCGCGCTGCACCCTCCCTCCAGCTCCCCGGCGCGCCCTCAGGCAAGGCCAAGCGTGGCGGGGAACCAGGGAGCGCGGCGCGGTGGGCGGGAACGCCGAACTCGCGCTCCGCTGGGCTGGGCTCCGCCTCCGCCCACCAGCCCTGCTTCTAGGGAGGGGCACAGCCCGGCGGAGCGCGAGTTCGCCGTTCCCGCCCGCCGTGCTGCGCCCTCCCTCCAGCTCCCCGTCGCGCCCTCTGGCAAGGCCAAGCGCAGCGGGGAACCAGAGAGCGCGGCGCGGCGGGCGGGAACGCTGAACTCGCGCTCCGCTGGGCTGGGCTCCGCCTCCGCCCACCAGCCCTGCTTCTAGGGAGGGGCACAGCCCGGCGGAGCGCGAGTTCGCCGTTCCCGCCCACTTTGTGGCCCCTCCCCTTTCGTGCCTTGGCCCCTCCCCTTGCCCCCCCCTAGTTTTGATCCTGGGTACGCCCATGTAAGTGGAGCCTCCCACTTCTCAGTCACCTGCTGGGAAACTCCATATAAAGCATGTAGACCTTCCTTGGTTCCCAGGTACATAACTGCACAGTGCACAATTCACAGGATTCATCCCTCACACTTGCCACAGGCATCTGCTCACAGGTTCACAGGGACAACAAGGGTGATTGAAGGTCAGAGTGGTCAGACAGGTACAAGGTATCTTGCTGCCTGAGGCAGGGCAACAAATGGCATCCCTCCACACACATATACATACAGGTCAAGGTGTATAGTAGGTCAAGGTCAGTCAAGTTGTGGTGGCTCCTGAGGCAGAAAACCGCACAAGGGCCTCTTCCCATCCCTGGCAGTAAACATATAGTATAAATAAATGAAACAGCTAACCATTTGTTCATCACACAAACTCAGCTGCCTGAGCCAGACGTCTCACTCTGTTAAATGATAGGGCCAGCTCCAATAAGTATGCCTAACCATTTCCCCATTGTCTTCCATGCTCTTCTGGGGTTACACTAGGAGTACATGCAAAGATAGCCTTACTCTGAATTTTTCATGGCCGGATATTCAGGTACATTGGGAGAAAAATCTGCATTCTGCTCCAGTTGGGTGACGATGAAATTTCATGATAGTATGTAGCTCAGTACACTTTTTTTAAAAAAACCAAGGATTCTGGTCTCATTGTAGCCCTGCAGTCCCCATGCTTTCTTAGTAGAAGTTTGTAGCCACAAAAAAAGTTTCCAGCTGGTTTAAATTCCTGCAGATACTTGGGATCCTAAAGGATATTGGCAAACGTATCCTGATATTGATCCTGCCCGTTGTGAATGGGAAGCTATGGAGAAATGCATGTGTGCAGATTCGTTACTGCTTTAATGTCTTGCAACACAAGTGAGAACTGAAAGAGGAAATTGGGTAATGTGACTCCAAAGTTTGCTGTGAAAGTTTATCATTGTAAGAGAAAATGCTAAAAATATGTGTGTGTTTTAGCAACCCTGTATAAATCTGTAGCATCTTTCTATGAGACCTGCTGCTCCTTTCTCCCTCTTTTTTTTAAAAAAAAACACACCTGCAAAGCGTTTCAAAAGTTTGTTTACGGGGTGGCTGTGCAGACTGAAAGGCGTGGTGCTGGGGAGACCCTCTCCCCCTGCACTTCTCACCTCACCTCTCCTCAACATAGGCTCCTTTGATGCAAATCGGTGTTATGGGTTTGTGGCCCCAATCCTTCAGTCATCTAACAATTCCCCTTGACCTGGGGAAAGGAAGTCTGAGCAGGGCCGGCTCTAGGTAGAGCCCCGGTGGTGCGGTGTGTCAGGGCGCCGGGCCGGTAGGCAGGGCGCTGCGCGACGAAGCCACGCAGAAACCATGCTGCGCCCTGCGAGGGCGGGGGCACTGGAGTGATCTCTGCCCCTCAGCGCCAGGGCGCCCGACCTGCTCGAGACTGCCCTGAGTCTGAGTTTACCATGGGTAGATGGTTGTGCCAATGACGCAACCTTTGTTGGTCAGTCCCACACAGACCGATGAGAACTGATGTCAGCTGAAGCGCCCTCCTTGTCTGGACGGTGGATCCGAAGCAATAAAATAGCACTTGTGGCAACTGAAACATAGGACTTGTCTTTTGAGCTTTCGTTCTGGCTTGTTTGCAAGGCGGCTATGAATTCATCCTGAATTCATCCTGATTTGCTTCTGTAGTAGTAGTTATACGTCTTCCCATTAGCAATTCATTCACCCCACACTTTCCAGAAAGTTTTTCATAAATGTAAGGCAATGATTGTTTTGCATGAGGGGTGGGGTGGCCTTCTTGATCCCCATGTGCATTGGTGGAACATGCATAAACCTTCCCTGCCCCTTTTTTTCCGGCTGCTTGCAGGCTGTGGCGATGTGCAGGTCATAGTCGCAGGTCAATTGGACACACATAAATTGGCCGTTACCTCTCTTGTGTGAAGTACCCCCCCCTTATTGCTCTTTGTCTGCTACCAATTTAATTAGGTGACCCTGAGAAGGGGAATTTCCCTTCCTTTCTGTTCCCTTTCTTTGGGACCTCTGGACCTCCAGATGTGGTACACTTCAATTCCCATCATCTCTGGCCATTGGCAATGGCCATGCTTGCCAGGACTGATGGGAGTTGTAGTTCAGGTGGGCTTAAGCTTCCCTGCTCCTAGTCTACCCCCATCCACTATTGTATCAGTGCCTGTCATTTCCCCGTCACGCCTTTTAATGCTAAACTTAAACATCTGAAACCCTTATACTGTAGGGTTGTGCAACTCTAGTTGTGCTGCAGACCCCAGTTTCTTTAGGGAAAAACTAGGCCTGCATATCCTATATTGCAACATCTCCTGCCCTCTAAAGTATGTGAAGATAAATCGGGTCCTCCCCAACAAGAGGACACATGTTGCGGTGTGACCCGGCAAGCAGACCCTGTGTTGTGGGTGGGAATATTGGAGCGGCCACAACACCCTATTGGTGGTCCCTCGATCTTGGGAGCAATTGGGCCAGGGGAACGCCAGTCAAAGCGATCAAGGGACCACCATTTAACCAGATGCCCGTGTCCCTGAGCTTCCTCTTTTGGGCTCAGTGTATCGGAACACCCACCCACCACTCCCTATATTTAGGGCTTGTGCTTGAACTTGCTATACCGTCGGGCACGGAAGGAATTTTCCCCACTTGGCTGATTGGCTGGCGCCACTTGGGTTCCGCCTGCCGCGTAGCAAATCGTCACAACTTGTAAGGTTGCGGATAGGCTCTGGTTCAGGTGGATAGGGGTGGCAGGTTGCCTAGCCATCACTATGCATTGGGTATTCCTATAAGAAGGAATCCACGGACTCATGGTTGGTCTTCCCTGTGAGGGGTTGAGCCTGAGTTCAGGGCTCATCTGGGTGGAGGCCTAGCAGACCCTCCCTGCTTGCCCCTGCCCCAGGTGTTCACTCATGGCTGACTTATGATTGGTGCCCAGGGTCAGCGCTGCCTGCAGGGCTGCAGGGAGCTAGTCGAACCAGAGCCTATGCAACCACTCACTTGATTGTAATCAATAAAGCTGTGCCCTAAATTCTGCCAAAAACCAAACCAAAAATTCGAGTCTTGTCTGAATTTATTTCTTGGGGGTGGTTAAAAGGTCTCCACACACAAGCAGCACCTTTTGCGCACTGGAGGAACAAAGGCTGTTCCCACACCTTCCGCCAGGAAGATGGCCGTTAAGTCAGTGAGGCAAGGGATCTAAGAAGTAGAGAACCCGTGACAATTCCCGCAGATCGTTTAGTAATTATATACTTACAGTTGGTGTGGGGGAGGCATAAAATCATTAACGTGGAAGAAAGTTCGTTTAGCTGCAGATTGATTTCAGACTCTGATATATACTGTGCACATAACCCTTGTTTCCTTATTCAGTGTGAACCACCTGTCCACTAGGCGGGCCTGAACTCAGAACTCTGGTTGTCTCATGGCCTGAAGCAAATAGAGAAAGGTCCGAGACTCCAATAAAATATAATGGAGCTTGATAGCGTTTACATCACCTTTCCATCCTCAAGGAATTTCCTAGCATTTATGGGAATGGAATAGGAACTGTCAGGGAACGGGCCCTAGAGGCAAAGGCAACCTGACAAGGCCTGTCATTTCCCTCCTTCATTTGGTTCTTTCCTGTGGCAGTTGCTTTGCTAACCCTGGGGCATAGCTGCCAAGTACCCCGTTTTCCCCGGGAAACCCCCGTTTTTACTTACCTGTTCCTGGTGGTCCCCCGTATCACTTCGTCCCCCGTTTTTCTCCGTTATTTTCTCCTGCCAGTGGCCATTTTTTTTCTTTCTGATTTGCCCTTCTATGGGCACAAAAAATGGCCGCCGCTGGCTTCAAAAGTCATATCTACGCATGACCGGAAGTGCGTAGACGCGACTTCCGGTGTTGGCAGCGGCAATTTTTGGTGCCCATAGATGGGCGGGCAAACACCGGAAGTTGCTTCCGGTGTCACACTGCTACCGGTCCCGGATTCTGAAGTCCGGGACTTGGAAGGTAAGCCCTGGGGTTGTCGAGGGTTGACCCTACCAGTTCCAATGGTCACCAGCCCACAATGAGATTATGAAGACCTGAGAAGACTGGGAAGAGTTCCATAAGGAGCTCTCCAAACTGGATGAACTGGCAACAAAACGGCAAATGTAATAATAATAATAATAATAATAATAATAATAATAATAATAATAATATATTTATACCCTGCCCATCTGCCCACTCTGGGCGGCTTCCAACAGAAAAATAAAACACAGTAATCTATTAAACATTAAAAGCCTCCCTGAATAGGGCTGCCTTCAGGTGTCTTCTAAAAGTCTGGTAGTTGTTTTCCTCTTTGACATCTGCTGGGAGGGCGTTCCACAGGGCGGGCGCCACCATGTAGAGCATGAGACTCTTACTCTCAGGGTCATGGATTCGAGCCTCATGTTAAGATAATATTCCTGGAGTAGATGACTCTCATGGTCCCTTTCAACTCTATAATTCGATGATTCCACACTGTATATTTGAACCACATCCAACACACATTTAAAGCATGTGACATCCCCCAGGAATCCTGGGAACTGTAATGTGTTAAGGGTGCTGTGAA
This sequence comes from Zootoca vivipara, assembly GCF_965207765.1. Classification (NCBI taxonomy): domain Eukaryota; kingdom Metazoa; phylum Chordata; class Lepidosauria; order Squamata; family Lacertidae; genus Zootoca; species Zootoca vivipara. Next base: position 66,205,817 of record NC_142591.1, read on the forward strand.
TTGTAGCAATGTGAGGGGGGAACTACAGTTCCCAGGATTCTTGGGGGGGAAATGATGTGCTTTAAGTGCCCTTGAGTCACGCACACCAGTGGCAAAACCTAGCAGCTTCACATACTCACTCTGAGCTAGGGATAAGCAAAAGAGAAAATCTCGGGGGTGAATAACTCAATGAAAACATTGACCCCGTGTGCAGCGGCTGTGAAAAAGCAAATTCCATGCTAGGGATCATTAGGAAAGGGACCAGATATAAAACTGCCATGCCATAATGTCTTTATATAAATCTATGGAGCAGCAACCCGGGGAGCATGGTGTATAATTCTGAACACACTATCTAAAATAAAAAGATTGCAGAGCTGGAAAACGGTTTAGAAAAGGATAGGAGCAGCCCCTTCAAGAGGGACAGCAAACATTTTTTAGGCTTTTTAGTTTAGAAAATAGATTGCGGAGTAGTGGGGATATCAAATGTCAAGGGGCTTAGAAGCCTCTTTTAGGACAGAACAAAAGGAGCCTGTCACATCAGCCCTTGTGATTGACAGGCAGTATGAAGCCTGGCGATTGGTTAGGTCTTGTGTATATATTGACTGGCCAGCCTATTGGCTCAACTTCAGGGTCAACCTCAAGTTTCAATCTCTACTACCAAGTGACCTCAGGGATCCATCTAGGTCAATATTTGGGGAGAGTCACTAATGGCCTTGATTTGACCCTTACACAGGGCCATGTATTGAAACCTGAAAGGTGGAAAAGCCATGCTACAATCATGGACGTCTCCTTTCAGTTTCTCAGAATAGTTGTGTTGAAAGTGAATTCCCACATGCAATTCATCGCTTGCTGGCTGTAATCGGAGCATGAGGCCATGTATGGTGATGCCACTGCAGATGCCATCGCCATGGGCGGAAAATGCAATTCCATTTCATACCTTCTGTGATGAGTCATTGAGTGACGAGATATTGAATGATGTCTGTGCTTGTATAAATCATCCCCGACTCATGGGCTCAGAGATAAAGAAGCAGTCCTTGCTGATTCAGCCACTCCCTGCCCTCCATCAGATACATTTTTGCCCTTGTGTACAAGTTATGAGTTAAGAAAGGGTAAAATATCTTTGTGTTTTGAGCGAATAAACTAGCTGTGCTTATTCTCGATGGGAAACCTCATGCGGCCCTCCACTTCATTCTACCTGGCCCTCAGAGCTCTCACCAGGCCACACCCACTCACCCGTCCTTTTTTCTCAGGCCACACCTCTCACTGGCTCTGCTTTGCACTATCATTGGTGCTTTTGCCTATCCTTCAGCTCTGATAACACTTCCAGCTTGCCTGAGTGGAGGGTGGCGAGATAGGTATGAGTAAATTGTCATTTGTTGCTCCACCCACTTTTGCTTATGGTGCCGCCCACCATTCGCATGTGAACCCGGGAAGGTTGCCTAGAATGCAGTTTCCTTATCCCTGCTTTAGACCCACTACTTGTTTGCCAAGAGCGGAAATGGGATTTGGAGGACCCTTGAGGAAGATGTTCCTGGTGATGCCTCCTCCAGGGCCTGGGCCCACCTCCTGCACACTGTCGTCAGCATTGCCCATTTGCCTCTGCCCTCTTCTGCTTGGTCCATTCCATGCTATGACTCAAGGGCAGAGGGGGGGCGAGATGAGCACAGACAGGCTGTTGCTTCTCCTGGCTCCTGTTACTGCTTGTGTGCTGAGAGGAGCAAGCAGATGAGATAGCAGCGATGGCATGGAGAGGACCAGGGGACTTGGGAGTTGGCAGTGGGTCCTGCTGGGCTGTAGGCCTCAGCAGTTGCCCAGCAATGCCAACCACATGATGCCATGTGACAAGAGCAGGCCAGCAGCAAATCATACCAAGAAAGCTGGAGTTAACTCTTAATTAGCAAAACAGCATCTTGCCTCCATGAAGCAGTTGCCAAGACTAGAGATCCTCGCCTACCCACAGCCACCTATGTCTCCACCTCTCCAGGGATATCCCCCCAAGCAATCTTGGACTTGATTCATAAATGGAAATAACAAAATAAATGATAAAAACCCACTCCTGTTTTCCTCACTCCCCAAGTGTTCTTTTTCAACATCGTAATTTAGTTTGGGGGTGGGTGGAAGAGAAGTTTTATAGGGTCGGAAACCCTTTCTGACCTATTGCAAATTACCCAGAAGTCTCCTGGCAGATCCTCCTCTACCATTTGCCCATCCTTGATAAAAGAACACATTTCCCTCTCCCAGGGAAGTCTTGAGCAGGTCGGGCGCCCTGGCGCTGAGGGGCGGAGATTGCTCCGGTGCTCCCGCCCTCGCAGGGCGCAGCATGGTTTCCTGCCTACCGGCCCGGCACCCTGGCACACCGCGCCACTGGGGCTCTACCTAGAGCCGGCCCTGCCCTCTCCCCTTTGCACTGGTGATAGTGCCGCTCACCTATGCTCTGCTGTTTTTCTCCTCTGTCCTGTGAACTCAGTTCTTTGAGCCTCTCTCCCAAATGTTATCAGAACCACTTTTGAGTGAGTTTATGCCTTTATCTGCATTGCCATGCTTCTCCCAGTTATTCTGTAGGCGAGTCCTGCTAGAACGGCACCGTGTCATTAAGGAACTTTCCTAAATGTTTCCAATCATGTGGCAGTTTTTGCCCCTCCGCATCAGTATTTTGTCATGGGTGTATCCTGCCACATATTCTTGATGCATGATTATTCTGCTTTAGGGTTTTTTTTCCTGTGATGCTGTCACATTATTGCAGTCTGGAGGGCCTACGGAGCAACCGAAACAGAACAAAAATACACCAGAGCATTCGCGGCATAAAAAGTTACAGGATTTCATTTGGAAGTTATAGGATTTGCAGCTGAGTGGAAGTGAAGCGGTATGGCTACCCCAGAACTTTTGAACTGCCCCAACACTATGGAAAGTGGGGTCGCATGTGACCGCCCCAATACCATAATAAGAGGAAATCACCATGAATGTGCAATAAGGACACCCAGAAGGGCCTTTAATAGCAGACTATTCAAAACATCTCAAGCCAGACATAGAACAGACTAACAAGGACGCCTCCTCATACCAGGAAGAAAAAACTTTGCAGCAAGCTAGATGTTAAATATAATAATAATAATAATATAATTTATTATTTATACCCCGCCCATCTGGCCGGGTTTCCCCAGCCACTCCTAAATGCACAGAAAACCTGCTTGCTCCTACCTTTTGGGTGAATGTAGTAGAGATTCCTGGGGGAAATCGAAGCTGAAACTCTGATGAAAGAAAATAAGCATTCGAGCCAAAATTGTACCACCAAAGGAAAATACAGTAATAGCTTTGGATTTTGGTGTTTAAGTATGAATGAATTCTCAGCCACCATAGGACAAGAGGAGAGTTCCTATCTAGCTTTGTTTGTGCATCACCAGGCTACCTTGGTTTTATGAAACAACACAGGATATACACATGTGGTAAATAACAACAACAACAACAACAATAATAATTATCAACAACAACATATTTATACCCTGCCCATCTGGCTGGGCCTCCCCGGCCACTCTGAGTGTCTTCAAAAAGAATTAAAATAACGATAAAACATCAAACATTAAAAACTTCCCTAACAGGGTTGCCTTCAGATGTCTTCTAAAAGTCAGATAGTTGTTTATTTCCTTGACATCTGATAGGTGGGCATTCCACAGGGCAGGTGCCACTCCTGAGAAGGCCCTCTGCCTGGTTCCCTGTAACTTCACTTATCGCAGTGAGGGAACCACCAGAAGGCCCTCAGCACTGGACCTCAGTGTCCGGGCAGAGCGATGGGGGTGGAGATGCTCCTTCAGGTATACTGGGCCGAAGCCATTTAGGGCTTTAAAGGTCAGCACCAACACTTTGAATTGTGCTCGGAAACTTACTGGGACCCAACAAAGATAAATAAATAAGACAAATAAATATGTAACGTTGCCTAAATTGCTGGTGGTAGATACTTATTCCCCCAGCATAGCTTCTGAGACTGGATTAAAAATTGACGCTGGAATTATAAACACACGCACACACAGTTCCATGTAGAAATCCCAGTCTCTATTTAAATGTAATTATTTCCCCCCTGGGGGATTAAATCTAGGCCAACTTTAGAGTGAAAATGGATTTTCTCTCCGGTTCGCAAACACCTACTGCCCTGGCAGCTTACATGGCGAAGGTGCCGCTAGGAAAGCGTTTCTGTGATTAACCAAGGCAGACGGGACTAGAAACAACACCACAAACATGTTGTTGTTGTTGTTGTTGTTGTTGTTAATAATAATAATAATATATTATTATTATTATTATTATTATTATTATTATTATTATTATTATTATTTATACCCCGCCCATCTGGCTGGGTTTCCCCAGCCACTCTGGGTGGCTTCCAACAGACATTAAAATGCAATAATATATTAAACATTAAAAGCTTCCCTAAACAGGGCTGCCTTCAGATGGCTCCTAAAAGTCTGGTAGTTGTTTATCTCTTTGACATCTGGTGGGAGGGCGTTCCACAGGGCGGGTGCCACTACCGAGAAGGCCCTCTGCCTGGTTCCCTGTAGCTTTGCTTCTCGCAGCGAGGGAACCGCTAGAAGGTTCTCGGTGCTGGACCTCAGTGTCCGGGCAGAACGACGGGGGTGGAGACGCTCCTTCAGGTATACTGGACCGAGGCCGTTTAGGGCTTTAAAGGTCAGCACCAACACTTTGAATTGTTGCTCCTAAGTGAAGAAGCGGATGAGCAAAACCAAATCAGAGGAGGAGCTGGTATAAGCAGTGCAGCAATGATAGACACTTCCTGCCAGGACCATACAGGAATGGCGAGGAAGGGCCATTCTCATTTACATAAGACAATCAACAGCCTTGCTGAATCAAGGTAAAAGCCCATCTAGTCTAGCATCCTGTCCTCCCAGGGACCAACTCGATACCTATGCAGGGCTGGAGCTCAACAGTTCCCCCTCGCCATTCCAAGCTTTGCAGTGGATGCAATCTGATGCATCCGTCCTACAGCTGCTTCATGCCTTGCCTTTCTCTGTTTCATTAAGCGGCAGTGATGCACAGCACGGGGAAGGCAACACAGCAGTACAGCCCCACCTGCCCTGCCCTGCCCGCCACTACTGCATCTGTAGCAAATTTCATCAGTATATGAGAGGGAATCCTTCCTTCTGCCATTCTGCAGCCTAGTACATGTCGGCATCATTCGCTGCGTTGCGTGTCCTAGCAGTGTGAGGTAGGGCAAAACTGTTCTCTCTTTCTAAAAATATTCACATCACTCAGTTTATAAATCTCCTATCCCATCACCATTAGTTGAGTTTCCTTCCCCCAATCGCTAAACAGGCAATTTTAGACTTTACCTGCAGGAAGATGTTCCACCTTTTGGCCATTTCAGCTGCCATTATTTTAATGTTTCTGGCATTGTAACACCTCACAATTGTAGTATATTAGCAGCTTCCCCCTCTAATACATTTTAAAGATGTAAAAAAGATATGTAACGTAAAAGGCCCCTTTCCTCTTTAATGCAGCTCAATGTTCTTTCAGTAATAGCTGAAAACAGCACTATATGGCATCGCCAAGTAGCGATTGCTGGTTTCCTCAGAAGGCAGGTTTGTGAAGGCTCCACCTATCTGGTGTAAAGTCTAGTGAGAGTTGATCTTTTTAGATCACAGTCCTAAACACCCCACTGAAAACAGTGGAACTTACGGTACTTCTGTGGAACTTATACAGAGGGTTGCACTGTCAACTGAACAGAACAGTTTTGCCTGTCCTATTCAAATGTGATTTGAAGAACATCTTGGCCATGTTGCAACCAGGCTGCTCTGCTTAGAGCTTGCTTAAGAAAGGCCGAAGCCTCTCAAAACCAGCCATTCCTTCACCCGTTCTGACTGTAGCTGATATTTCCTAATTTTCTTCTGGAAGGATATGCCAAGCAGGAAACCTCTCTTCTATACAGTGGTACCTCCGGTCATGAACTCAATTCATTCTGGAGGTCTGTTCTTAACCCGAAACCGTTCTTAGGGTGAGGCGTGCTTTTGCTAATGGGGCCTTCCACTGCCGCCACACGACTTCTGCTCGCATCCTGGGGCAAAGTTCACTACCAGGAGCATCTACTTCCGGGTTACTGGAGCTCGTTACCCAAAGTGTTTGTAAGGAGGACAGTACGTAACCCAAGTTTCCACTTAGGTACTTTGTTCAGCTGGCTACACCCTTTGTTATGACTTGCAGAAGAAGCCATTGTAGTGAGGTCCTGAACACTCCAGTACACAGGGCTAGCCAGGCTAGCTTTGGCATTAAGGAGTTTCTTTACACCAAACGCCACATAGGTGCCATTTTGTAAGAGTGAGTGGGATGGGGGGAGTGGGCAGCATCAAGAAAGCCAAAAAAACGAGAAGCAGGAGCCCCCAAACTGGTGCTGGATGCAGAATCTGCTAGACTGAACACAAATGCCAAAGTGTTTTGACAACTCTCTTCTTCAGAGACAATATCTTCTCCTTCTTCAATAAGGGGCTTTTTCAAGAGAGGTGTCTCTTGAGGATAAGCCATTAAACCTGACAATGAGATATTGCAATATGTGCATTAACGATCAAAAACAACAACAGCAGAAGAACAAATGCACCGCTTGGAATCTGGAGGTGTTTCCCTCCCTCCACTTCTTTGTATGCATGTCAGTGATTTTACACCTTCACGAACAAGATGGAACAAAAATAGCTTGGAGTTCATAGCGAGGGATATTTCCCTGCTGAGCCAATTGGAGGTGTGGGCATGGCTGCAGGGGACAATTTTCTCCGAGGAGACACCCAAGCTGACTTCACCTCTGTCCTGCTCCAACTAAAGTGAGCTTCCATAGGGTGCTGTGTACGGTCCAATGGGAAACAGTAACAGGGATCTGAAAGCAACGATGAGATTTTCAAGCAGCAACTCAGAGCCAGTTCCTGCAGGACCCAGGACAGCTCCCAAGGGGAAGATAAGTTGTTCCAATTAGGCTCTTCTATTTTGATGCAAATGTGATGATTGCCAGGGTCCCACTAGTATTAAGAAACTTAAGACGGGTGATATACCAGCTTGAAGCCATGTGCTGTGGCACCATTTAATGGTGTCAGGTTGTACCATCTGACTCCTCCAATGGAGGCACTTTAGAGAAGCAAAGTGCTTTTATCCATTGGTAGGTCCATCTGAATTGTCATGGTTCAGCCCTTCCAGGAGATTGGGTCTCCTTGGAGAAGGAGGAAAAGCAGGACCCCCTAAGCTGATCCAAACATCCTTAGCACTGGATGTCTCCACTCAAGTTGCCTGAGTTCTTGGCCCACTCCTCACCCTCAGGGTCATAGGAGCCAGGCAGGAACTACTTGGAAGAAGAGGGACATGCATGGAAGTACAGGTTTTTCTTTTATTATTCCATCCATTTAACAAAAATAAACCAAGAACACAGAAACTGCCCATAAGTACATGTAAGCAATAACACAAACACACCAAACGAAAAGAAAAACCAGTAGGATGGCACTGGGTGCAAATATATGTACCAGCCCTGATTGTGAAGCTGGCTGAGAGCCAGGAAGGGGTGGAACCTCCAGATCTTATCTAAGCTCTTACTCTGAGCTGCTTCGCTGCTGAAACAACAGTCCCCAAGAGCTCCAAGCTTCTGTCCAGAGCCTTCCTGAACTGGACATGGATGCCTGGTCTGTAGTTTGGAATAGTGGGTGGGTGCTGTCAGGGGGACTCCCTACAGGGAGCCTCCCCCCGTCATCCTGACCAGCACTTCGCCCAGCGACAGCACAAGCAGCAAGTCAGGAGGAAGGAATGAGGAATGGAGTGGTTTGGAGAGAGGGCTCAGTGAGGTGTCTGAGCCCTGGCAGCGCTATGGAGAACAAAGCATGCAGGAAGGGCTCAGAGATGTGTCAGAGCCCTGGCACTGCTCTGGTCGAGGGTCAGCGGATGAGGGACTCAGCAAGGCATCGGAGCCCAGGTGCCGCCCCTGCCAGCAAGAGGGGAGACCTCTCCTTCCGGCACCCGAATTGAGGCACGCGCCCACACGTAGGGCGAAGGAGCGGCGTTTTGGGGTGCCCAGGCTTTTATGCTGGCCAAAAAGCAGGCGGCAGCCATTGCCGGGTTCTGAATCGGACTAGGCGGTCATGTTTTCTGTTATCTCGGCACTGTAAATAGTATGCACAATAAAACTCTTAAAGACAGTGCGGACTGGAGCGTCTTTACTCGAGAGTAGGCGCAACAATCCCCTGACAGGTGCAGTATGGGGTGTGTGTGATATTCCATATGCATCTTGCATATGTCCTTCATTGAGGACAATGTATGCATCCTTTTAGAATACATTTTGGTCTATAGCACTTTAGTATGTGCAAATTATATGTTTCACCCACCCCACAATTGCACCATATCTTAAGGTTACTTAACTTGAGGTTACTTCTGGCAATATGGGGGAAAGACAGTAAATGTCTTTGCACTAAGATGCACTAGAACAAACAAATAAATCACAGCCAAATTCTAGAGAACACACAAAAAGTTAACTTCACAAGCATAAACTACATATAAAAGCATGCAATAAACCACCCTCGCATGACATAATAATTATTCATTACATGATTGTGGTGCAGCTAAAAGACTAACTGAGAACAGGGCTTCTTTGTGCTAGGCAGTGGGAAAATGCAGAGTGATATACAGTCCCAGGCCCCCAAATGAACAAGTCGGATTCAGGGGAAGGGAAAAACATAATGAGGGATTTCATGATTAACGGACACAATGTTCATTTAGCAATTTGTTTTCCCTTGAGGAAAACAAACATTTCCTTGAGGAAAGAGAAAACAGGCAAGGATGATGGTGGGAATGGGGATATACTTCAAATTCTTCTTTCTTACACCACCATATACCATTTTAAACATACTTACTCTGAAGCAAGTCCCATTCATTTCAGTAGTACTTACTTTCTAATGACTGGGGCTGTGTACATGTCAGCAACTTAACATGCAGCTAGCTGGTTCTTTTTCTCAGTTTGGATTGATGGGAGGGGAACGCATCAAAACACAGCATTTCATAAGACAGGACAGGACAGGCAAAGAACAGATATGGGCTGATGCTAAAGTTGCTTGTACCCTGCATGTCAATCCAGGCGTTGGAGTGCCCTCGATGCAGAATAAACAGGTGTGCGTACACAGCCTGGATTTAAGGGCAAACTATACGCAGGTGGCGCTGCGGTCTAAACCACAGAGCCTAGGGCTTGCTGATCAGAAGGTCGGCGGTTCAAATCCCTGCAACGGGGTGAGCTCCTGTTGCTCAGTCCCAGCTCCTGCCAACCTAGCAGTTCGAAAGCACATCAAAGTGCAAGTAGATAAATAGGTACTGCTCCAAGCGAGAAGGTAAACGGCGTTTCCGTGTGCTGCTCTGGTTCGCCAGAAGCGTTTAGTCATGCTGGCCAGATGACCTGGAAGCTGTACGCCGGCTCCCTCGACCAATAATGCGAGATGAGTGCCGCAACCCCAGAGTCAGTCACGACTGGACCTAATGGTCAGGGGTCCCTTTACCTTTACCTAGAATGCCATGCAGATGTGCCCTACCCTCTTTTGATATGGCAAAGCTGTTTCGGGAGGGTCAGAATCAGAAAAGCAGCAGGGGGGAGAGCAATTAACTTTCCCCCACTACAAATTGTCTCTCAGTGACTCCCCTCCTCCAAGGAGTTTCCGAACGAATGGTTGTTCACTTGGGGTGATTTGGAGGAGAGGGAGAGGGGAGGAGTTCAGCATGTGATGTCACCTCTCTTTGATGTCGACAAGCCTTCTTCTGGTCTGAGAATTGCAGTTCAGGACACATGCTGCTCCTCAATGTAGTCATCAGCTATGGCGAGGATGAATAATGTATTGACAGCGCCTTTCTCTTTCTCTCACACACATGGCAAATGAGACAGTGCAATGCACGGAGCCATTTGGGTTTGTTTCACAAATGCCCCTCAAGAGTCAGTCGCTAACTATCCCTATTTCTTCCTTGCGAACAAAAGGCCATTGTGAAATAGCAAACTGGACTGCTACTTTGTTGGCTGAAAATAAATAAATCTATCCATTTAGTCTGTTTCGTACTCAGTGCTCATATAACCTTCAATTAGCACCAGGGAAAGAATTTCATTTCTTGCAGAGTGCATAATTTATTTAAAACATATCACACACTCACACACACTCACACACACACACACACACACACACAATGTATGACAGAGGGCCTATTATATATGGCATGACTTACAACACTTACAATTAATGTTAAAGCAATGTTAAAGAATTTTGTGGCCAATGTGAACAAGATTTGCAAAATGCGGGCAGGAGCAGCTGGGAGTGACGGAAGCGACATTTGTTAAAACAGATGAAGAGACTAGGTAGGGATTCCAGGGAAGGAAGTGCGAAGGACCCATGGGAAGGGAAGATGGGGGGGGGAACCACTGAGCAATAGCAAATCTATATATATCTACTCAGGAGTAAGTCCCATTAAGTTCAGTGGGGCTCACTTCCAAGCAGGTGAGAATAGGATTTCGGCCTGAAAGATTTGTAAGAGCAAAGCCATAACAATTTATAATAACATTTGTAAACAGCCATAGGAATGTGATAGAAGGTTGGTATAGAAATACGTTCGCTGCAGATTGCATACATCACGGGTTACGAACGCGCCGAACCCGGAAATGCTGGAACGGGTTACTTCCGGGTTCGACGATTCTTGCATGCGCAGACACGATGAATGACGTCATGCGCATGCGCAGAAGCGCCGAATCGCGCAACGAGCATGTGCAGATTTGGTGCTTCAGGCTGCATACTGCTCTGGGTGCGTACGGGGCTCTGGAACAGATCCCGTTCGCATCCAGAGGTAGCACTGTATACTGTAGCTCCAGCTTCTCCTTCTATGCTGGGATAGGGGAACCTGTGGTTCTCCAGATGTTGCTGAACTACAACTCTCATCATCCCTGGTCATTGGTTGTGTTGGCTGGGGCTGATGGGAGTTGGAGTACAGCAACAACCAGATGGCCACAGGTTGCCCATTCCTGTTCTTTGGTGTGCCACACATTACTGACAAAAACTACTAACACAATATCATTAAAACATATTCAATTAAAATATACAATAAAAAACCAGTTAAAACCATAAAACCACAAAATCAGTTCAAGGAAATGCTTGCCTAAATAGGGTGTGTCTTCAGGGCTTGTCAGAATGCCAACATTGAGGAGGCCTTCTATATTTCAACAGGAAGGGCATTCCACAACATTAGTGCCACTAGTGTAAAAGTATAACTATAATGCTTAAGTCGAATTATTGCACGAAGGGGTTAATACCATAGAGTAAGCTGTCCTGCCATGCTTACATATGTCACTTCCCCTTCCCTTGGGAGGAAATAGGTAATCAAGCCTTTGTCCTTCGAACCCCTAGTCTACCTGAGTACTCAGTGTGTGTAGAGGTCTGAGCTCGTTGCTCCAGATCAGCCACATGGCTCCCACCAGTCTTTCTTCTGTTCCTATATCAATAGTTTGGGAACTTTTAGCACTCTGTAACTAAGCTGCATTCTACTGCCTGTGCATCTTTTCTGACTGATATATGGGAAAACACATGAAACTGACCTTTGGAGAGTTTGTAAGTAAACCATTTTAAACTTACCAAAGTTTATGTTCGGAAAGAGGTAAACTTTGGAAAGAACTTTTAATGGGAACTACTTTCGAATTCACTTGCAACGGCATATGTTAAATGTTTTACAACCTATATTTCCATGCTTTACTTTGCTGCATATTTCGTGGTTTTAAATCTCTGCTGGAGTTCTCTCACCAAATAGTACTTGCCCCAAACTTGGATCTTGGCATCCAAGGAAATTTCAATTTTCCCTCTTTGAACCAACAACATATTACCATGTGAGACATCAACAGGCCATGTCGGTGCTGCCACCCCGAAGAACTGATTCCTGGCAAGTGTGGAACAAATGTTATGTGGCACTTATGTGAAGTGCTGTGGTGGGAATCTTATCTTCTTCACTATACATCAAATTTCTCTTATACAGCATCAGTTTGCTTTCTTCCTGTTGGGCATGTTAAAGAAGGACTAACCTCATGAAGACAGTCAGATTTTCCTCCCAACTTACCCAAAGCAAGTTTTCAGATCTGGGCTCACTAGGACAAAACGATTGTTCCTGCTAAGGAAATATTGATCATATGGTGACAATACATTTCCAGGAATATGTAGAAAACTATTTTGGTGTGTTTAACAAATGTATCCAAAGGTTCTGCCTTTAACTATTCCCTGTTTGCTTTCCTTCCAACAAAAGATCGCTATGATCTGGCAAATTGTTCTGTTACTTTGTCAGCTTAAAATAAAAATAAAAATCTAGATCTATTGTGTTTTCCACACAGAGTGCGGTACCCTTAAAATAGAATCTGGGAAAGAATGTCATATCTTAGCAGGCTGCATAATTTAATTAGGAAAAAAAGGGGGAGCCCAGAGAAGGTATTGCAGAAAGCATAATTCTGCAAAAGAACAGTCAGGATAAAAAGAATAAGATCTTTTTTTGCGGGTTAAAACCAGTCAATTGTAGATGACTTGTACAATACTTATTATGGCTTCGGGGAAACAAGCGTTTCACTCTCACAATTTGCAGAACATTAAAAGAAATCCTTTTTTCCAAATGCATTATTAGGCATGAACTTCGACGGTAACTATCATGTATCCCCGTTTTGAAGCCAGAAAGCTATTACATTTAACCTCCTGTGGCCATATTTAATGCAGTTAAACTCCCATCTTTGGAAACATTGTTTATAGAGTGATGTAATGGCTGCATGAATAGCTCTGGCACCTTATATAACTGGAGTTTTGCTTAACCCATGTGGCCCTCGGATGAATGATGGCAACTACAACTGATTCCACGGGATGCTTTATTTGAGAGCAGGGGTCTTTCCTAACTATTCCAATTGTCAGTCACCTGGAAGGTACAACAATAAGTTTGGAAACAGCATCCACCCACAAACATTCAGGGCTTAGCCTGCAGTGTATTTTTCTCTAACCTTTTGGGGCTTGTGACCACATTTGCAAACCAGAGCAACTGTTGCAGGGAACTAAATACAGCTCAGTGAGGAGGAAAGAGCAGAGCGATGGAGGTGGAGACGCTCCTTCAGGTATACTGGACCGAGGCCATTTAGGGCTTTAAAGGTCAACACCAACACTTTGAATTGTGTTCGGAAACGTACTGGGAGCCAATGTAGATCTTTCAAGACCGGTGTAATATGGTCTCAGTGGCAGCTCCCAGTCACCAGTCTAGCTGCCGCATTCTGGATTAGTTGTAGTTTCCGTGTCACCTTCAAAGGTAGCCCCACGTAGAGCGCATTGCAGTAGTCCAAGCGGTTGTTCATTTGTGGTTGGCTGTGGTGGTCTTTGTTATTGTTTTCATGCGTGAGAGGGATGGGTGTTTTGGATCAGGTTAGCCATATTGATTCGTATGCTGTTGGTCGATTTTTGTCATTACCTTGTTGGGCTGCGTAGCCCAAAGTGTTTGTGCCTGGATGCTCCCTGCTCCCCCGAGTCATTGTGTGTATAGCATATTGTCTGCAGGTTTACTCCCTCGCTGTTTATACTGGCTACCCCTAGAGATAGAGTCTTGGGGCCAATTCATACTTCAGCATGCAGCGCTCCATGTTTCATCCCTTTGACTTATCGCTCTGTGATTTGTAGCCAAAAGCATGAGCTGCATCGATTAGAAACTACAGTGCTTGGGATGATGTGAGCCAATGGTGCTGTGGGACTGAGCAGGAGAGGGTTCTTGGAGCCAGGAGCACCGTTGCTGATTCCCTTAGTGATCTTAGGAGAGTTGCCAAATATCTTCCTTTTGCTGTGGACTTTGCTCTCAGTAGCTGACCTTCTAAATCAGGGATGGTGAACCTGTGGCCTCCTAGATGCTGCTGGACTAAAACTCTCATCAGCCCCAGTAAGCACTACTCCTGCAGAGGAGAACCAGAACACAACCCCTGGGTTGTGTTATATGGTACAGCACCACCTGCACTCCCTTTAAAGCAGTACCTCTTGAAACCGTCATGGTTTCCCCCAAAGAATTCTGGGAACTGCAGTTAAGGGATGCTGAGAGTTGTTAGGAGACGCCTCTCCTATTCCCCTCATAGAGCTACAATTCCCAGAGTTCCCTGGGAAGAAGGATTGACTGTTAAACCCACTTGAAGAATTGTAGCTCTGTGAGGGGGCATCTCCTAAGAGCATCCTTCACAGATGATAGTTCCTACTCGATTCTTTGAGGGAAGCCATGACTGTTAAAGTGCTGCTGTGCTGCTTAATAGTGCAGATAAAAGAAACATAAAGGAAAATGCAGCTTGTAGACCAGGCATAGGCAAACTCGGCCCTCCGGATGTTTTGGGACTACAACTCCCATCATCCCTAGCCCACAGGACCAGTGGTCAGGGATGATGGGAGTTGTAGTCCCAAAACATCCGGAGGGCTGAGTTTGCCTATGCCCGTTGTAGACTATCAACTGCATTGGGTCATCAGAAGATCTTAAGATCTTGAAAAGAGCTTTTGCCAATGGAAGAACATCTAGTGTCAGGTTTCTCATGCAGTAATGTACTGCTGGGTCAGAAACGGCCCTTCTGTGGGAGAAAAACTTTCCACAAATAGAAATATCCACCAATGTGGATATTGCTTTGGCCATCTTAACATCCGATTCTCAGACATCTTTCCGACTTTACGCTGGAAATTATAAGGCAAATCTTATTGCCTCCCAGATGAATGTCCTGAGTTGCTAACAGTAAACAAGATTAAATACTCCTGACAGGCTGAATTCATAGAACATTCCTATTAAAGATGAAAGAATGTTGCTGAGATCAGACAGTACGGGATTGAATCTATGATTCTATGGAGTGATGTAAAGAAAGGAAAATGGGGAGGAATTTCATAGGAGCTCCTGGTTTCCTTTTGTTCTTGTTAGTAGTCCAGTACTGGTGGCAACAATTTTGCATGGGGGTTCCGTTCCTGGCCCCTGCATACATCAGTGGAATGCATCTAAGCATGCCACATCCTGTTCCACCCTGCCCCTATTCCATCCGGCCCCCCACCCTGCCCCTCCTCCATCTCATACAGCCCCCCGTCCCACCCTTGTTTTGCCTCCAGATGTTTGGGACTACAGTTCCCATCATCCCTAGCTAACAGGACCAGTGGTCAGGGATGATGGGAATTGTGGTCCTAAACATCTGGAGGGCCGGAGTTTGCCTATGCCTGCTTTAATACATTCCACATTTTCAGTTGTAAAAATCTCCCCACCTCTTTCAGGCCACCGCCTCTTTGGTTCCATAAACTCATCCCCAGCGCCCTAACCCTAACCCACTCTACCCTATTAAAAGCATTATTCAGAGTAGCAGTTTGCACAACCCACTAAGGAAGATAAAAACACAACAAAATTCAAAACAGTAATGACTAATTGCACACTTATTCAAAACTATTTAGTGTAATTAATTCAACAAAATGGATGTGCTTGATCCGGGGATGGCAACTTTTCAAAGTTCGATAGTCATTAATGTCTCCTGGCGCCCCTCCATGTAATCCCAACGTCCCCCAGAGGGCAGTCCCACCCACTTTGAGAACCATCAATGTCAATGAACAACTGACCCTATTCTGTTTCTTCTGCGGGGGCCATGGGCAACAAAATAAGGAGTCTGGGCTGCAGTCTACCAAGTGCTATCATTGCATGGATTCCATTGCGATGGGACTTGCTTGGGCTGCCCAGGCAAGACACATTGAAATGGATCCAGGTGGTTCAGCAGAGGTGCTTGGGGGTCTGGCTCCCACCTCTTCCAGAAGCAAGAACCAAAGGGCACAAGTGAGCTTTTCTTGCAACAACAAGCTTTACATTTGGCTTCTCTCTCTTTCTCTCTTTTGCTGTGTGCAGGAATCAGCTAATTATATTACAGTACACAGATAGGGCAGCCTGACCTAATTTTTGTTGCATCTTCCAATGAAAGAGTTGTTTTGCAAGAGAGCTGTGTAGATATGCTTGGAAGGAGTGGTAGGGGAGAGAGAATGTTCACCGGGTGCCTACAGATGCCTTGCCAAAATAGAGGAGACACGCTGCCAGAAAAAAGGGGACAAAGGGTGACACAGATCTTCATAAAATGTATCAGAGATTCATAGAATCATAGGGTTGGAAGGGAAACCAAGGGTCATCTAGTCCAGCCCCCTGCAATGCAGGAATATTAGCTAAAGCATCCATGACAGATGGCCATCCAACCTCTGTTTAAAAGCCTCCAAGGAAGGAGAGTCCACTATTTGTTATCAGCACCATACTCTAGCCCTGGCACCCCCAAACATCAGCCCTCCAGATGTTTTGGACTACAATTCCCATCTTCCCTGACCATTGGTCCTGTTAGCTAGGGATCATGGGAGTTGTAGGCCAAAACATCTGGATGCCGCAGTTTGGGGATGCCTGGGCTAGAGAATGGTGCTGATAACACTAAGGTTGCAGGTTTGATCCCCATAAGGGGCAGCTGCATTGCAGGTGGTTGGACTAGATGACACTCGGAGTCCCTTCCAACTTTATGATTCTGTTTCTACTCTACTCACCTCGCAAGGGAGTCTGTTCCACTGTCAAACAGCTCTTACCATCAGAAAGTTATTCCTGATGTTTAGTCGGAATCTCCTTTCCTGTAACTTGAACCCATTGGTTCAGGTTCTAGCCTCTGGACAGGATAGAACAAGCTTGCTCCATCCTCCATGTGACAGCCCTTTAGATATTTGAAGCTGGCTATCATATCTCCTCTCCGTCTCCTTATCCAGGCTAAGCATACCCAACTCCCTCAACCGTTCCTTATAAGGCTTGGTTAGCACAAGCCTTGCCTCGCCCTCTTTTGGGAACTGGTAGCAATGCTCAGTGTTGCTCAGAAGGCAGGTGAGTAACATCGCCCCACCTGAAGTGCCCCAGCAAGTTGAAGTTGTCTTGCCTCAGCTGTTGTGAGAACCTGACTGGGCCTTTGGCAATCTCCTGTAACGGAGATTGAGGCTGCTTACACACATACATTTAAAGCACATTTCCTCTTCTCCCACCCCAATTTCCTAGGCATAGCTGCCAAGTTATCCCTTTTTTAAAGGGATTTTCCCTTATGCTGAATAGGCTTCCTCGCGAGAAAAGGGAAAACTTGGCAGCTATGTTCCTAGGAACCATAGTTTACCCCTAATAGAGCTACAATTCCAAGGATTCTTTGGGGTGGGGTGTTTTAAATGTTTAGTGCACATGCAGCCAGGGAGAATATCTTAATTTTGTGCCTTTTGTTTCTTTAGTTCTTTTTTTAATAGAACTTGCAAGCTGACTTCCCTGATTTTTTGCTTTTAACACGATTGGTTTTGACTGGATTGTATTTGGGGCTTTTTAAAGTATTGTTTTGGTTTATTTTTCTGCAGAGTTCCCCTTGGGACATGTTTGGGGTAAAAACTGGTGCATACATTTGCTTTAAGAATCAGAATAACACCACCGCAAACAAAAATTCAAAATCCATGCAATGCAGAGATCTCCAAGAAGTAAGGCCACCTTTCCATACATCCCTCTCTTCCAGACAGGTGTGGAAATGTGGCATTGGTATTGAACAGGTGCCAGGGATTGACCTTGGACCTCCCACATACAAAGTAGACACCTTACTGCTGTGCCTCTCAACAGAGTTCAGCTGAGCTGGTGCCAGACCAGGCTCTGCCAATACTGCCCCAAGCTGTGCCGCCCCATGGCTGCCTTGAGCTGGGCCACTTGGGTTTTAATTTGGTAGGTAGCACAAGCAGCTCCACTGGTTTCCTGGGCCGAGCCAGCCCAACGTGAAATTCAACACACATACTTCAGCCGCTGCCTCCTTCTCTGCTTCTGTTTCCCAGTTTAACATTTTGTGGGTGGTATCTAGCTAAGGCTACATCCATACCATGCTAGGATACCACTGTAAGTAGTCATGGCTTCCCACAAATAATTCTGGGAGTTGCAGTTTATTGCAGATATTACTATTGTGCAGCATGAAGCAAATTGGATGCATAAAAGCGGGCTCTTTCTGGAATCAAACATTGTTCCGATCTATAAGTTTGATTCAAAGCTTCACTTGTAGAACTTTCTTCAAAACAGAACAAAAAAAACAGTAAATGATACATCCAAATAGTGTACAATATCCTTTGTGTGTCCAGCACAGGCTCAGCATCTTAAAAATAACTTTACTTCTTCCAGAAATCAAAGTTGTGTCTCTCTTCCATTCCAGCCTGCATTAGCCTGCATCCTACCTAAGGCTATGGAGAGCCATTGTCACATCTTACTCCAACTCTGGCTGGGAATGAAAGACCAAAGGCAACTCCCTTCAAAATGACAACTTGCAATTCAATACCTTAATCACCTGATCTAAGGTTAAACACCACAGGTGAGCTAGCAAAGAACAATAACAGTAAATTATCAACCCATCTAGCAACTTTGAGAGCTCTTCTTCAGCTTCAACAGACTGTTAAACCCGTTCAGCAATACACACAGACATTTTCCATTTCAGTGTGAATTAAACAATTATATATAACACGGTTTGTTAAGAGTGCTAGGACCCCTGTTCTCCTCCCAAAGCTACAGTTCCTAGAGTTCCCTGTGAAGGGAACCACTCTGAGGGTTGCAGCTCTGCCGTATCAGTCATATTCTGAGAAAGCATCACCAGGCCTTTGAGTGGAAATGGTCAGTGGCCAAAGCCAAAGTAGGGGAGTTTTGCATGACCTTTGTTCTGAAGGAAAATGTGTCTGGCAGAAACAGCTTTTTCACAGAGAGAGAGAGAGAGAGAGAGAGAGAGAGAGAGAGAGAGAGAGAGAGAGAGAGACTCTCTCCTAAGTAAATTTCAGCGCAGAGCAAACTTCAAATGGCCAGAAACAAATCCCTGAAAAACAGGATTTCTAACACAATTGCAGGGAGGTGTTATTTCATTTGCTAGATATGCTCCTCACCAAAGACAATGTCATTTCAAATCTGATCTATACCACTCAGGGCCAGCCCAACCATTAGGCAAAGTGAGGCAACTGCCTCAGGCAGCAGATTTGAGGTGTCACACAAAAGCAATAAATCCTTATTTGTTTTATCATTATTGTGCTATTGCTGCTTAGGAGGGGGAGATGTGCTTGTGGGATTTTCTGCCTTGAGTACCCAAATAAAATGTTTGGTTTGGGGCATTACCATACACCTTTCCTGAGACTGGGTAGGTGGCTTTTACTCCTCTACCTCAGGCAGAAAAATGTATTGGGCTGGACTTGCGCACCGTATAAATATTAATGATTGCCATGGATAATGGCAGCACATATTACTCAGGGCAGGCTTGAAAGCCTGACGAATCCATCCCTCAAGTCAATAACAGCAGCTCTCAGAGGCAAAAGGAAAGAAGACGAAGAAGAAAAGCACTCCAGTTATTTCTTCAGACTGTCACTCAGGATGCTCTCTCCCTGCAGAGATATAAGCAAACAAGCACTTAATGTGCAGCGCATACATAATTGCATTGGGAGGGAGGAAGAGGGAGGAGGGGAATAATGTGGCATCCTCTGGCATGAAATATGCAAGAAGCAGCGATTCCACATGGCAAGCAGCACTCAATGATGCACAGGCTTCCTCTTATCTGCAAAAAGCTGCAAATGAATTCAGAGCTGGTTCAGAGGAAAAGAAGGCCTTGAGAAGACGCAGGAGCAAATCACACTCTCCTCCTTGCTCATTGGTGCCCTCTGCAAGGCATGTGTGCGTGTGAGCAAGCTGTCTAATGGGTGCGGGGGGGGGGGGAGAGAGGGAGAGAGGGAGAGAGAGAGAGAGAGAGAGAGAACCCATTTAAATTCAGAACCATATGCAAGGGCCACCTCTAATAGAAGCTCAGTTGCTGGGGAGATTCTGTGCTTCTCCACTGGAAACCTCTACCACGTGGAGCCAAAAGCATCACCGTGACAACTTTGATTAAGAATTAATGAGCTAGAAGGCCAGTTTGAACTGAGTTGGGTTTCTTTGTAATATCCCCACCAGCATTTCTGAGTTCCTGGATTGGCAAAATGAATCAACTGCAGGGTTAGGACAGGAGAAGAAAGGGATCGGTGACCTTGGCACTTACCACCAAGGGTTTCAATGATCTGACATGTGTTTGGGTTAAGAATGTCATTTGGCCTGGAAAACCTTTGAAACAAGGGGTGCACCAGGATGAGCTCTGCCATGGTCTGAAAACCCCCCAAAGGCAGAATAGCCAATGTGCCGAGTCAGCCAGTCAACAGCTGTTGGTTTTAGCTAGTAGGAAATGGTGGTGGGAACTGTCTCTTAGGTTGCATACACATCGTTCATTTAAAGCACGTGACTCCTGGGAACTGTAGTTTCCCCTACATCAGCAGTGTAGTGGCAATTTCAGAAGCACAGGTTCCCTTCATGATAGTCACAGCCATGACCCTTCACAGCCACTCTCCCTTCTAAGATTATACAACATTCTAAGATCACACAATAATCTTATAATTGTACAAGAATAATAATAATTAATGATGTACTGCAACGATCAACACAGATATCTGCCTGTTGCCTTTTAGCTAGATCTACTGCTTTCTGGCAATCTGGATGACAGGGTTTACCCAGTTAGTGGAATGGGTGCAGTCAGCCTTTCTATTTAAGACTTTTGCCATCCCATGCTGTGTACCCTATGCTGCCTTGTGTCTAGAGGGAGGCCAACAAAAGCTTGAGACAGCTGCCTGGATGAGTTTTCTTTTATGCTGGCTAAACACCTGCTTTTCAGCAGACAAAGACTCCTTACTTTGTGAAGTTTTGTCAGACTCCTTCCCTTCCCCAGGGTTACAACTGTTTTGCACAAAGATACGACAACTTGGGCTCTCAGAGGATCTCCTAGGTGCCGTGGCTTTCCCAGTCGCCAAAGCCATGTTAAAAACCAGGTTATGGGACATAGAGCATCAGGAACTGATTTTAGCTGTGAGAAAAACATGCTCCCCTCTTTATTTTCAACTCGCTTGGGCACAGGAATCTAATCCCAATTATCTACAATTTCTGTTTAACCCGCAAGATAGAAGGGCGTTCTCGCTAGCTAGGTTTAAGGCTAATCCCTCTAACTTCCTCTGGGGTAGGTTTGCAGGGATGGTAGAAGGAGATAGGATGTGATGCCCACCTGGTGGAAACTAGCACACATGGTCCTTAAATGCAAAATGTATGATGATATCTGCCAGCAATACCTGGATCAACTATATGTCCCAAAATGGAAACTGGAGATAGAGGTCATTATACACTTCCTATTACAGGGGAGAGACCAGGAGCTGACCAAGACGGTAGCCAAGTTCCTCTATCTGATCTTTTGCCGCCAAAGTACATTACAGGACCCTCCCTCGTTGGAGACTCACAGAGGTGAAATAGATTACTGGCCTCCTCTTCCTTTAGGCAAGTGACTGTACTGATGATATGGCGACGTCATTGTACTGGCCAATTCGTTTCGTTTTGAATGTTTCTGGATGATGCCAATAAAGGTTTTGATTGATTGATTTACTGCTTTCTGTGCACATTGGCAAATGTTTTGGAGTGCTCCAATATCTTCTTTCTAAGCAACTTTAGTTGTATTCTTATTGAAGCTCCATTGTACGTAACAGAACTTGCACACTGTTGTCTTGAACCTGAATCACTTTTATTCTCAGTGTTCCTGGAGGCGTAGCTTTTGCAGCCTACGGAACAACTCCTTGTGCAACGTTCATTCAACAGCACATGACTTCTCCCAAAGAACCCCGGGAACTGCAGTTTATTAGGAGTGTCCATCTCACATATCCTTGAGGTGCCCAAGCAGTATAAAAGGATGTATTTTCAGCCATTGAGAAAGAGTTTTCTCATCCTTTGTGATGATTGAGCCAATCAAAGGAGTAAAAGGTAATGAGGCAGCCAATGAGGATTGGCTCCTAGGGTCACACTGGAGAAGGCATCTGAAAAACACCAAGAATTTGTTGTTTTTTCTGCTTTTTATAGATTGGCCTCAACCTCAGCAGCAACAAATTTCTTACAAATTATTAGTTCAGCTTCAAGACCTACTTCCTAGTTTTCTGTGATCCAGAGATAGGAAGCTTGCTCACCATTTGGAATGGAACACAATAGAAGCTTAGGAACCAGCCACTATCCTTTCTTCTTCCCTAATTTGCATGGTGCCGTTTTATTGGTCCGAGAGCATCATTGCTACAATAAGGGAACAAAAGTGAGGTTGGAAGCACTCCCATGGGTGGGTGGTGTATTTCTAATTTTCACTGAAGTCAATAGAAAGTGGACAAGTGATGACTGCAGCATTCCCTGGTTTTTTTAAACTTATTTATTTAGGAATTGATTCGATGTGGATTGCAGAAATGATATTGTTACCATCAAAACTGCCAGCCAGCAGATAAATATCAGCAAGTTAAGCAGAGGGATTGCCCTTATCTGGTCAATAATAAGCAACATAGCTTTATTCCTGCTAGGTTCCTACAACATAGCTTTATTCCTACGAGGTTCAGTGGTGGGTTGCTCACCCCCAAGGGCTGAAGAATGAATGCAAATTTTGACCATTGAAATCCCACCCTCCTTTTAAAAAAAAATCTGCACGCTACACAGGCATTAGGAAAGGAAGCATTTTAAAGCTTCTCTTGGTATTATTGGCACAGTGAAAGGGAAATGTAAGAGAGAACAGCTCCACTACTTTTTTCAGAGCAGGAGTTGTTGTTTAGTCGTTTAGTAGTGTCCGACTCTTTGTGACCCCATGGACCATAGCACGCCAGGCACGCCTGTCTTCCACTGCCTCCTGCAGTTTGGTCAAGCTCATGTTCGTAGCTTCAAGAACACTGTCCAACCACCTCGTCCTCTGTCATCCCCTTCTCCTAGTGCCCTCCATTTTTCCCTACATCAGGGTCTTTTCCAGGGAGTCTTCTCTTCTCATAAGGTGGCCAAAGTATTGGAGACTCAGCTTCAGGATCTGTCCTTCCAGTGAGCACTCAGGGCTGATTTCCTTCAGAATGGATAGGTTTGATCTTCTTGCAGTCCATGGGACTCTCAAGAGTCTCCTCCAGCACCATAATTCAAAAGCATCAATTCTTCGGCGATCAACCTTCTTTATGGTCCAGCTCTCACTTCCATACATCACTACTGGGAAAACCATAGCTTTAACTATACGGACCTTTGTTGGCAAGGTGATGTCTCTGCTTTTTAAGATGCTGTCTAGGTTTGTCATTGCTTTTCTCTCAAGAAGCAGGCGTCTTTTAATTTCGTGACTGCTGTCACCATCTGCAGTGATCAAGGAGCCCCAAAAAGTAAAATCTCTCACTGCCTCCATGGACAAAGACAACAGAGCAGGAGTAATGATGTCATTTACCAGAGTCCTAGGGTAATTGATCTTTGCTCTGCAAAGTGAATGAGGTAATAATTTTACATTCATTTGTCATTTATTAGCCCAGAGGAAGTCAGAGAAGGATGAACCCAATCAAGCAAAGGCTGGATAATTCTTTCTTTTTTCTTTGATTGGATTCCTACTTCATGCTAGCTATTTAATGGCAATACTTCATTTCAAGATCGAGAGCATTCCTACTTAAAAGCTCAAAGTTGCATTTAAGCTGGCAAATCTTTCATTAAAGCTGAATGTCTTTTCCAAGTTGAACCTCTGCAGTCAGAAGTGACTCACTCAAGGCAGCTCCATATCCTCGTCCCTACATTTCGTCAACAATAACAAAAACTAGAACAAAGCAAACTTAACCTGATGCCATCTGCCACCAAAGACTCTGCAGTTGTGCTCAAGAAAGTTGCTATCTTTTAATAGGGATCTCGAGCCTACAAACAAATGTTCTTTCCATTAATTGGATAGAACCCTGCTGTTATAATATTAGAGTGACTAAAGAAATACAGAACTGAACTGTACCATGTCCTGCCAAAAGCAGAATCTGGACCTTCATACAGAAGTGGCTTGCTGAAGTGGAGAGCGGAGCAGCTGCGCTAGCTTTCTGACAGGCGGGTCACTATTGCTTACCAGGAGGGGGAGAGGAGGTTGGCATGGTGCAAACACATCAGCAGAGCCAATGTGACACATCCATTGGTGCCTTCGCACCATGCTGACCACCCTGCCTTTCTGTTTCACTTCCTGCTGGTAAGCAACAATGGCCCACTTGATGTGAAATTAGCGTAGTGGCTCTGCCCCTCTTGACAAGCTGCTTCTGCCCTCAGAGCAATCAAGTAATAATAATAATAATAATAACCAACAGGGAGCGCTGCAAAGGTCACCTGTCAGCAGGGATGGCTCTGCCAACAGGCAAAGTGAGGCAGGCACATCAAGCAATAGGATCGGATCCTCCTGGCATTCCTCCTGGGTCTCTCACCCAATGATTCCCCTCTGTCTGTGGGCCACACAACCTTCTCTACACCACCTAACAAACCTACTGCCGTCAGTAGCAGTGGAGGGCACTGTCCTATCATCAGTATTGAAGTAAGAAGAAATTGCCAATGGAATGGGAGGGGGTGTCATCCTTTCCTTTGCCTCAGGTGGCAAGATGTCCTGGGCCAGCCCTGATGTAGTCTAGCCATCATGGAGACTATGCCCTGCCTCCACAGTCAAAGACAGAATGCTTCTGATACCTGTCGCTGGAAATTGCAGGAAGGGAGAATGCGATGCTCAGGTCTGCCTTGTGGGTTTCCCACAGGCATCTGGTTAGCTATTTTGAGAACAGGATACTGGACTAGATGGGCCACTGGCCTGATCCAGCAGGCTCTTCTTATGTACTGATCTAGCTTAGATGTGGCAGGAAATGGTCCGTGAGACAAAAATTCCTTTATCTAACCCAGAGTTTCCCAAACTTGGGTCTCCAGATGTTTTTGGAATACAGTTTCCACCATCCCTGACCACTGGTCTTGCTAGCTGGGAATGATAGGAGTTGTAGTCCAAAATCAGCTGGAGATCTCACCTAAGGTAGCAACCTTTTTCTTTTTTCTACAGAGGGCCATATTTCCTCAAGAGCAATGTGTTGGGGGCCACATGCGATTGGGAGGTGGGGCTGGAGCCTAGTATGGGTCGGACTACCTACTTTTCTTTCTCTCTTTCTGCTGTTCCCCATCTTTCTGATGATTGGAGGTTGTACAGTCAGCAGGATTGCACCAGAGGGTTCAGTCCTGCTCAGTTTGACTGCGTACATGTGTTTCCCAGTTGGGAACAGAGACACACACAACAAAATTGTCATGTGGGGCTGTTTGAATGCCCTATTGCAAACAACCACATGCTGCTCTTTGTAGATGCTGCTTGCCCCTCCTTCTTCCCACCCAATGTCCTGCCCCCCTGACAATCTCAGATTGTTTCAAGCAGCTTAACCCTGAGCAATCCAGGGTTGTCTTATCTGACAGTCAACGCCTGGATCTTCCAGAACTGGCCTGTTTTGGTTTGGGATTCAGACTTTGACCAAATTCAGTGTACAGCCCTATTACTTTCCCGTCAATGTTGGTTTAAATCTGTGACTTTTAAAAGGTTCAGTCTGCCATCTTGAATCAAAATGGCACCCAGTGGTTTCCAAACATAGACCAAAACCCACTCCTTCATCTCGGGAACCATAATTCCAAATTGGGTCCCCAGTTTGGAATGTTTCACTCCACCATTTTGTTTCGAAGTGGCACCGAGTTGCTTCAAAATGTATACAAAACCTGGTTCCTTCATCCTCCAGATTGAATGATGAAATCTCAGTAATGCATGACAGACAGATGGACAGACAAAACATTTTCCACAGTAGTGGGTCACTGTGTTACCATATGTTTGGTGTTGCTCTGCGATTTTTAGACCTGTGAGTTGATAAGATAGAAAGAGTCCATGGAAGAAACTGTCTCCATCTGTCTCCTCTTCTTCTAATTCTAAATCTCATTCTGCTTAAGCTCTTTACTCATGATTTCCACATTCAAGTTCAGACAGATACACAAGGGAACAATTTCACCAAAGTATTTTCTGCCAAGTCCATTCTGACAGGCAAGACTACTGATAAAGGTCAGGGAAATATGACTGGAATATAAAGGACATCAAGCAGTCTTTCTCAGAATGTGAAACCTTCTGATTCCATTAAACACACAGACACCAAAATGTTTATCGGAAGGCTGTTTACCAGATCAGGGGAAGCCATTAAAGTCCTAAACAAAAATAATATTTTAGGATTTCAGGGTGTGTGTGCATCTTTTTAAACACCAAACACAACCTGCTTTTTCTTTAAAAAAAAGAAGCTGTTTATGACAAAATAAAGGGAAAAAACAATAATTTGTTAAACAACATTTCAGTATGTGGTGCATTATACTTTTGGATTTGACAGTGTCGGTTAAAAATAATGCCCTTAGTAACTTTTCCTTCTTCACCCCCACAGGTCACCCCATTCTTTGCCACGTGCAGAGGGGTGTGTGAGAGTAAACACAATATGCTTCTACGTCGGTTTATGAATCCCTGCCAGGACCAGTCCTACTATTAGGCAAAGAGGTGGCTGCTTCAGACACTGATTTTGGTTCCCATGAAAAGGGGAGAAAATTATTATCCTTTTAACATATTATTGTTATCATTGTTATTGCATTTCTATTACGAGGGAGAAGTGCTTGTGAGGTTTTCCATCTCAGGTGTCCAAATAACTTGGCAGCCTTGGGTACAGTAGTAGTAGTAGTAGTAGTAAAGGTAAAGGGACCCCTGACCGTTAGGTCTAGTTGTGGACGACTCTGGGGTTGCAGCGCTCATCTCGCTTTACTGGCCGAGGGAGCCGGCGTACAGCTTCTGGGTCATGTGGCCAGCATGACTAAGCCGCTTCTGGGGAACCAGAGCAGTGCACAGAAATGCTGTTTAACTTCCCGCTGGAGCAGTACCTATTTATCTACTTGCACTTTGACGTGCTTTCGAACTGCTAGGTTTGCAGGAGCTGGGACCGAGTAGCGGTAGCTCACCCTGTCGTGGGGATTCGAACCGCTGACCTTTTGATCAGCAAGCCTTAGGCTCTGTGGTTTAGACCACAGTGCCACCCGCATCCCACAGTAGTAGTAGTAGTAGTAGTAGTTAATTCAACTTATACACTGCCCTATACCCGGAGGTCTCAGGGCGGTTCACAACAAGATGATGGGTGGGTGCTGGGGACCAATGTCTTTTGGACCAGTCCTTTCCCCTGGATTAGGACCTTTTGACTCATGTGGCTTCTAGGCCCTTGAAGATCTGCATGATGGAAGGTTCCTGGATTTCCAGTGGCCAAGGACTGAAGGGGCCACTGGAAATCCAGAGAAGGGTTGCCAAATTTTGAAGAGCAAAAAAGAGGAGACATTTGCCAACTTCGACTTTTAACTATAGATTGCTATGATGACTCTACCCATGAAAAAGAGGATGTGTACCTGGAAAAAGAGGAGAAATATGGCAACTCTACGAGTGTTCACCCCTCCTCAAGGTGAGGAGAACCAGAACAAGTTATGAAAAAGGAAGTGCATGCCGTATTTCTAAAGAAAGTCTATTTTTATTATGATAAACAAAATATCTTCAGGGAGAAACCACTACAGTACTGTTTCAGTCAGATTTCACTGGACAGCATGTTAATGATCTCAAGGATGGAGTTTTGGCTTGGCCAGTGAAGACAGCTGCCCTGTTTCCTATCCCCTGATTGGTGTTTGGAGTCTTTTTCTCAGACATCCTTGTACATCTTCAAATTGTCACCCCTCTTTCTGCTTACGGCAAAGTCTTGAGGCACAAACAGCTGTGAAAAAGCACCCAGAGATACTTTCATAAGTGAATAAGAGTGGTTCATTTCGCTTATTGCAGATGTTCTGTTCTATCAAGCTGTCAGTTCCTTTTTAAAACCTCGAGAACACAACGACTTTCGCTCGTCTTCAGCTCTCTCCTATTAGAATTGCCCCAAAGTGTAAAAAATTCTCTGACACGTTTTCCAAGAATAGGGATGTTAGTGTCGGTGTCCTGACTAATTTCCAGCTGATTAAGCTTCTCACTCCAGTTAATTCATGGCAAGGGCAATTTGCCTTTTCTGCAATGCTTCTCTGAAGGTAGCACATACAGCTGCCGTTTGCCCTTCAAAGGGTTTGCTCCTTTCCCCCCCCCAAAAAAGTTGCTGCATTTTTGTGATGGCTGAAGCGACGCCTGGAGTTTGAGACTATGTTAAGGTCTGTGTGATCTCTGGGTGGAGGTTCTCCAGCCATGCTACAGTTAGAGGGCTCAGCAACAGATATGTATGAATAGAGGTGGAATCTAGAGAAAGCGAGGCAGGCCTCCACCCTGTTGGAAAGCAATGGGGCTTAAGCCTGCCACTGTATGCTTCGAAGTGTGAGCCTAGGCAGTTTTGTCAACTGCTAGCAAGGGAAGGGGACTGGAGAGAGCCAGCAGTCATCTCACAAAGTAAAAGTAAAGGTAAAGGGACCCCTGACCGTTAGGTCCAGTTGCGGACGACTCTGGGGTTGCGATGCTCATCTCGCTTTACTGGTCAAGGGAGCCAGCGTACAGCTTCCAGGTCATCTGGCCAGCATGACAAAGCCGCTTGTGAACCAGAGCAGCACACGGAAATGCCGTTTACCCTCCCTCCAGAGCGGTACCTATTTATCTACGTACACTTTGACGTGCTTTCAAACTGCTAGGTTGGCAGGAGCTGGGACCGAGCAACGGGAGCTCACCCCATCGCGGGGATTCGAATTGCTGACCTTCTGATCGGCAAGCCCTAGGCTCTGTGGTTTAGACCACAGCGCCACCTGTGTCCCACTATTAACTCTTTATCAGACGTTAACTCTTTATTAGAAAAAAATAGGATCCCCACAGGAGTGCCAGGTCTAATGAGAGCACAGAAACTCTTGCTCCTATGAAGCAGTTGCAGAGATGGAAGATCCCGGCCTTCCCACAGCTGCCTAAGTCCTCTCATCACCAGGGTTTCTCCCAAGCAATCTGAGACCAGAGTCAGCGCTATGAAGACCGCTGAATGCATGGAACTGATTGCACAACACACTGCAAATCACACAGCTCAAACTGGCCATGTGTTTTGTGCTTTGCCAATCCACAGATGCAGACACAGCATAAACAGCATCTAACGGTGTGCACAGAATTCTGGGAAAATCTGCTTTGCTTTTTTTAAAAAAGGCCAAGTTCTAGTCCTCATTGTTTAAAAAACAAACAAAACACCAAGGTATATGCACAAATATTTATTTATATCATTGCTGTTCCTGGCTAGCTGCTGTGCTAAGTATATATTTTTTTAACCAGTGGAGGACTTTGGGTGTTCTAATTTCAGTGGTACCCTGTGCAAGCCCAAAATTTGGCTCCCCCTGCTTCTTGCATTCCATTCAACGTCATAGTTGTGGAGCCCCTCGCGGAACCTCTGCGGGTCCGTGCCCCTAAATCTGCCAATCTGTTAACTGCCAAGATCTCAAACCAAATATGCAGAAATTCAAGTAATTAAAAAATCCATGTTAAAGCATAGCTAGTTAGAAACTGCTGTCTTCTTAAATCTGTAAACAGATTGAATTCCAGCAAATGTTTGCGTGATAGCAGAGGACTGCTGAAGATTCCTAGGTTAGTATTAGCTAAGCAAATCCAGCACGGGGGGTGGGGGCTGGAGAGAAAATGGGTAGAGGAACACCCCCTGAAACACTACAACAAATGCATTAGTATATATGATAGTGGTAATGAGTAAGCTCCCTTCGCCTCTACACACACATACAAAAGAACCATGTAGGTGTATGACAAATGTCTCAGCACAGGTCTGAATTATATTGTGTTGAGAAGGAGAAAAAAATTGGCAGGCAGCTCCCCTCAGGAACTCTCAGGAGGGTTGGATTACAGAGATGGAAAGCTGTAATGCTGTAGGTACACAGTGTATCTGAAAGGAATGATCCAGAGATGTCACAACCGGGGGGGGGGGAGAGGGGGGATTTGTCTCCTTTCAAACCTACTTGAAACAGCTGGAGCATCATATCCTAAGCTGCTGTGATTCAGACATTTATTTAGGACAGGGGTGGAGGACCGATTGCCCTCCAGATGTTACTGGACTGTGATTCTGAGCATCCCACAACATCGGCCCGTGTTGGCTGAGGCGGATGGGAGTTGGGAGTCCAACAACATCTAGAGGGTCACAGGTTCCCTATCCCTATTTTATTTATTTATTAAATTACCCTTCCTCTGAAGATCTCTGGGCAGTTCACAACAGAAAACTACAAAACGAGAGCCCCCCCCAAAAAAACCAGAACTAAAAAACAAACCAATATCCCTCCTCCCACAAACACTGATATCTTGTTTATTCATTTCTTCATCGTTGATTTTGGAAATGGAAGAAGCTGTACCAGTTCCCACCTGATTCTGCTCTAGCATTATCTCCTGATGGATTTAGGACACAAGAAGGCAAAGAAAACACTCCCAAGAACACTCGTCTTTGTATCCTAGCTCCAGTCGATGATTATTTGTTTGACACCAGTTCATTCTGGAGTATGGCTGAAGGGAAGTGAAAAGAGACCCAGTTGTTCCAAAGAGGCACTTACTAGCCCTCCCTGCCTTTTCTCAGGGTGCAAAGCCAGACTGTTGGTATCAGTGGGCATTCATTCAACCACTTTGTGTTGCTTTGGCTTTCTCTAGAGCAGAGGCCCCTGATGTGGTACCCATGGGCAGGAAGGCATCCTTGAGGTCCTGCCATGACACCCACAAAACCTCTGAGCCTCCTCTACTCACTGCCCTCTTTGTCACGAGGTGGAAGGAGGAAGTGGGAAGTAGGAAGTTGGAAGAGGGACACACTTTCCCATTTACTCTTTCAGTTCTATGGTGCTTTTCAAGGCTCAGCTAAATTCTATTGGATCAAATGCTCGGAAAAGCAAAGTGTGTGTGTGTTTTCTCTATTTCTGTCTTTGGGGGTGGGTGGCTGATCCAAGGGAGCGGGGAGAAAATTGGTGAGAGGTTGTGGCATCCATACCACTGTCACTTGCTCAAAAATCAAAATATGTCAATGCCAGGAGCCTGAACTGATTGGCAACCCCTGATTAAGAGCATGAAATCACAAGCTGTGTGCTGTGTGGCACAAAAGAACCATTAGTATACTGTGGGAAATAAAATTAACCAAATGATTCAGAGCTCCTGCTAGCTCAGCATGTCCTCTGTCCTGCTGACATGCACATCCCGGCGATCCCACGAAGAGTGTGTACATTTTACAAGCTCAAAATGCAGGTAGGCTGTTCTTTTTTATCAATTCAGATCGAAGCTTCTTGGGAGAAAACTGCATCAGAACGCAGTATTTCCCAGAGAATGACAGGGAAAGTAGATGCAAGCTAGATATGGATTAAGGTTAACCTGTGCTGGAGGAGACCCTTTGAGAGTCCCATGGACTGCAAGAAGATCAAACCTATCCATTCTGAAGGAAATCAGCCCTGATGCTCACTGGAAGGACAGATCCTGAAGCTGAGGCTCCAAGACTTTGGCCACCTCATGAGAAGAGAAGACTCCCTGGAAAAGACCCTGATCTTGGGAAAGATGGAGGGCACTAGGAGAAGGGGACAACAGGGTTGGACAGTGTTCTCGAAACCACCAACATGAGTCTGACCTAACTGTGGAAGGCAGTAGAAAACAGGAGTGCCTGGCGTGCTCTGGTCCATGGGGTCACGAAGAGTCGGACACGACTAAACAACAACAACAAGTGCATACATGGCTTCTCAAAGCAGTGATGAGAGAGCATTGGATGTAAATGGGAGTGTGCACACTGCCTTAGAATCATATACAGTGGGGTGGTTGTTGTTTGTAAGCAGGCAGTGTTAGAATCACATAGAGGAGAATATTTTCCATTCTGTCAGTCAGACAAAAAGGTAGCATCTTTATTGTTTCCTGTATTTCAGCCTTCCTTCCTTCCTTCCTTCCTTCCTTCCTTCCTTCCTTCCTTCCTTCCTTCCTTCCTTCCTTCCTTCCTTCCTTCCTTCTTTGCAGTGAGTTACTTATGTTTGATCACCGTTAAGTGAGAAACTGGACCGGCACAGAACTCTGGACCTCTCTAGGATTTTTCTGTAACCAAATCAGATCCCACCATGAGGCTCCTTTTCCTGAAAGACACTTTGAATGAGATCCACTTTGCACGCCTCAGAAAGCTGACACAAAGCAGATGGGTTCCTCCAGCTGATCTGTTTATTGAGCATTCATCCTGGTTTGTTTGCACCAAGTTTACATGAGGTTCAATTACGTCCAGTCTTTATTTAGCATTTATTCCGATTTGTTTGCAGAAAGGCTATATGGCAATGAGCACTCACCCTGCTGCCTTCATCGGGATTTGGTTGCAGGGTGTCTTCCTGTGAATTGCCTGTTTGTTCCAAACTTTTCTGTGCTTCTCCCCATCACTTTCCTAACTGCAAAAAGTCTGTTTTGTTTTTAAAGTGGATTTGTTGCACCAGGGTGACAGAGCCCACTAATTTAATTGCACAAACATAAGGGTTTTTTTCGGACATCAGTTTTATTGTACATTTGTGATTATTTGTGCTCATGATGGTTTCAGGGTAATTATGTGTGATCCCATTTTCAAAACTGTTTGTGCCTGGAAAAGTTTCAGGACGGACATACAGCTTCATTTCCAATCGGGGCTGAAGTCCTGTAACTTTTCATACTACAAATATTCTGGGTTGTTCTCAGGTTTTTTTATTCTGTTATAGCACAAAAGTGCCTCTCCAGACACAGCAATACTGTTGCAACATTGGGGAAACATTCAAACAACTAATAATGTGGAATCAAGTGTGAACAGTATAAACCCGCCTGCATTTAATGCATTTATACTGCATCAATGCATTTTGCAGACTGTATTGCAAAAAGAAGAAGTATGAGTCTGGAGGGACCCCCAAATTTCCAAATGGTCCCTCCCCCACAAAATACCGATCACAAAACACTGACAGTCTGGAGGTGCCCAGACAAATGCTAGAGCCAGACCAAAAGAAAGATGGAGTCAAATTAATACACAGCTTTGGGGAGTCACAGGGTGACACAGATCTTGCTGTGGGTCTGAGGTGCTCTTTTGTGTACTCCTGGGAGCAGGAAGCAAACTGGAGACATTTAAAGTTTCCTTCTCCTGGCACAGAAAGCAAATTCTAATTTCAGCTTGGCGTCTGAAAGATTGTTTAGGATCCACCACTGCTTGGGGTGGGTTTGCTTCACAACACAGTTTTGGACAACTTGGGAATGGATTCCTAGCCTCCCGATATACATGTGTGGCATTAGGTACAAAACATGCCTCTGTGTCATAGCTGTCAACTTTTCCCTTTTCTCACGAGGAACCCTATTCGGAATAAGGGAATTTCCCTTTAAGAAAGGGAAAACTTGACAGCTATGCTCTCTGTGTGTGTATCCCCCCCCCCACACGCTTCAAAACACGCATGAGCAACACATCAGCCTTTTTGCCTGTCATTCTTTCAAATCTGCATTTTGAAGAAGAGAACCGCGAGATCCGCCCTTCCTCTCTACGTGGTGCATGTGTTTTTGACGCCTAGGAATCAGCTCCCAATTCGTAGCAAAAAAAAAAAACCTATTGTGTGTGCAGCGGAATGGCTGGGACCACCATCAGACACCCTGCCTGAGCCTTTAAGTTTCCCTGCATTTCTCTCTCTCTCTCTCTCTCTCTCTCTCTCTCTCTCTCTCTCTCTCTCTCTCTCTCTCTGTGTGTGTGTGTGTGTATGCAGTGTGGATGTCATGTGGTTCTCCTGTTGCCATGGTAACAAGCCTTGCTTGGTGAGCGGCACAGCTGAGTGCAAAATCCCACATTGGGACCATCCCTGTCAGATCTTTGCACAAGCATTCTCTCTCTGCGCACGTGTGTGCATGGCCTCCTGGGGGATACATGCTGGTACATGGCCCCTCCTTGGATGGAAGACTTGGTTCCTTTTTTATGAAGCTGCTCCAGGGATGAGTTTCCTTCTCTTCTCCCCACCCCCCTCTCTCTCTTTCTGTGTGCAGATTTTAACAATATTAAAGATTCTGTACAATGTTGATTCCGGTTTGGAATTAAAATATGGAAATAAGAGAGGGGGTGGGCTTTCAATGCAGTCCAGAATGTTAGCACCACACACACACACACACACACACACACACACACACACACACACACACACACACACTTCTCTTTGATGGAAAAAGGCTGTTAAGATGGAAGGCACCTTTCTCTTGTTAATCAGACCCTGTCTCATTTCTGGAAACATTTGCCACAGGAGAACACCAATAGGAAGCTGCAACTGCCTCTAATAGACAGCTTTTGTGCCATACGAAACAAGACAGAAGAGCTTTGTGTTTCACACAGACACAGTTCTGTCGGGAGAATACAAGAGCCTGGCCATTCGGGAGCGCCAGTTGGTTCCCGCCTACACTGATAGGAAGCAGACCTATCTGGGAAGAGGTGGACATCAGGCCCAGCGGGGAAAGCACATACCTTGAATGCGGAAGGTCCCAGGCTTGATCCCCAACAAAACTCCCCATCAGAAACTTCTAGAGAGAGCTGTGGCCAGCCAGTGTAGGCTGCAGGGAGCTAGGTGGATCAATATATCACAGATTCCTGATAGAAAAAGGTTATTGGTGGCTACTAGTCATGGTGGCTACGCTCTGCTTCCACAGTCAGAGGCGGTAATTCTTCTGCAACCAGTTTCTGGAAACTACAGGGCTCTTTTGCTCTTGTTGGCCACCGAGAAAACAGGATGCTGATGCAGTAGTCTCTTCTTATGTCCCTGTGGAGGGGTTACTTGGTGAAATGCAATTAAGTGGGCACAGTATATTACAACTTAAGCTCAGGGGTGTCGCAACGGGGGGGGGCGGATCACCCCGTGCTCCACTCTGCGGGGGGCAGAGGCCGCCCAAATGCTGCTGGCTGCCATCCGCCACTCAACAGCGGCTGGCGGGGTGGGGCAGGGCGTGGCTGCGCGCATCGGCAGAGCTTGCTGGGCTGGGGAGGTGACGGGCCGCTGCCTCGCTCTCCCCAGCCTAGCAAGCTCCGTGCGCGGGCGAAGTTCGCTGGGTTGGAGAGGTGATGGGCCGCTGCCTTGCTCTTCCCTCCCTCCCTCCCTCCCTCCCTGAGTTGGGCAGAGCAGGGCGCATCTTGTGAGCCGCCCCGTGTGGAGTGCGCACACACGGCATGCTGCATCTGCACATTCTGCATGGGGCGCCATGCAGGCACCGCCCCCAGTACCAGCCATAGCTGCCATGTACCCCGTTTTCCCTGGGAAACCCCTGTTTTTTTCGTACCGTTTCCCGGCAGTCCCCCGTATCAGTTCCTCTCCCGTTATTCTCCCTTATTCCGTTCCTGCCGGTGGCCTTTCCCCATCTATGGGCCCCGAAAATGGACGGTGCCAGAAACGGAAGTCGCATCTACGCATGTCCGGAAGTGCGTAGACGCGAGTTCCGGCGGCGGCCATTTTTGGTGCCCATAGATGGGCAAAGCGACACCAGAAGTTGCGTCTACACACTTCCGGACATGCGTAGATGTGACTTCCGTTGCTGGCACCAGCCATTTTCGGTGCCCATAGATGGGCAAAGCGACACTGGAAATTGCGTCTACACACTTCCGGACATGCGTAGATGCGACTTCCGTTTCTGGCTCCGTCCATTTTCGGGGGCCATAGATGGGCAAAGCAACACCGGAAGTTGCGTCTACGCAACTTCCGGTGTCACGCAGCTGCCGATCCCGGATTTTGCACACCAGGAGTTGGCAGGTATGGTACCAGTTGGCATAGGAAAGCCACTGCTTAAGCTGTTTGTCTAGGGCTTTGCAGCAGCGGCAGAATAAGCCGATCGGGCGTCTGGGGCAGCGCGTGTGCCCTGCGCCCAGGGGCAGGGCCAGCCTCCCGCGCAGCAGGGCAAACTGGGGTAGGATGCTCCATGGGGCCTCTGAGGAGTCTGCCTGCCTTCTCCCACTCAGCCACCCTACAGCTGAGGGGGAGGTGGCGGGCGGACTGTTTGGGATAGTGCGGAGCCTGTGGGTGCCTAAGCCACCGCATCACTCCCAGGAGAGACATGTGGCTGGGGCGCACTGTAGGCCCTGTGGTGAGTGCCGCCTGACATTTTGTCACCCCTCTCAGTGGTGACACCCGGGGTGGACTGCCCCCCTCCCCCCACCCCTGCTTTGCAGGATCTGAAGGCCTCTTCGCAATGTCACACCTCTGTTCTGGGAAACCAAATTTTGTGAGGCTGCAGTTCAAATGCAGCAGCACACACAGCAGGGTGCCCAATGTAGAACTTGTGGATACTTCTATCCAGCGCTTCAAGAAAAATAGGTGCCGGAACTCACCGTGAAGTTGTTACAGTAAGTTGCTGGCCGACACAGGGCAGCCCTGAACAGATGCTGGCTTGACAACAGCCGTGTTCACTGCCTGTGGAGGTGTTAAAAACTACAGCAAGTTGTCTCCCTAGCTGGTTTAGGAGTCGCCCCTGGTTCTGGTGGAGGTCAAATAAATGTGCCCCCGCCTCCCTCGTTCTCTTAGATTTAGGTGGATGGTTACGAAAGCTCAGAGGGCTGTAGTTTTTAAGGGGTGCTGGGAATTGTAGCTCTGTGAGGGGTAAACTACAGTTCCCAGGATTCTTTGGGGGAAGCCATGCTCTTTGAATGCATAGTGCAGATATGACCTTAGCAACCTTGTGAGCAAATGATTTGTCATCTGATAGTTTCAGTCTCATTGTGCTAGGCCAGTGAGTCATCTTAACTGCCACTTAAATGAACTATTTCCTATCCCCTCTGGCTGCTACAGCTATCACTGCTGCTGCTGCTCCTCTTAAAACTTACATATTGCCTGTTTTGTCAGAGGAGTACCCAATGTGATATACAGTGGTGCCTCGCTAGACGAATTTAATTCGTTCCATGGGTCTTTTCTTATAACGAAAAATTCGTCTAGCGAATCCCATAGGAATGCATTGAATTATTTTTGAATTTCTTTTGCCCATAGGAACGCATTAATTGAATTTCAATGCATTCCTATGGGAAACCATGATTCGCTAGACGAATTTTTCGTTATAAGAAAAGACATTCGTTAAGCGAGGCACCACTCTACATTCTATAATCGAAGCCACCAAAGAGCTAAAGCATCATGAAACCAAGGGATTCCAAAGCTCTGGTATATCCAAAGATATACATAAAGATATATATTTATGCTCTTGTTTTTCATTGGTCCACGTGTTGCCGCTGTTGTCTTTAGTCTGGTGCCACCACCAAGCATGTCCTACCTGGGGGTCCTGCAGCTTCTTCCTGCCCTGCCCCCCCCCCCGGAGCAAGGCCCAGCAGATCTCGACCAATGGGGAGCATCGTCTGGGAGGAGGGGCATTCCCACCCAGGATGCCCTTATTGTGGATGCAGTATATTTAGCAAAGAAATGCTTCCACATTTCCCTTGATGTGTGCTCTAGTTTTGCTGCCTGTCAGGACAAAGATAGCTTTCTTGGTGGTACATCAATGTGCAAGCTGCAGAGAAATAAATAAAGTGGAATGCTCACCAGCTTGTGGCGAGTCGAGAGTTGGAGCTGGCCTCACTGCCTTCAGCGTTTGCCCTGTGAGGACCATCAAGAGGCAGAAACAGTCCTGCCATGCAGCAGGTTGAAGCAGCCTGATTTTGGCAGCACTTGGAAGGGAGAGATAAAGGTGGGATCTGGTGACTGAATGATGCAGCAAGGCAGTGAAATATATCAGTCCCAGCAAATTCCCCATTTTGCTGGGGGTTCATGTTGACCAATGTGATGGGCACCTGGTGTTGTTGGACTCCAACTCCCATCAGCCCCAGGCAGCATGGTTAGTGGTTAGGGATGCTGAGAGTTGTAGTTCAGCAACATCTGGAGGGCACCATGTAGGATATCCTTGCTCTAAGGTATCCATGGTTGCAGAGGAAAGCCTGAGTTCATGACTTCAATGAATTCTGAAAGACTCAAAGAACCCGGTGACTCATCAACATAAATGTGCTTTTATGTCACGATTTCAAAACGCAGTTCAGTTCGCCTGCAAGTTGGCACATTATTTTGTGTTGTTTGAGCTTGCTGCACTTCAAGCAGCCCAAAGCAGAAGTGGAAGTAACAACGTTAAGGCAAGAGATTTTATTTGTTTGCTTACAAATATTCTAGACCGTTAACCTGAGCATGGGTTTACATGTGGTTTACAGCGATAGAAAAAACAAATTATCATTAAAATAAGGGTGGGGGACCTGTGGCCTCACAGTTCACCACATTTTCACATCCGTCTGTGGATTTGTTCTTCATTTCTTAAACAAGTTCTCACAAGGATTTCTGAAGAAGTGTGCATGCACACGAAAGCTCATACCAAAATAAAAACTTAGTTGGTCTTTAAGGTGCTACTGAAGGAATTTTTTTATTTTACTTCGATCCAGACCAACACGGCTACCTACCTGTAACAAGGATTCCTCAGTAATTTTAGTGTGATTTTCTCATAATTTGAGTGTGAATTTTGAAGGAGGGCTGTGTTTTGGTTCACATAGCATTCTGGGAAGTGAAAATGAAGTAGGTTCAACCTTTAAATGTATCAATCAATCTCCTTGATTGGCATAAAAAAGTGCATCGTATACATGGGTCAGAACACAACACAGTTAATGAAACATAGTAGGAGATAGTTACAGGTAGGTAGCCGTGTTGGTCTGAGTCGAAGCAAAATAAAAAAAAATTCCTTCAGTAGCACCTTAAAGACCAACTAAGTTTATATTTTGGTATGAGCTTTCGTGTGCATGCACACTTCTGTGTATCTGAAGAAGTGTGCATGCACACGAAAGCTCATACCAAAATATAAACTTAGTTGGTCTTTAAGGTGCTACTGAAGGAATTTTTTTATAGTAGGGGATACTTTAGGATAAAACTGTCCAGATATCATGAGGTACGATGACGGCTCTTAGGACCTCATAGCGTCACTCAAAAATCTTGCCACATTTCCCACAATATTATTACTACAATTGTTCAGCAGATAAGACACCCTGGAAGAGTCAGTGCGATAAACCCCCTCCTTCAATAAGGGGGCCAAATACTCACCACATATTTTTGCATAAAATGGGCAACAAAATAAAATGTGTGTGATGGATTTGACTTGTTTTGTGCTACAAGGAGAGTGTCTTTCAGAGTATGGGATTTTCAAGAATCTACCTTGCAAAACTGCAGGCGTTAAATCTTGCGAGGGAAAGAGCTCTGCGTAGGTGGGGATCGTAAAGCTGGTGTAAATATGGAGTGTCCTGGCCAAAGGAGGGTGGAATTCCCAACCCCAAAGGTTCCCCATAGAACTGCTATGTTCTGCACTGTCCACAGCAGAAGACGGTTCTAGAAGGCTGTACATGTTACTTATAGTGTCAGATTTTCCTTTCGAGAACCGTGGCCTTCCATCAGCCAAAAATCAGGTCTCGTTAATTGCGACTTAAAACGAGAAGAACCAGCTAATCGGTTTCTTTTAAAAATAAAATGTGAAGACAGGGTGTGGACGGCTGTCTCTGCCAGGAGATGAAACAAGATCCATATGGTGCAAATTGGTACCTGCCTGGTTGTAAATAAAAGGCTGGCAGCATCTAAAAAGGTGAAGACGCAGGAGCGATGTGGGCTTAACAATTATGAAGAATACAGCACAACAACACCACACCACACACATACACACATTCCCTCTCTCATACGGGGCATCTGCCTTCAGCGTGGATCACATGGCCAATCTTTGGTTAACTTCTTGCCTGCAGAGCTTCCTGGATACATGTGATCTAAATTCTCTAAAAATAAAGAATCGGGTAGGTAAATTCCTGGCCTTATTGTACAATTGCTGCTTTGAGGCCATGTTGCATCAAATGTTGGTCGCTTCCAGGTGGCCGCTATTTTCAGGTTGGATTCAGTCACATACCAGCAAATTCAGGCTGCACAATTAAGATTGAAAACGATTGAGAACAATTGTGTATGAAACGGCCGGAGTCGTTTAACCTCCTCGCAAACTTTCTGCAGACAAGCGTTCAATAAACAGGCCAGCTGGTAGCAACCTGTAGAATATCTTTAAATGCTGGTGTGTGTGAATCACATGGCAGGACCACACCTTGGTTCAGCTCCCGTCTGAGGGTTGTATTTGACTGTGACCCAGGGAATGGCTTTGAGCTGGCTCACAACAGAGACATGACCAAAGAAGACTTTCCTATCACTAAACTTTGAGGCCTCATTTGCTGAGAGGATCAGAGTTGCGCTTGCCTGTCCAGTGTGTAATGAAGACTGCTCCACCAACCTCAGTCTGTCTTCAGCCAGCCTCACTTCCCTGTCTTCCTGGGAGGTGGCACTGCAGGAAGGAGAATGGGAGCAAAACTAGAACTAGTTGGCTCTGCCTGTCTGGCTCCACTTCCCCACCTGCCCCAATGGGCACCAGCCACCACTGCTAATATGCTTCCCAGGGGCTACTACACATGAAGGTCCAAACTGTGTGGTCTTAGGCCTGGACCATGGCATTTTGCTGTCTGGGGCAAAGCAGGACAAGATGCCTTCTTCTTCTTCATTCAATGTACAAAAGAAGGATAAGAGAATCTTAGAGTTGGAAGGGACCCCAAAGGTCATCTAATCCAACCCCCTGCAACGCAGGAATCTCAGCGAAAACATCCAAGACAGATGGCCATCCAACCTCTGCTTAAGAACCTCCAAGGAAGGGGACTTCACCACCTCTTGTGTGAGTCTGGTCCATTACTGAACAGCTCTTACTGTCAGAAAGTTCTTCCTGATGTTTAGTTGGAATCTCCTTTCTTGTAACGTGAAGCCACTGGTTGGAGTCCTATGCTCCAGAGCAGGAGAAAACAAGCTTGCTCCCTCTTCCATGTGACAACCCTTAAGATATTTGAAGATGGCTATAATATCTGCTCTCAGTCTCCTCTTTTCCAGGCTATACATACCCAGCTCCTTCAAGCGTTCCTCGTAAGGCTTAGTTTCCAGACCCTTGATCAACTTGGTTGCCCTCCTCTGCAAACCTTCCAGTTTGTCAACATCCTTCTTAAATCGTGTTACCCACAACTGGACACAGTATTCCAGGTGTGGCCTGACCAAGGTAGAATAGAGTGGTACTATTACTTCCTTTGACCTGGACACTATACAGTGGACGCTCGGGTTGCGAACGTGATCCGTGCGGGAGGCACGTTCGCAACCCACAGCGTTCGCAGCTGAAGGTTCATCCAGACTTAGGTACAGAATTGTAGAATTGGAAGGGACCCTGGGGGGTCACAAATCCAACCTCCTGCAATGCTTATACTGCCTCTTTCCTCCAGGGAAAGCTGTTCTTTAGCTCTGAATAGGAGCAAACGACAACCAGGTTTTCAGAGGAATGATGTTTGCTCTCATTTAGTGTGAAACAGTGAGTTTTTCCCAGGACAATGGCAGAACCGTCAGAAAACCTCTTGGACCCATGTCTGGAAAGCATGGGACAAGCAAAAACCTATCTTGGAGCAAGTGGAAAGTGGGACAAGCCCT
The DNA here is from genome assembly GCF_965207765.1 of Zootoca vivipara. Taxonomy (NCBI): domain Eukaryota; kingdom Metazoa; phylum Chordata; class Lepidosauria; order Squamata; family Lacertidae; genus Zootoca; species Zootoca vivipara. The sequence continues at coordinate 66,247,154 of NC_142591.1, forward strand.
CAACATAAACACTAGGTTCTTTAACCTTTCACTTTGTGCCTGGCTGCAGTTGGTGGATCTTTGGGTTCCAGTAAAGCAGACACTTTTGAATTATGGTGCTGGAGGAGACTCTTGAGAGTCCCATGGACTGCAAGAAGATCAAACCTATCCATTCTTAAGGAAATCAGCCCTGAGTGCTCACTGGAAGGACAGATCGTGAAGCTGAGGCTCCAATATTTTGGCCACCTCATGAGAAGAGAAGAATCCTTGGAAAAGACCCTGATGTTGGGAAAGATGGAGGGCACTAGGAGAAGGGGATGACAGAGGACGAGATGGTTGGACAGTGTTCTTGAAGCTACGAACATGAGTTTGACCAAACTGCGGGAGACAGTGCAAGACAGGAGTGCCTGGCGTGCTATGGTCCATGGGGTCACGAAGAGTCGGACACGACTAAACGACTAAACAACAACAAAAGCAGACACCCACAAGGCTGAAGTCTCCTGCCCTCCCCTGATGTAAACTGGCATTCATCACGGCACCTGACAGCAATGACTCTTGTAAGTTTATGATGCATTGTGCCAAAGCATACTTTGTTTTGTCTGTCCTGAGCCTTCTGCCAACCCAGCAGGGAATCAAAGATAATCAGCAGCGAGAACTAGAGGGATTAGCCAAGTGATGTTTCAGAAGCCCCTTTATTTGCTCAAGAAGGCAATAACTTAACAGCGCCTGGAGATGGACTGAACGGAGAACAGAACAATTAGTGCGTTAAGGAGAAATCCGAGTGGAGAAATCTAGGTCATGGAATGCCACCTCATACGATGAGCAGCCAGAGGGCTTGGTGTAACGTTTCATGGACGAGGTGGGATTTTCAAGCGTTTTTTAATAGCTCCAAAATTAAAGGTGGGTCCTGGCATTTGTTCAGCGGAAAAGAATAATCCCACGGCACTGTGAAAGAATGCTTGAAACAAGGAAGAGAGTTTCAGCAATAAACGGAGGAGGTAGGTTTGAAGGTGCAGAAAACAAAAGCTTTACTAAATGCAAGAACCCGAGAGCATGCTGGATCAGGCAATGGTCCATCTAATTCAGCAGAGGCCAACCAGATGCCTGTGGGAAACCCGCAAGCAGGATCCGAGCACAACGGCACTCTTCCCCTCCTGCAGTTCCCAGCAACGGGTAAACGTAAGGATGGAAGAGGGAATTGGCAAATTTGACTTCTCATGCAGATTTACTGTGAATTTCTCTTCATTTTTACATGCAGTCTTGATGAAGGCGTCCATTTTTGTAAGCAACGTAATCCTAATCTAATGCATTTTCGTATGCTATCTTCACTCATATACTCATTTTCATGCACACACTTTCCCTGAATTAAAGCATTTCTAGGTTGGCGTACTGCATCGCAGGATTTGGGTGAGTGTGAATTTCGAAGGATGTCTGTGTTCCAGTTCTCACGTCGTTTTGGAAAGCGTGAATTTGATAGATTCAGTTTAAAATGCAAACTGGACTGAATTCCACCCCCTCCCTATCCCTACCCTCAAAATATTCCAGTGGGAATTCAACATGAACACTGTGCATGGCATTCCAGCTGACCATTGGGGTGGTGGAGTGGGGGGGGGAATGGAGCTTGGGGGAATGGATCCTGCACTCGGGAAAAGGACATACTGTAGTTGCCTGATACCCCAAGCAGTAAACACTCTTACACAGCACCTTTTTCTTGCAGCAGACCCCATTTGTATATTATTATTAGCTAATCCACTAAGGCTGCGTAGATGTGACCACCTACTTCGGCTCCCATGCTCTCCCACCTCTGGTGTTTGAAGCCAAGCACACAGGACATTAGCCACAAACCATAGGTATCCCTGATAAATGCTGCCATTAGATCTGCTTCCCCTCATACCAGCTTCCATATGATTTGAAAACGCGAATCACGGCTAAGTAGAGGGACATATATTTGAGACGTCCATTGCGCATGCGCAGATAATTTAATTTGGGGAGGGGGTTGCCCGTATCGGGAAAATATATCAAGTAATGTGACCTGCCCCACCTCTATCATGTGTACAGCAGCATAAAATTGAAACTTGAAATACGGGGGGGGGGGGGGAGAGAGACGACAACCTCACCATGTTTTAAGCCACTAAGCGGGTAAAGAAAACTACGGTAGATTACAGTATGTTAATATGAAAAGCATTCACATAGAGGGGAACAAAATATAATTCTGGCTGCAATCATAGAGGTGTTGCTAGAGACTCCTGCTCATCTAGGCTGCTTCAACAGAAGTATAGTGTCTAGGTCAAAGGAAATAATAGTACCACTTTATTCTGCCTTGGTCAGGCCACACGTGGAATACAGTGTCCAGTTCTGGGCACCACAATTTAAGAAGGATGTTGACAAGCTGGAACACGAGGGCAACCAAGATGATCAAGGGTCTGGAAACCAAGCCTTATGAGGAACAGTTGAAGGATCTGGATATGTTTATCCTAAAAAAGAGGAGACTGAAAGGAGATACGATAGCTATCTTCAAATATGTAAAGGGCTGCCACATGGAAGATGGAGCAAGCTTGTTTTCCTCCTGCTCTGGAGGGCGGACATGAACCAATGGCTTCAAGTTACAAGAAAGGAGATTCCAGCTAAACATCAGGAAGAAATTTATGACAGTAAGAGCTGTTCTACAGTGGAACAATCGGGAGGTGGTGGACTCTCCTTCCTTGGAGGTTATTAAGCAAAGGTTGGATGACCATCTGTCTTGGGTATTTTAGCTGAGATCCCTGAATTGCAGGGGGCTGGACTAGATGACCCTTGTGGTCCCTTCCAACTCTATAATTCTTTTTCTTCAGGGTGGTGGTTTTTCCATTCCATTTGGCGCGCTGAGGTAGGATTTGATCCCTCTGTGTGTGTGTCCCGCACTTGTTAAGCTGTCACAGATGTTTTCAATGCAAGGAGTAGGAAGCAGGAGCCTCTTTACCTCCCCCCCCCAATTCTGCAGTATTGGTCATATGAATAATACAGCAAGTTTTAAGTCGAGCCTTTACATTATGAATTCCTTGTCTGCATGAGTTAGGAGAGGTGGCCTACATGAACCATATAAAAATACCTGCCTTTTAGGAATTGCTGGCCTACTTCAAATGCCTGTCAGAAGTTGTTGGACTCTGCTGTGTGAGCCAAGCCTGCACGGTCACGTGACAGGACGTTGTCTAAGAGAGCAGCATGACGTGGCCTTTCAGGGCTTTGCAGGAGCAGCCCAGACCTCAAAGGCTCCCTTTCTTTGCAGTTTGACTCAGTGGCTCCCAGACAATGCAAGAGCAATTCTTGGAGCCTCTGCCGAGTCATTCCATGACACATTCTACCCAGTTTGGTGTCTGGGCTTTCGGTGTCGGAGCAAAACACCAAAACACATGTTAACCCGCAATCCTCCCAAGACATGGACTTATAACCAGTGGCTGCTACAGTTCACTCTCCTTTTGTCACTGGGTGTTTTTTTGTCTTTGTGGGTAATGTCAGAGAGAGAAATGAGTGTTGCTGCTCTCATTGGAGAAATGTTGGAGGGTCCCTACTTTCATCAGGAGGTATGGAGCTAGGCGACCCCCAAGCCAAGTAACTATACAATCTTTAGAAGGCAGCCCTGTATAGGGAAGGGTTTTTTAAAAAACTGTTTAATGCTTTGTTATATATGTTGGAAGCCGCCCAGAGTGGCTGGGGCAACCCAGTCAGATGGGCGGTGTATAAATTATAAAATAATAATAATAATAATAATAATAATAATAATAATAATAATAATAATAATGGAACAGGATGTCCTTATTTTTATCGGAGAAATGTTGATGGGTATGGGAGTACATAACTTGACATCAGATGTCAAAGAGAAAAACAACTACAGTGGTACCTCGACTTACGAGTAACTCGACTTACGAGTAACTCGACTTCCGAAGTCGGGTTACCCGGAAGTCTTTCCCCTGCTTTTCTCTGCGCGCACGGTCTGCATGCACGCAAAGTGCAAAATCGCGCTTTGCGCATGCGCAGAACGGGTACTTTGAGAACCGAAGAATTCGACAACCGAAGAGTGCTGCGGAACGGATCGCCTTTGGAAGTCGGGGTTCCACTGTACCAGACTTTTAGAAGACATCTGAAGGCAGCCCTGTTCAGGGAGGCTTTTAATGTTTAATAAATTACTGTATTTTATTTTTCTGTTGGAAGCTGCCCAGAGTGGCTGGGAAATCCCAGCCAGATGGGCGGGGTATAAATAATAAGGTAAAGGTAAAGGGACCCCTGACCATTAGGTCCAGTTGTGATCGACTCTGGGGTTGCGCGCTCATCTCGCATTATTGGCCAAGGGAGCCGGCGTATAGCTTCCAGGTCATGTGGCCAGCATGACAAAGCTGCTTCTGGCAAACCAGAGCAGCACATGGAAACGCCGTTTACCTTCCCGCTATAGCGGTTCCTATTTATCTACTTGCACTTTGATGTGCTTTCGAACTGCTAGGTTGGCAGGAGCTGGGACCAAGCAACGGGAGCTCACCCCGTCACAGGGATTCGAACCGCCGACCTTCTGATCAGCAAGCCCTAGGCTCAGTGGTTTAACCACAGCGCCACCTGGGTCCCTAATAATAATAATAATAATAATAATAATAATAATAATAATAATAATAATAATAATATATTTTTGCAGTGGGTGCAGATTGAGAGACAATGTTCCCTGGGGAAAGCAGGGGGCTTGTGTGTAATTTTGTCCTGCATTTTAGTTGGGGAGAGAGAGCAGCAGAAGTGCTTGTATATTTGGTAAGAGGGACCGTTGTTTCTGCTGTATCTGGACCTGCTACTTGTTATTATGGTTGCCATGTGGTAGCTGTTTCAGTTTACAGTGATGCTGATTTCATTGTTATCTGTCCTGCTGCTCTAACATGTGGGATTCTCTGCTGCTGAATTGTATTTTATTTTATTTTTTGCATTTAATCTTTGCTGGTGATCTTTTTGGGGTGAAGTCAACCCCTTGGAGATTTTCTGTGAAATGTAGATGCACACACAGACACCATAAACTATCTATCTATCTATCTATCTATCTATCTATCTATCTATCTATCTATCTATCTATCTATCTAACTATCATGCCACTCTGTACTGCGCAGTTCTTGCAGTTGGTATGCATGTCATAATTACCTCCAAGGTGGATAGATCTCAGCACCCCACCCTGCAGCAATAACTTCCTCCACGGAATAACAGCAGGACTTTCCGTTTCCTTTTCCTGTATTGGTGGGTGCCTTGAGATGGGGGTTTGTTTTTTGTGGGTGTCTTCTGCCACACATCGTTGCCACAAAAATAGTGCATTGATGGTGAGTTTATACTGGACCGTCCATGCATCCTTCCGCTTTATTAGTTGCTCTGTGATGTAACCCCAATGTTTTCTGCATTGTTGCCATCTGGAGGGGCACTCTTGCACTACAGCGCAACAAAATTAGCGTTTAAAGTTTTTATTTTAGTTGTTGTTGTTTTATTTTAAAAAATGGTTTATAAATGTGTATAAATGAAGAAATAAATGAGGGGACATCTCAGTGAGACGAGGGGCGTTCTGGCAGCTGCAGAAGTGGTGCGGCAGTGGGCTGAAGCATGGCAGGGGAGCTGGAGAAGGCAAATTTTCATTTTGCCTCAAGTCAAGTGGCGGAATGGGGCAGGCCACCCCTGGTTTTAACTCACTGTGAAAAAACACCACCACCAACAACAACTACTAAACAAGCAGATTCAGGAGAGAGGTTGTAGCTTCAGCTCTTTGCTCGCTGTGCTGCTTCTAGATTCACAGGAAAGAACCTTACAGAACGGCATCCCCCCATGTCTGATGCAATAGACTCTATTCCACCCTCTCAGCATTCTGCCACCTCCGTCAGTTTTATATTTAGATCCTTTATCAGTCACACCCAAAAGCATTCCTCCTCCCAGAGGAACTCCTGTTTTGCGACTTCTTCATGGTGTGGCAGCCCTGATGCATTTGTGCAGCGGAAACCAGGGGTCAACATTATATTCACCTTTCCCTCTGCTATGGTTCTTTCTCCTCCTTCCTATTTCATGACGTGCAGAGCTGGGGATGGAGGCAGGAAAGAATCAGAGCCCTCTGTGGAATCTGCTGCCCATAGCAGCTGCTTCACATTCCGTTTTCCGCCGTGTAGGAAGCTGCCTCATTCCACGGAGGTGAGGGCTACTGATGGCGACTAGACATCATGGCTATGCTCTGTCTCCACAGCTGGAGGCAGCAATGTTTCTAAATACCAGGAGAGGAAGATGCTTCTGCGCTCAAATCCAGCTCCCACCAGCCCTTGCCAGCATGACCTGTGATCTGGGATGATGGGAATTGGAGTCCCACAATATCTGGAGGGCCAACCCAGTGCCAACAAATTCCTGCAGGGATGGGAGCCATTTTGCACATATTGGAATAACAAACAAGATTTAATTAGAGGAAACCCATTTCTTTTATGGCAATATAAAGCACAATATAAAACACCAGAAGCAAGTTCCATTGAGTTCACCGGAGCTTACTCCCAAGTAAAATGGTTATAGGATTCCAACCTTAAACTGGTTTCCCAAACTTAACTTGCCTCAGTTTCTGAAATGTTTTATAGATTTGCATGTCTAAGTTTTGTTCCGCTTTGTATAAGGAAGAGTAGGTTTTTAAAGAAGGCACATGTGTGGTATGTTTTCATTCTTATGTGAGGTAACCTTAATGTTTTATCCCCCCCCCCTCAATGCCTTTAATCTAATTCAGGCGTCGGCAACATTTTCCAGCTGTAGGCCGGACATGGGCAGAAGCGATTTCCGGCGCCGCGCTGCCCATGTCAGGGACACCGGAAATCGCTTCTGCGGCTGTGCAGATGCTGGAAGTTGCGCCAGCGCAGAAGCAATTTTCGGCTTCTGCGCAGACGCGATTTCAAGCGTCTGCTCAGGTGCAGGCGCCATTTCAAGCGTCTGCTCAGGTGCAGGCGCCGCTTTGCGAGTCCTTGCGCCGTGCTGCGCTGGTTTAGCACAGCACGTGGGGGACTTGCCAAGCAGGCAGCTCAGTGACCAGGTGGCTCGTGGGCTGGATAAATGGCCTCCTTGGGCCATATCCGGCCCATGGGCCAGAGGTTGCCGATGTATGATATAATTGCATTAATTATGGATATAGAATAATAAAAATAAAGCTTGAGTGGTGGTAGAAGGAAGGAAGCATTTCCGCGTGCGCATCCAGGAAACACCTGGTAGGAAAAAGCATGATGGGCTAGATAGACTTCTGGTGTGGTCCGGAAGGGCTCTTTTTATGTTGCAAATACTAGTTAGATAGCTTTATGAGATCCAGTGGGGTTATAGTGGATACAGTGTTAGATTAAGATCAGGATTCAAATCTGTGGCCTGTATTTGTTATGTAAATTTGCACATGTGCCATTTTAAAAATTAAATCTCTCTCTCTCTCTCTCTTGCATGATTTTGTTTCTTCCAGTCACAAGGAGAGACCCAGGCAAAAAGCTGCAGATGTTACCAACACTCCTTCTCCTTGCCTCTGGAAAGCCTGCCCAGTTTCCTCCATTACTATGTTGGCCCACAGCCCGGAGGACTAGAAGCTTGTTTGTTTAAAAAAAGAAAGAAAACACAAATGAATTTGGGGCTGAGAAGCCCTGTACACACTTATCTGCAAGTACGTCCCACTGAATTAAAGTATACTTGTGGTAGTGTCAGGCTTTGGGGGATCAGATCCCTCCCACGGTGGCAGCCAAGAAGCAGAGAAACAATAAAACTTCTTACCAATCAATTCATTCAATAATTCACAGAGAGCAAAGAAGGAATGCAGTCTTCCCTAAATAATGGCATTGCTCCAAGTCTCACCCCCTGATCTCTCCCCTATTCTATGTTACCCTGTGTCGGCTAATCTGAGCTTTCTGCCTCTGAGCTCTCTGTTCTACTACCCTCAATGCACGCCTGGTCCTGGGAGGGGGTGGTCAGGAATGATTTCCAAGGACACTGAGTCTGTCAGCTGCCTGTCCCCTGGTGCTTCTTCCTGCTGTTCCTCTTCCAATACTTCCCAGCCCTCTGCAGCCTCTGAACTATGCCCTTCTGCAAACCACTGTTCTAAATCTATTCCGTCCTCCTGTTTTGGGGAAGGTTCAGAAGAAGGGTCCCCACCATGTCTCCTCAGTCCAGCCCCTGACAGCTAGGGTCCTGGTTGTGTACTTCTCCATAGGCATCTGGTCAGCCACTTTGAGAACAGGATGCTGGACTAGATGGGCCATTGGCCTGATCCAGCAGGATCTTCTTATGTTCTGATGTATAGAACTGCACTATAAAAATATTAGGAGATTTTTTTGCACCTGGTACCAAACTCCTTTCTTGCTCTGTGTGGCCCACCTCCTGGCTTTCTGGTTAAGAATCTGATCTTGGATCAAACTCTTAAAAAAACGTTCCCGGCCTAAGATTAAATCCCTAAATCCACTTTAGGCTTTAGAGATTAAAAAGTAGTTTTGGATTCAGGGAGGGTGAGCGCATTCAGCAACCAGTGGTTTTACGGGGATCTCCCAGTGCTCAGTCTCTCTGGAATTTGGGCTCCTTTTGATTTCGGTGCCACAAAGTGTGTTTTCAGGAGGCTAATAATCTGCATGCCACTCTGAGTGCCTTAATTGAATTGCTTCGGCAGGTCCGGTAATTTGGAAGGTGACTGGCTGAGTGGGTGCTGCACCCATCTTTCCTTCTGTTCTTCTGTTCTTCACCCTAAATGACACCTAAACCGTGCAAGCTCAAGCAAGCATGGGAACTCGCGCAGGGGTTTATGAGTCCAAGCCTGACTTCCTGAAGAAGTGCTCCTCAATAGCTTCAAAGGAAAAAGCTTTCCTCTGGAATACCTGCCCGCAGCTTTTACTGGTAATCCAGCGATTGGCGGGCGTGCCACTGGCAATTCACAGAGGTGCTAATGCGCCTCAACACGCCTCTGAAATAGACACTTCCTGGCTCTGCAATTTTTGCTTCAGCGCCTCTTGGTTACAATCCACCCCATTCCAATACAAAATAGCAGCCTCAACTTTATATGGTTAGAACAGGGTGGTCTAACACGTAGCCCTTCGGAAGGTAGTGTGAGGGCTTCGGGGAGGATGTCAAATTTTGGCTTCACTCCCCACCTTCACCGCTGTGCGACAAGGCAGTGTGCTGCCCACAGGTTCTGTGTCAAAGTACTCTTGCGGCCCACTTGGTCTGAAAGGTGTTATGTATTCAGTGGTCTGTGTTTGCCTGAGCTTGAGTCTGGACTAAGGATTCTGAGCCCCTGTGTTCTGATTCAATACATGATATCCAATCACAGAACATTTCAGGATTTGGGCCCCTGCCATTGGCCCTTAAACTCTGAGTCATGATTTGCAGCTTAGAAGTTTAGACAGCCAACCACGTTGGGAGTGGCCCAGGCCTTCAGAAATGTAAACAGTTGCTTTGTGCCTGTTGTCCAGTTCTGTTAGTTCAATAAAGGTTCTTGCTGTTATCACTGTGTCTTGCCTCGTGGGAACCCACTTACACTTCAAAAAGTTTGACTGACCTGTGGTTAGACGTAAAACCAGAAGGCCAGCCCATCAAGTTGAACCTCCCTGCCCCAAGAGAAGACCTTCACTTCCTCTGTCTTCTGAAATCCTGGAGAGCTGCCATTAGTCAGCAAACACAGTAGACTAGATTGCTGGGCACTAGCTGCCAGTTAGCTATCAGGCTACATTCAAGGTGCAGGTCTGGGTCTGTAAAGCCTTCTACAGCTTGGGGGTCAGTATACCTGAAAGCTTGCCTCACTCCTTATAGACCCAGTCAGCCACTCTGCTCTGCAGGTGAGGTTCTGCAGCAGATGCCATCTCCACACAATGAAGGAATCAGGCCTCTAGTGTTGCATACTCATCACCTGTCCCAGAAAAAAACAGAACTTTTTTTTTTTGCAAGAAGATGGAGGCCAAAATGGCCGTTGTGATTTTGGGCTGCAGTCTCACCTCCCCCCAAAAAATTACCTTTTCGGAGCAGCACCGCAAAACATGCATTTTTTTTTGCCCAAAGACGTTTTTTGGGCGGGAGGGGCCGTGATCTTGTGTGGGTCATGTGAGTCACACATGCATACCCTCCCACATTTTTCTGATGAAAATAGGGACGTCCCATTCCATAATAATAATTTTACTATTTAGACCAGGGTTCAGCAAACTTTTTCAGCAGGGGGCCGGTCCACTGCCCCTCAGACCTTGTGGGGGGCCAGACTGTATTTTGAAAAAAAAAATGAACGAATTCCTATGCCCCACAAATAACCCAGAAATGCATTTTAAATAAAAGGACATATTCTATTAATGTAAAAACACCAGGCAGGCCCCACAAATAACCCAGAGATGCATTTTAAATTAAAGGACACATTCTACTCATGTAAAAACATGCTGATTCCCGGACCATGCACGGGCCAGGTTTAGAAGGCGATTGGGCCGCTTCTGGCCCCCGGGCCTTAGTTTGGGGCCCCCTGATTTAGACCCTACACGTCTTACTGGATTTCCCTAGTTACAGGTAGGTAGCTGTGTTGGTCTGACGTAGTCGAAACAAAAAATAAAAAAATTCATTCCAGTAGCACCTTCAGGAAGCTCATACCTATGACAAACTTAGTTGGTCTCTAAGGTGCTACTGGAAGGAATTTTTTTATTTTTTGTTTGGGTTTCCCTAGCCATTCTGGACAGCTTCCAACGTATATAAAAACATAAAAAAATTAAACACTAAAAAAAAAACTTCCCTATACAAGATTGCCTTCAGACGGCTTGGGGATTGAATAACTCCATACCCTCCAACATTTCTCCAATGAAAATAGTGACATTCTAAGGAAAAGTGGGACATTCCGGGACCAAATCAGAAACTGGGACGGCTTCTCTAAATCAGGGACATCCCTGGAAAATAGGGACACTTGGAGGGTATGGGAGTGCAGCCATAGAAGATGGTGTCCTGGTTTGGGGCGACTTCGTATTGGAGGGCACTTGCCCTTTGAATTCTCACCCATCAGATATTAGGCTCCATCTTGGTTGTCTTTTCGGCACCTGCTGAAGACCTTTCTCTTTCAGCAAGTCTTGTGAGTTGGGCTCTTTCCCGGCCTGCATCTGTACAGTATTGGATTATTATTATTATTATTATTATTATTTGCAATTTCTTATTCCTTGTGTTTGCTGCCCTGAACTCCATTGGGAGGAAGGGGGGTGGGATATAATTTTTTATAGATGGACCAGCGATCTGATTCGGGATCTGGCAGCTTCCCTTGGAGCAAAGGCCCTTACTGAAGCAAATGAAGAGTGTGTTCAGGAATGCAGCCTTAGAGGTCCCTCTCTTTCCCCCTTCAAAATCGTGCCATGCCATAATCAGAAGGCTGCTCTATTAATAGCCTTTCCAAATGATTATTGGGGTAACTTTGCACAGACTCACTTGTCGGTTAGTAAAAAGAACAGTCCCTGGCAACCAGTGCACAGCTAAGTCAGAACCAAACTCGATGACCGTATGCCTCTTTGGAGCCCTAACAGTATGGGAAAGGTAAGCTCATTATTAGCATTATCAATTCAAAGAGAAAATAATTCTCACAATGCAACACAACTATTTTGAGCAGTTTCTTTTGAACAATCAAACAGGGCGTGTGTTCACAGGCTCACTGTGCAACGCTGTTATGGAAATGTGTGTGTGTGTGTGTGTGTGATATCAGTTCCAGGAAGCCGCCAGCTGTTGCATTGCCAGGCAGCATCCTGTTGGCTGTTGTTGTTCTTTAAAAAAAAGTATCAGTGTAGGCTTAGGCTGTTGCGCACCATCAACGATGCCGCCAAAGGAGAAGGAAACCTGCCGAGCAACTTTTGCAGCTTCATAAAAGGGTGTGGTTTAACGAAGCCTTCGCACAGGGGAAGCCAGCTGTAAGATGGAAAGTCCTGAATGAATCATTCGCTTGCAATAACTTCATTAGCTGGGGCAAGTTTCTGCAGGTGTAGCAGGGTGGACTTGAAACAATAACAATAAAAAAATACAGACCTTGCAGTTTTCCGAATGCTTGTTCTGTTGCAAAATCTGCCATTCATATTGTTCTGTCAAAGGGCTGGGGTGGGTGGATTACCAACTGCCCCAGTGTCTGGATCTTGTTTTCCAGCCCTGGTCTAGGACGTATGTATTATCCCTCATAGTTTTTAGTCAAAATAGATTTCTCTAGTCAATATTAGTCAATGGACTTGCTTATTCTGCTGTCGCTGTGGGAGATTCTCACAGATCAGGCCTCACCCTTGAAGAGTTTTCAGTTCAGGTAGGCCAAGAGGTCAGAACTTAGGTGTGAAATAAGAGGGGGAGGTGATGAGTAAAAATTGTTTGAAGGTACCAGAGAACCTTCAGGGGAAAAAAGAGAGAGAAGTAATGAGATTTTATTATTCATTCATTCATTCATTGACCATATATACCACCCTATACCTGGAGGTCTCAGGGCGGTTCACAGAATAAAATCAAAATATAAAACCACATAATCAAAATAAAAACAACAATTCCATATGTTCTAGAATCAGGTGCGTAGCCGTGTTGGTCTGATGCAGTCAAAATAAATATTATTATTTTTTAAAAAATGTCCAGTAGCACCTTAGAGACCAACTAAGTGTGTTCTGGGTATAAGCTTTCACATGAAAGCTTATCCCCAGAAAAAACTTAGTTGGTCTCTAAGGTGCTACTGGACAATTTTTTAATTTTTTTAAATTTATTTCAATTCCCTATGTGTTATCTGCTGTTTTCCATTGCAACCTTTAAGGGCTGGGCTTGCTAATTAACCTGAACACCCCATTTCAGCTGGGGGTATTCAGCTGGCTTGCACTTTCACCAATCACACAATGTGCAGAAATCACAATGTGTACATTATGGGAATCAACATGACTCTGTGTTAATGTCACCTAATGAGCAATTTGTTATAGGCAGAGAAGCAGCAGCAGCAAGCAGTAAATGTTGTCAACCCCATTAAAGATGCACAAGAGGCTGGTTAGGAAAATAAGTTGCAACCCTTCTTTGGCTTAATAAATTAGGCACATAATAGGCATAAGGTATGTCGCATGTGAATTCTTGCCCTTCAAAATAGAGTGTGCTTTCTTAATAATGAGGATATTCCTTCCTTACTTTTTCCAGTAAGTTTCCTATTTCCAACTCCAAGTTGGCCTGATTAGAGAGTCGGAGGTATAGCCTTCTCAAAACATAAACCTTTTGATTTAACTGGCAAGTCTGGGATTTAGGTCTACCAGACAGCTCCAAGATAGTGGTGAAGTTGGAACTAACCACATGATAAGACACCATACTTGGTATCAACCGGTTGGGCAGGGAAAGACTTCTGTCTGAAACTCTGAAGAGATGTATTTGGTCACTCTAGACCAGGGTTTCCCAAACTTGGGTCTCCAGCTGTTTTTGGACTATAGTTCCTATCATCCCTGATCACTGGTCCTGCTAGCTAGGGATGATGGGAGTTGTAGTCCAAAAACAGCTTCAGACCCAAGTTTGGGAAACCCTGGTCTAGACAACAAGGTAGATGGACCAATGGCCTGAGTTGGTATAAAACAATTTCTCACGTTCCTGCAAATCAGAGACATTCCACTAAACATTGCTTCACCACAATTCAAGTCTAACACAATGGAATAAGCCCTTAAAGCCCTAGATCACAGGTATGGGTTGCAGTGCATAGACGAGGTTGGGTGGACATATAAATGAGACCTGAAATATGATACCACTACCATCCGTTTTCAGGTATCCTCCTGTATTATTTTGCCTCCCTGAAGCAGAGGTCTTTAAGCAGAGGCTTGACACAGGCATATGTCAAGAATGCTTTGATGGTGTTTCCTGCTTGGCAGGGGGTTGGACCGGATGGCCCTTGTGGTCTCTTCCAACTCTATGATTCTATGAAGACTGTAATTTGAAGTTAAGGAATGAAAGTAACATACCAACAGTAAGCAATTGAAAGGAGCATAATACACCGGGAAGGAAATATTTTGAAAACTGCATCTCAGGGTGCAGTTCTGCCTCTGAGCAGCACGGAGGGTTCAAATCAGCTGTAAGCAACAGGATAAAAATAAGGATAGGTATAAGAGTACAGAAGCTGGCAGCCAATGTTTTGTTTTAGTTAGAGCAGAGGAATGAATTGTTACATGCAACTTGAAAGAACAGCCTTGCTGGATCTTGCAAGTTCAACATCCCTTTATTTTCAGTGGCCAGTAGATGTCTCAAGGAAGCCTGCAAGTGGGATAAGACTCTTGTTCCCCGGAGACATGTTGCCTCAGCTTCTGAAGGTAGCATGTAGCCATCACGGTGGAGTTGGGGCCTTGGAACTGGGTTCAGGATACCCTTGGCCTAGCAGGGGTGCTAACTTGAATAAAATATGGGGGGGGGGGGCAGGTAAGCCCTGCCACTCATAATCAGTCACATGATGTGGCACATTTACACCACTGAATGGCAATGCCCATCAAATTTGGAGGGGCCTGGCCTCCTCAAATATTTTATTGAGAGGGCCAAAGGGATCTTGGTCCCTAGGAATTGACTCCTATGGCTACTGGACTTCTTCCTAACCAAGACGACTTCTCTTTGGTGCTGTTTTCAACCATTCTCCCTGATCTTCTGATTCTCTCAACTTCTGATCGGGGCAGAACCTTGTGCCCAAACGTCAGTTAAGGACTGTTCTTAATACCATTCGAAGACCTATTCTGGGCAAAGAGGTCAAACTGTGGTTGAACCATACTACTTCAGACTTCAAGGGAATGGGGTGGGTGGGTTATGCACAACAACATTCATCGATATGGAAAACCAGCATGTCAGGGAAGCCAAAAGACAACAACACTTTGCCCTAACCTTCTAAAGAGTTTTGTTGCTGTTGCTTCATCAAGAGCTTCAGTCTGGTAATATTTTACCATGTGCTGTTTGTCTAGACCAACTTGGGGCCTGTGCTAACAGGAACTGACGTCCAAAATATCTTGAGGGCACCAAGTTGCAAAAGGTTGGTCTAGAACAGTGTTTCCCAAACTTGTGTCACCACCCATTTTTGGACTACAACTCCCATGATCTCTAGCTAGCAGGACCAGTGGCCAGGGATGATGGGAATTGTAGTCCCAAAACAGCTGGAGACCCACGTTTGGGAGACCCTGATCTAGGCCTAGCTTAAGCTCCATACATAAGCAAGCCCTGCGACGTTTCCTGTACCTTCTCGTCTTGTATATTTACACCCAGGTGTGCCATGTGGCAATTCATTTATTAGCAATTTGACAATAGCAGTGGGGCTGTGCCCTTCCCAACCTCCAGCTGGCCGAGTTGTTGCTGCATACAGGATGAGGCAGTGAGGTGAGGCTGGCTTGGTGCAAACACGCCAGTGAAGCCAATCCCCTTCCCTCCATGACTCAAGAGGCCGCCCCGGTGAAGCAAGGAGCATTCTGTATTCATGGAAGCTTCCCATGCATTTGGGAATCCTGATGCTCCAGCTACTGCACAGGAGCTCCCAGAAATACAGGACACTTCTTGCTTCAGACAGTCGGCCTCCAGCTCAGTCAGAGTCTGAAGGGGACTTAAATGGAATGTCCACATTCAGGGGTGCAATACCTCCAAGTACAGGGTGCTTTTAGGAAAGGGCTCTTGGTTTTTCAGACCTGCTAGTGAGTGCTCAAAAGCACCCAGGGGGCTAGTTCTGGAAAACAGTACTGAGCTGGGGGTGGGGGCGGCTGGTCTCTCTTTAATCACCCATCTGATAGCTGGAGCCCAAGACTCGACTGCACAGCGGCAAAATTGCTAGTGAAAAGGTGGTGGTGAGCATCCAAGCTTTGTACATAACAAATGTGTTTATTGGGTGAGAGGCCTGAGATCTCAGAACGACTCAAAGTCCGATCTCCCATTAAGGAAGGAATCTAGGGCCACCTACTGCAATACTGGCATAGGAAGGCAAAGCCTGAGAGGCAAAAGGATTAAGACACGGGTTTCTACCTGTCCAAGCCACACACCCAAGCAGTCATCCTTCAGAAAATAGTAAATGACTAATACCACCCTTGACAAAGCGTAGGGGAGAATTCCCATTTCCAGGCAAGTTGAAGTTTAATCCAGATTTGATCTAAATCAAAGTTAAAACCAGAGTTTTGAATCCTCTGTCAACAGGTACAACTTTCATTATCATTAAATATTCTGGAATATTTAGCACAGGAGGTTTTTTTGTATTTTTGTTTGCATCCTTTTTATTCAACATGATATTTAGAGCATGCAATAAGATTTGTTTTAAAACTACAAGGAATAGAATTTTTTTTGGACAGATCATATGAATTCTTCCAAGCATGTGAGGTGTTAGCAGATGGATTTATGATCCCACTTCCTGGCAAGTGGGAAAGTGATGTAAGAAGATGCTATTAGGAATCCACATTGGCTCTTTGAACTACGGATCGGAATGTACTTTCATGCCTACAGTTTGTTTCATTAAACTTTGGTTCCCTACCTGTTCACTGCAGGGTGTTTCATTCCATCTCACTGAAAAGGTTACAGTCTGGCTGAGGCTATTCCCTCTCCTTTAATTCAAATACCAGTACATACCTCCATTGCAACCAGGATGGGTAAAGAAAAGCAATTCTAATTCCAAAATCTTAAGGTCACCTTCCATGTTAAAAATATTTTGTATACTGATTTAGCACTTTGAGATTAACAAAAGAAACAACGGTAGGTAGAAAGGCGACCGGGAGCTTTATGGCAATAAGGAGAAAGATTTATAGCTCTACTTTGAGAGATATCCTAGAGCTGTACTAAAAGAAAAGAGAAAGGATGCAGGAACTGACAAGCAAAATGATCACAGGACTGGAGCATCTTAAGTAACAGGAAAGGTTATATTTGGGGCTTTGTAGTTGAGAAATGAGGCAAGAGGGGGGGAGAAGTTAAAGGGATACAGAATTATGCACGATGTGGAGAAAATAAGATTTTCCTCCTTTCATAATACTTGAATCTGGAGTCATTCCATGAAACTGTTTAGACCAGACAAAAGACAGCACTTATTCACACAAGCGCTGGCATCCCCTTGCAAAAGCTTAAACGCCTTGGAAAGGGGATTAGATAAATGAATGAAGGGCACGGCTGCTAGTCCTCATGATGGCTGAATAGGCTACCTCTAAGTCCAGAGGACAGTGTTCTCGAAGCTACGAAAATGAGTCTGACCAAACTGCAGGAGGCAGTGCAAGACAGGAGTGCCTGGGCGTGCTCTGGTCTCCATGGGGTCACAAAGAGTCGGACACGACTAAACGACTAAACAACAACAAGGTCAGAGGCACTATATGCCTCTGAATGCCACTTTATTTGTATTTATTTCATAAAATTTACATGCAGCAGCAGCAGTGGAGAACCTCCACCAGGGGTCCTAATTGGGACTGCTAGGCTGCTTTTCCCAAGCCACCCGCACCTGACCTCAGGTGTGGCACAGGCAAACAAAATGCAGCTGCAAAGGAACAACCAGGAAAACATTAAAATGCACTCTTGGTTGTTCCTTGGCAAGCGGGGCTTGCGTTCACTTCCATGGTGAGAGGACCTGAACTCTGCTGAATGCAGAATGATAGTGATGCTTGGTGCCCTTTAAGTACCTGGCAACACACCTGCAGGAGAGGAAGCAGCTGACTGAATGAGGGAAGGGTCTCATGTAGGATTGTTAGCATTGCCAGACCCTACATGCATTCATATTAAACAACACAAAAGGAACTCTGGGTGAGGCATGGCGAAAAGGTTTGCACCCAACAGGGCACAGTGACAGTTAAATATTGCAGGTGTTATATGCTGACCCCTTCTAGAAATGACTACTGTATTTCAGGATAATGGGAAATTTCATTACCTTGTACCTTTAATGCGCTCTGAAAGCAAGCAACCAGATTAATTTTTATAACTTCAATACAGAACATTAAGAAAACAACCAACTACAACCCAATTTAGCTAGGATGCGCAGAATACAGCAACACAGAAATCTTCAAGCTGTAATTATGCTTACGTCAGCAAAATCTTAAGTCTTGGGTGTGCAATTATCATAATCACAAAAAAATGGTTACATATTGCAGAGTGGTCAGATGACACTTGGAACAGCAGTTCTGTTTATTCGTGGCATACGTTATTGAACACACTATTCACTCCTGGAGAACAGAACACTAATCTGAGTGCTATCCCTTATTGCGCCATGATGGTCAGCTGCTTTATGAAATTACTGTGACCCCCAATTATGTTTGCCAGAATTTTCTGTATATTATGCATACATATATACTCCAATCATACAGTAAGCTACAAATACAAACCCTGCGAAGCAGTCTTAGAAAAATATCTTTATCGAGCTAAAGGAGGATCTTCAAGGTCAGAACCAGTCTATCTCTGAACACCATGTGCTCTTGGGCAGGGAGAGTTGCCTTCATATGCTGTTTATGCGCTTGCTGAAGAGATCTTCTTTAAATATAATCCTGGATGAGATGGACTCTCAAACTGATGCTACAGGGTTTAAACCACAGTTTAAACGGCAAAGGTTTTACATAGAATTCCAAGGAACTACCCAGTCCAGTGATTCCCACTTACCCCTCCTGAATTTTCTGCCTGTTGTAGCAATTGTAATGTGCTGTGCTATATGCTGTCTGGTTTTTGTATTGCTTTTTTCCTTACTGTCTTATATGTTTTATTTCACAGAATTCAAGTTGCATTGCAATATGGTACAAAGACAATATAAGAAATGAAAAAACAGCAAAAAAACAGTTTAAAAAAATCTTTATGAATATTTAATACTGCAGACTATCTGAATAAAATTCATGGGCCACAAGAAGTCCAGAGGCCATTTGGGGGAACACCTGATCCTTCCAACCACATACACTCCACTACTATAGCAGCCCCAAGAGGTGGCATCCCCAATAAGGATGCCAGCATTCTGCTTGTAAAGAGGCCAACCAGATGCCAGTGGGAATCCTGAAAGCAGAATGCGAACACAAGAGCCCCATACCCATCTTGTGGTTTCCAGCAACTGGTATTCAAGAACATTACTCCCTCCAATAGCAGAGGTGGAGCAGAGCCACCAAGGCTGGTAGCCCTTGATAATCCTCTATTCATTTATTGAATCCTCTTTTAAAGCCATCTAGGTTGGTGGCCATCACTGCTTCCTCTAGTTAAAACTCAACCTCTTCGCTTAAGGACCTGTAATGGAGGAGAGCCCACCATCTCCCAAAGCAGTCTCTGTTCCACCGTTTTAACCGTCTGTACGAGGCTCTTCCTAATACGGTATTTATTGTTATGGTGTACTTGTGCAACGTAACAGCCCTCAAGGCGGCCAGTCCTCACCCACTCATTTAATCCAGATTCGACTCCTCGTAATTTGAAGTCGTTGGTTCAAATTCTCCCCCCCCCCAGAGCAACAAGAAAACAATGAGTTCTATCAACATCATAACAGTCCTCCAAAATATATTCCAACACCTGGCAGCTTTCAGCCCTTTTGAAGAATATAGATGTTAGATTTTACCTTTGCAAATGTTATAAACTGTAGTTGTGCATTGAGGAAGTTATAACCTGGTTGATGTGCAAATCGTTACCAGAGTAACTCGGGCCACCCAATGAATAAGTGCATTAAGTCTGCATCTTCCAAGCATGCTGTGTAGTCATTCCCCTGAAGATTTCTGCAGCGAGACATGCAATTTCATCTGAGTGCTGCAGCTGTACTGTTCTCCTAGCAAGGCAAAAAAGAACCTAGATAGCACGTAGCTGGAGTGAAGAAAGAACCCAGTACTTGATATGACCTAGAAAGCTCAGCTGGCCTGTTAAGAGACAAAACCTGCCTGACAGTGTAGTATTTGACACTACACACGTAAGTTTCATAAGGGTTCTTGCTAATGCCCACAGTTCAAGGTTAGATAGCATTCCAGAGACTAGGTATTCACACTCTTTCACAAGAGAATGCTGTTTCAGCAACTCTACATGCAAATTGTCCTGGAATCTTTGGTATGACTATGAGCAATTTTGTATGACGCGATTGAGTGAAGGCAATAGCACATTTTCCACAAGATTATGAGTTTGCCTCAAGTAACTGCTACATGCGTAGAGGCAATGGAACCTGTTCTTCTCCTCTCTATGTATGTACCCCGCAAATCTGTACCAAAAGGTCCCCCAAACTTCTGGAACAGATTTTGGGGGTGTGCAGGGGATTGTATGGCAGAGGAGAGGGAAGTTCCATAGTGCGTGCAGTAGTCTACTGCATAAGCATAATGGCAGTGTTGGATACAACCCTGTACAGTATCCTGTTCATTTCAAGTGTGACTTAACCAACAGACAAGCACTTTTGGCAATTCACCAGGACCTTTGCTGAGAGGTTTCTTTACCTTATCTTGGTGTTTCCAAACCCAAGTTACTTGTGCTTAGAGAGCTGAGTTAAATGCTTGCTGTCATTTCCATTCCCTGTACTAAACAAATTGCTAAAGCTGCCCAGCTAGCATCAAAGCTTAATAAAATGACACTTGCTTTAAGTAGGCAGGAAATATCACATTTTACACTTTTGCTTTTTAAAAGATTTTAATCAGACACATTACACTGCACAATTGTGTCTTTATCCAGGATTAACAGGGTACCATCCACAAGATTTGGAAATAATATTTTTTCCACATTTATCCCCATCTCTTTAACTCAGCACATAGAATTCAAGGTTCCTACCGTACCACCTCAGTTTTCTCCCGCCCCCCCCCATGTTTGCTCCCATGTGTGTTGACCTTCCAAGATTCTGTAGTGGCTTTTAACTGATTAGAAAACAAATTAGCTGCTGGTAACAGCATTAATATAGTGTACAAAATCAAGATCTAACTTGCTCAGTGCATAAACACAGAGCTACTGATGACAACCATTTTTTTTCTTTAAAAAATGCAAACTCTGCATATAAATGGGTCAGTTGTCCTACAGCTAGTAGGAAACTTATGCTTAATTGTTCCCAAATAATTTAGAAGAAAACCCTCTTATTTACTACTCTGAGGTCTGAAATAATACATGACAACTACCAGCCTTAGGAATGAACTTATTTAAAGGTGTGTGTTTTTTCTCCCAAAAACAGACTACTAAAAGTAAAAATTAGTGAACAAGTGTCCTTCAGTTTAAAAAGCACTCAGTTTCAACATTTAAGCATACCACAGCAATTTGGAAGGCAGATTTCTTGCTTACTGGGACCTAGCTATCATATGATGAACAAGTGAGGAAACAAAATTAACCAAAAGGCTACATTCTAATGTCAGGGATACAATGCAATGACAGCTACAAAACTGTGAAGATTCATTCCAGAATGACTATAGTAAAGGCAGATGAACTTAAATGGCATAGATCAGACGGGTTAACAAATGCACAAACTGCTATTTACCTTTCCGTATGAAATGTGCAACCTGCATGGGCATGCTTAAGAAAAGAATTAACTGTTTAAAAGATTAAATGACCCAGGCACAAAGCAAAGAGAAGTTGGTCAATATTTCCTTCCAAATATCCAATCAATGTGAAAGCAATAATGCCCATGTCAGTCATCTGCTACCAACATAAAATGGATTTGCAGTTCTTTCCAATAAAAAGCAAGACAGACCTCCAAAAAATGGGCACTCTGCACCTGACATTAGAATCTATTTCAAAATGAAATTTGGGTAGTCCAGACATAAACCAATGCTGCAAGATAGGAAAAAAGTCACACCTATCCTGCTACCATTCATCGGTTCCAACTAATCAAAGCTCAGCTAGTTATTATTTCCATTTTGTTAGTTATTATCTCCATTTTGTGTGCCATCCTGTTCTTTGAAACAGATTCATTTAACATTTGCTTTCAGACAAGGAAACCATTACAGTAGTCATTTTTTACACACTTAATGTAGCCAGTGTGGCTGACTTCTCATAGGTGCATTTAAGAGTTTCCACAATGGAACCTAACAACAGAGATAAATTATTTTAACTTGCTATAGCAAATATGATCATTCAGATCACACCAAAACAAAAGTTCAGTTCTACTATACTTCCACCAGCCTGCCACCTATCATGAGGATTCACTGGTACTGCACTTGTCTCCAGTCCATAAATTTAAAGTAAAAGCTCCTTTATATACAAGAATGAAATTTCGTAAGAGTCAGTAGAGCAGGCACTCCAAACTAAACAGAGTTGAAACAAAACACTACTTCGGTCAAAGATATTAAGTGTTTTAGAAAATAACCAGGCTCAAAGCAAGTAGCATACCAATTGGAAAAAGAATTTTCTAGTTAATGTGGACTCAACAGTAATAAGTGTTAAAGAGCAAATGACACCATTTAGTTTTTGGCTGTGGGAGAAGTCCACTTGTTAGGATTTCATAAGGCAAATAAAACAGGTATTGAAAACAGAACTTGTACAAGTATTTTACCTGCGATATTGTAAAATCAAAGTACTATTTTATTAAATGAGTTATTTTACACAATATGAACATCAATATAATTACAACTGTAAAAAATTTAAGAATGAACCAATTTTCAGATTTCCAAGTAGGGCACAACTGTACAGTTACATAGATTCATCTTTACATGACGCCCAAGAGGAACAGCATAAAAATATGAATGTTTCTATAGCCCCTTCATTTTTGCTGATCAACAGTTTGTTAGAAAAGCAGCTGCAGGTTTGTTATGCAATGTCTGACAATAGAAGAGTCAATAGGTTCCATGAATTCACCTGCAACACAAGAGAAATATTGTTAAATACAATCTTATTGACTCATCTAGTTACTAGCATCTAATGATTCAATATAATGTCATTTCATAATTAAATGAACCGAACCTCCCTGAACCCTTGCAACAGATAAACACAACAAAATTAGAAGATTACACACATTTATCTTCTCACTGACTTGTTGCCAATTTTGGCAACTCTCCAAGTTGCTATGTAATGCCCTGGCTATATCAAAATAAAGTTCTAAATATGACAAGCAACAAAACCAAAATCCACGTTTATGCTTTAAGTTAGCTCCCAATTTTCAAAAAAACCTATATTGTAAATGAAATCCATTTGATGCAGTTTTACTTATATACTAAATTTCTTTAATTCAAAACTTAAATGCTAAGTATTCACCTGTGAGCTTTTATGCCTCAACATCTGCGAGTTCTGGAGGGAGCGGAGTCTTCGGATGCTTGCTCTCAAAGTGCTGTTTGAAGGTCTTAGGATCTGGCATCTGTGTCTGATTAAGGAGAGAATGGAGCTTTATGCACGGCAAAAACCCAAACAGATTCAAATACAGCTTCTTCTCCCTGAATCCTAAAGGACTGCATTAGGGTTTTGGGCTCAAGAGTAGCCAAATTTTGGAGGCACTGTTCCTCGTTCTTTGCCACCTCCTAATTTCCCTGCTTTGTTCTACCTACTCATTCCTACTCAATTCTTATCCTTTTCACAAATTGTACATAAATTTGTGCCCCCTCCCTGCCTGCTATTTGGCTAGTATTTCATGGGTATTCCTTCCTGAAACCAGTGAATTTAGTTTAACTTTAGTTTTTTGCCTGTTGGGAAGTAAAATATAATTATTTATTAAATTTATATACTGCCCTTCATCTGAAGATCACAGGACAGTTTACAATATAAAAACACAAAATGCATAATATAATAATAAAAAATAATCCTCCCCCAACACATTTCAAAGGCCATAGACTGTTTAACAGCAAAGAGCCTGGTTGAAGAGAAATGTTTTCCCTTTGTGCCTAAAAATATGTAATGAAGGTGCCAGGAGAGCCTCCCTGGGGAAAGCATTCCACAAACAGGGAGCCATCATTTTAAAAATAGCCTGTTGGGTATTAAAGGAAAGAGGTATCAAGAACTGACTTTAAGTGATGGGCATACGGGAGGGGGCTCACCTGGGTTTTACAGTAGTTGCAGATGAGGGAGAATTCATACCACTCCTGCTAGTCCACTGCCATATCTACATGCAATTCCTGGTCACCAAAGGTTACTAGACTAGTGCTTAAATATAAGGCTAAACTTACAAGCAAGACACTCACCAAATGCTGGGAATGTATAGAAACACATTCTAGAAACAGGCAGGTCCCTATGTCACAAAAAGTCTACCCCCAGTATTTGACCAAAATTCCTGCTTCACCAAGTCCTGCACTGTTATTCAGTTGTGTATCCAAGCAGCATCTGTTCCATCTTTTTTACCCTTCGATGCACACATCTGTCTGTCCATCCTGCCCATTTTTATCATACCCTGTTCTGCAGGAAATTTTATTGCTATTATATATCTATTATGTTATTATATCTGCTTTCAACTCTATGCTGCCTTGAGAGTCTCACACTGAAGCGAAGCCTGTTGTTAAACTGCCCAGAGGACACAGTTAGTTTGGTTGTTGTTGTTGTTTAGTCATGTCTGACTCTTTGTGACGCCAAATAAATAAATAAATAAATAAATAAATACTCTCTTGCGCAGGAACCCACAAAGTGAGGATGTTCCCATTTCCTTCTCCCTGACCTCTTAAACTGATTTATTACACTGTGTGTACATGCTGTCACACCCTCCAACTCTTCGAAGCAAAACCCATGCAATTCCCCAAGTGCTGCAGAAATTATTGATAGACACTACTGATAACATACACCTTCATCTGATACAAGATTCAAGTGTTTGCCATGTAACCTTTTTGACTTGCTAGCACAGGATACCCAACAGCTGAAATCAGTAGTAGGAGACTGAACTCATACAAATAGGCACAAGTTGATATAATAGTCAGTGACAACGCAAAGGGTGTGTTAAAACTTTATGTAGGTTCTTCTGTACTGCCTATGGAGAAGAGAATTCTAGGGAATTATGTGAAGGCAAAAGACCATAGGGAATCCAGAGTTAAATTATCAATTCCCCACCTAGAGTGCATATGTAGCACACAACACACATAGATGTTATTTGTCTCTTCCATAGCTTCATTCCATACGAGTCAAACTTGGGGCCTGGAAAGATTGCCACAATGCTTCATTTTCAAAGCCTCTTACCCTACAGACGGTGCAGGTGTATATTAGAGCAGCTTTAGCTGCAGCCTTCTGATCATGGCCTTGTTTCTTCTTTGCCCCAGCTTGCTTTTTGGCATTCTTCTGCTGTGACTGGATCTTCTGTTGTCCACGAGCCATATCTAAAAATAAGTGCAAAAGGCATTATAGCAGAATGAACAGTATGAGCAATCTTAGGCATATTTGCTCAGAAATAAATGGCTTCAAGTTAAAGGAATTTGCTTGCTACTGTGTTTAGGATTGCAGCCAGAGCATTTAAGCACTTCTTAGGAGGCAGCCTCCATCTAGAAAAAGCACAAGCTGCTTTCAGATATGGACCAACTTTTCCTTAGGCAAACATATCCTCCCCAAACAAATTACCGTATTTTTATAATTACTTGCCCAGGTACTTTCCTCACAACTAGCATAGGTGCCCCATCATTTATTCCCCTAAATGAGACAATAGTGGTTCCATAGATTACAACTAAGAGAATATTTATTCTGTTACAAGGAGGAGGAATTTGGAGGAAAGAATTCAGGCTCAACCCCCTCCATTTAGTTAGAGCAATTGAAGGTGGTGCTATATTTGAGAAGAAACACATGGCTGCTACTGAAACTGGTAGTCCTGGGTCAAATTACAAAACTATCCTGTGTCCTGACATAATTACTGCTGTGCGTTTCCCTGCTCCTGACAGCCATGATTTGGTGACAGCCCAATTACAGCCCTATACTGTTTCAAGGTACTCTTAGATTAAGTACACATTGTTCCATTCACACGGATATAAATCAGTCACAGAACACAAGGAATTCAACACCTTTATTACTCCAACTAGATTTGGGAGAACTCTAGCCTCTATGAAGTTATTTGTCAGCTGTGCTAGGATAATAGTATTTCGGAACTCACTACTGTAGTTGAAAATAAAGGGACAAGAACTGACCAGCCACAAAAAGCCACACACACAAAGGGGGGGGTGCTTATTAAGAAAAATGTCTTACACCATCAATCCCCCCAGATGCTACTGGAAACAATGGGTTAAAATGGTCTGGAATACTTACAAAAATACTCCAATTCTCCCTTACAAATACACCCACATTCATATCACAAGGCAAACAGAGAAGGGAACACATTTACCAAGGACACTTTGCTTACAAAGCAGGGAAACTTTCTTTTTTATATTTTACACCAACAGATATTCTTGATTTGTACCCTACCCTTTCTTCAAGTAGTTCTAGAAAGCAGGTATGATGTTATCCCTTCTTATTCATCAAACAACTCTATGGGGTAGGTTATGTTGAGTGTATTGTTATGGTCCTATATTATCGAGGGAGCTTTATGATTGAGCAAGATTTACATTAATGTCTAAGTTTGCATCAAAAGTGACCTAGTAATTCTTTCCCACACTATAGCCAGTGCTCATTCCCCAGGTAACATATGAACTCAGAATTTCCACCCAGTTCTGGTTTACTTCTGATTGCTCCTTGTATCATTGTGCAAGTATGTAACATGAAGCTAGAGTCTGTCAGAATATGCTGTTTCAGAGCATTTACAATGTTTTGTTGCAAGAGACCAAGAAGACTGAAGAGTGACAGACAACCAGAGCCTGCCTACACTTCCCCAAGACATCTAGGTTATCCCAGTGTACTCTTGAAGATGGTTTTTTAAAGAAAAAAAGTCCTAGAAGCTTGATAATTTTAACTATTCCTCTGTAAATCATCTGCAAGCCTCATCAAGTTGTGATACCAACACAAAACAAACAACCCCCCCAAATGGAAAGCTACATATAACTGCTTAATTTTTTAAAAGATATACCTCCTACTGAGGCTCACATGACTGCTTAGTGTACATAGCATCCAATTTTTTTTAAAGTCAAGTTCTCATATGAGTTTTAGCTGTTTAGTTAATAGTTTGCAGTTAAGTACAAATAGTTCTGAAGCAAAATACACACTTTGTGATCGTGTGGCACAGACAAAAAAGAGAGAAAGTCCTCTCTCTCTCTCTCTCTCTCTCTCTCTCTGTGTGTGTGTGTACATACATACATACATATACATACATACACACACACACACACACACACACACAGAGATGAGGGATATTCTTAAGATTGTGTTTGTCATTCATACTTTTCAAATATAACTGTATTAAAAATGCTTTTAAAATCCGGTATCCTTTTAGTCAGGGACACAGGTGGCACTGTGGGTTAAACCACAGAGCCTAGGGCTTGCCGATCAGAAGGTCAGCGGTTCCAATCCCCCTGACGGCGTGAGCTCCCATTGCTCGGTCCCAGCTCCTGCCCACCTAGCAGTTCGAAAGAGCATATCAAAGTGCAAGTAGATAAATAGGTACCGCTACAGCGGGAAGGTAAACAGCATTTCCGTGTGCTGCTCTGGTTCACCAAAAGCAGCTTAGTCATGCTGGCCACATGACCTGGAAGCTGTACGCTGGCTCCCTCGGCCAATAACGCGAGATGAGTGCCGCAACCCCAGAGTCGGTCACAACTGGACCTAATGGTCAGGGGTCCCTTTACCTTATCCTTTTAGTCAATGAAAATATTTTATTATTGATTAACCATGTAAGAGATTTTCTTGTAAACTGCTTAGAGGTTTTCTTACAATCAAGCAGTACAGTGTTAACTCAGGTTACAGACGCTTCAGGTTACAGACTCTGCTAACCCAGAAATAGTACCTCGGGTTAAGAACTTTGCTTCAGGATGAGAACAGAAATCCCGTGGCGGCACAGCAGCAGCAGTGGAAGCCCCCATTAGCTAAAGTGGTACCTCAGGATAAGAACAGTTTTAGGTTAAGAATGGACCTTCAGAACAAATTAAGTTCTTAACCCAAGGTACCACTGTATATAAATTTTGGCATTAAAAAAAGCTGGTATGGCCACTCCTAAAGAAGTCCGCACTGGTCTCAATGGTTTGTGATAGTTACCAACCAGTCGTAAATGAAGATGACATGGGTCAGAACAACAGGAGACATTCTTGGAAGAGATCAATTATCTAGAACCATTGCAGTCTGAATTCAGGCCTGGTTTTGGGACGGGTCTGGCCTTTTACCCTGATGGATTACTTTAATTGAGAGACAAGGAGAGTGAGACCTTGCCTAATTTTAATCTCTCTGCAGCTTTCTGTATACTGACCATGGCATCCTCCAGGCTAGGCTATGTCTGGATTTAGTGTGGTGGCACCTGCCCTTTGGCTTGTGCTTCCAGTGATTATCAGGCAGCCCCTAGAGTACAGTGGAACCTTGGGTTGCAGACGTAATCTATGACAGAGGCATGTCCGCAACCCACAGCATCCGTAACCTGCAGCACTGCATCTGCACAAGCGCATGACGCAATTTGGTGCTTCTGCGCATGCGGTGAAACCCGGAAGCAACCCTTTCCGGTACTTCTGGGTTTCCCATGGTCCATAACCTGAAAACGCATAACCTGAAGCGTCTGTAATCCGAGGTACCATTGTACCGGCATTTAGGCGCCTGCTTACAGCTCACCTGTTCACCCTGGCTTCCCCCAAGTAGTGATCCAGTAAAGTTGATATATTAATTTTATCCAATTTGTGACATGTTTTGTATTTGTTTTATGACTATAATTTTATTCTATGCTGTTCACAGCCTTGATATTTTTCTTAAAGTCAGTGGCGTAGAACCTGCATTCCTCCTGATATTGTTGCACTCCCAATAGCCCCAGTCAGCAATACCAGTGTTCAAGGACGATGAGAGTTATAAATCAACAAGATCTGGAGCTACAGATTCCCCATTCCTGATATAGAATTAGATATGCAATGGAATGACAGCCTATACTTCTTTGGGCTTGCTCCTAGGTTTATTTTTTATTCCACATATAAACTGGTCATTATCAAAATATGCACCTCAGAGGTTGAACACCTGTTTTGCATGCAAAAAATCCCAAACTCAACTTGTGGTGTCTCCAAGTAACTCACAAACTCTGGAGAGCCGCTGCTGCCAAACAGTGCTGACAATACCAAGCTAAATCGACCAATAGTCTGATTTTTAGAAGGCTGCTCTGAATAAAGGGGTATTCACAATATAGCATGCAAGCAGGAAAATGGTACAATAAAGCCATTATTAACTTTTGATAACAGGAGCAGTAGCAAGCAACAATGGCCAGTTTCAAAATAACCCCAAAGCCCAGGTGAATAAGCATGTCTTGAGTTACTCCACACTGAAGATGACTTGAATTCAGAACAAGACACAACTCTCCTGCAAATTTCAGTGACTGGGTCAGCAGAAAATGGGAGACATACTCCTTCTAAGTGTCTGAGTTCCTCAAACACAGTTTATCTTCCTGTATCATTTTCCTGAGAGCATTCCATCCACATGCCAGCAAAGTGATTCATGAGGAAAAGGCAGAGAGACCTGTATTCATGTGGGTCATACCTTCAACTGAAGTATTAGGCAGTGATCCTCCAAGCTGTTGTTGGACTCCAACTCCTATGAACCATCCCCAGCATGACCAACCATCAGAGATGATAGGAGTTGTCATCCAGCAATTGGAGGGCCACATGTTAGCTACCTCTGCTGAACAATGTGTGTGTTCTGACCACAGAGCAGCTCTATAGAAAAGGTCATATATTCTCAAACTACAGGTGGGTAACTTTCTTATTATTCAGTTTATATCCCTCCCTTCCTCCCAAAGCAGAACAGTGACAGGGAAGTGAGAATGACTTCACATATGGTGAACCCACATACACTGAATCCATAAAACCAGTGTTACCAGATAAAAGCTCAGTGTTTTACTATAATTGAACAGCAAAGTTCTCTCATTTTATTAACATTGGGGATTATTTTTAAGACTGCAAATATGGTTCTGAAACTTCTGCCTTGCATATTCACATTTCCTATGTTTTAATACAGTCGTACCTCGGCTCCTGAACGCCTTGGGAGTCGAACGTTTCAGCTCCCGAACGATCGGAAACTGGAACTGAGTGTTCTGGTTTTCGAACGTTCTTTCAGAAGCCGAAATAATAAGCCGTGTTTGGAAGTTGAACGTTTCAGAAGTTGAACGGACTTCTGGGACAGATTCTGTTCAACTTCCGAGGTACCACTTTACTGTACATGGGTTCCTCCCCCATCTGCTATCTACATGATCAAAAGTATTTTTGTGAGATCTCTAGAGCTTCTAATTTCAAAAAACAAGAACAAACTTCTTCTGCATCAAGCCTTGTCTGCGGTGTTGCCGTGGCTGGTTATTATTGTTTTTAATACTGAACTGCTGCTAGTGAAGGATAGTTTTTGTGTGTGTGTGTGTGCATTATATTGCTACTTCACAGGGCAAACAACAAGATAAAATAGAGAGAACCATTTATACCACCTTGAGTTCCTTGGAAAATATAAATGCAATGTAATTAATAATATGAGAAAAGAACAGTTTATATTCACTTTCTCCACACCATACATAATTTTACTTACTGTGCATGCATAATAGTAAGTTATTACCCTGGCAAGATTAATAAAGTAGGGATCAACTGGTTTGCATACTTGTTGCCGATTTCCCAAGATGCTTTCCTCCCCAAATAAAACTCATGCAACTGTTTTGTCATGCCTTGGTGGGTATACTTATGGGTATCTTGGTTGGGACAGCTGAGAATTTAAAAAGGAGGCTGGCCAGGATGTTCATTCTAAAGGCTAATATGTTGCACACCCATGAAACTTCAACCATATCCAATCTGCTAAGTCCTAAAAGAATTTCACTGTCATAACAGCAGGCAGCAATTTCTCCTCTGGAACTGCACACAGCCAGCATATGTTATCAGATCCTTCCTTGTTTTCAACCAGATTTTGATTCCCAGAACAAAACATGTGCATCTAATCTTGCTGTGGTAACCTTCTAACTGTGTATGTCAAAAATATCAGTATTAAATACCTTCTTCATCAATATTCCTATATTTGGGGTACAGGGCATACCACATGCAGTTTTCCCAAACTCAAGAGACTGCAGACTAGTTCCCACTTCTTAACTTAATCAGACAAACAAGGGTAGAAAATGAACAGGCCTTTGCAGCTGAATATACAAAAAGGTAAAGAAACAAAAATAGAGTAATATGATTCTGATTAAGCTGTCAAGCATATCACTTGCATAATAACTTGTTTTCTAGAAGGAAATGTCCAAGTCTGAAAACAACCAGTGCATGTGACCAAGTAACAAATGGTAACAAGGTTTCATATCTCGGGTCTGACACCAGCAGCTGCCTTTTACACATGTAGCACAACACAGATTAATTTATCATTCAGCTTCAATCAAACTCTTATGATATATAATTTTTAATCCTTACTGTACCAAGGAACACATGCAGAGACAGCAGTCCAACTTGATTTTAAGGAAAGAAATGAAACAACAAAGAGTAAAGTGTGCCAAGAATGGTGTTTGGCATGAAAGCGTATGAGGCCAAGTGTGGCCAAACGCAATACAAATCCTCTTGTTTTGCACAGTCAAGTGCAAGAACCCTAACTGGAGGAAGGAAGGGGGAGCTCACCACCTTCATGCCTGGTTTCCCACTCCGTCCAGCTATCCTTGATACAGCTGGCTAAAAACTTATTTCCAAGAGAGATAATCATGACTTCAATGAAGACAAACATCATTTACCAACTTCACCTTTTCAAGGTGAATTTGGTGCTGCCAGTAAACCTGTTACATAGATAACTAGGGGAAGCCCGGGATAATCTAAAGAGAGGAAACACTGCAAAACTGGTCAGGGATTTTTATTTAAGGTGGAAAAGCCTATTTCAAAAACCTCACAGCACCGTGTAAGAAAGTGCAACTTTCTAACAGGCAAACTCAGACAGCCAACCCCCATAGCCATTATTCTACATGGTTTATGTGTGTGGTGTTCCATTATGCTACTATTATTTTTAAGCCGCTTTGGGATTCATTTAAAGCGGCACAGAAATATACCGTAATAAACCAACCCAATCCCATCATACCCCGCACCTTCCGGCGGGGGCCTAACAGTAACCCCCCCATACCCTCCCCTCGCCCTAAACGTGTTGTCTTTTTTAAGGCGGGGAGAACAAATAAATGGGAAATGCCGCCACAGGGCAAAACCATAAGGAAACCACCATGTTCCCGAATCCCTCCCCCCACCCAAAAAAACTTCCCGTCCGTGAAAGAAGTGGCCATGTGTCCAGACTCCAGCCCCGCCAGAAACATGAGGGGTCTCTTCTACCTTTCTCAGCGCCCCCACCCGGGACGGGTAAACTTCCGCACGGGGGGCCCCTGAAAAATAAACCCCTCCATCCGCCGCCCGGCTCGGGTGGAAGAGACTTAACCCGCACCGAGCAGGCTGCCGGCCTCTCTCCTCTCTCTCCTTCGCCTCCGAGGCCTGGCGGCGGCGCCCAAACCCCTGTCCTCGCCCCCCGCGTTTACCCGGGCTGTGGGGGTCCCGCCTGCGAGGCGTCCGTCGACGGCTACGGAAGGCTCCGCGCGGCCCAACAGCAGCAGCTGCCGCCGCCTGCCCGTAAGGATGGAGGAGCCCGTGCGTGTGAGGGACGGAATCTCTCGGCGTCCGTCTCCCTGCCCGTCCGTCAGCGGCGGCGGCGGCGAAGTGCGCACGCGCCGCCCCTCCCCTCCCCGCCGCCGAGAGCCGAGAGTCAGGCCAAGCCAGGCCAGGCCGCTCCCGCCAACGCCTCATCCGGCAGCGGCGGCTGCTGCGCCCGGACCGGGCCAATGGCGGCGCCTCCCTATTACATAACGCGGAGGAAAGGCCTCTCGCTTGGCCTGAGCAGGAAGCGGAGGGGAGGGGGCGGAGGGGCTTGTGGAGCCCCCCCCCCCAGCACCATTTCCCTCTGCTTTCCTGTCTGTCAGGGTCACAGTCGGCAAGCGACGGTTTTCCCGCCCGTTGGGGCATCATGGCGGGTTGAAGGGAAGCCGCCCGGCAGGGGAGGGGAAGTGAGTTCCTCACAACAAGCCGTGGCAGAAGAAGAACGCCGGCTGAAGGGACCCGAAATGCCGGTCTTTTGTAATGCATTCTTTGTGAAGCTTTAGCCAGCCAGAAAAATAAACGACGTTCTGCTGCTTTTAATCTCTCTCTCTCTCTCTCTCTCTCTCTCTCTCTCTCTCTCTCTCTCTCTCTCTCTCTCTCTCTCTCTCTCTCTCTCTCTCTTTCCCCTCCCCCCCCCACCGCGCAAGTGTAAAGATCCTTCTCTTGGTTTTTCTGGTGTTGGCTTTCATGTTCAGCTTTCCTTGATGTTTATCATCAGGTCAGCTTGACTCTTCCCCTGACAATAGCTGCTGCTGCGTGCGGCACATACCGGTAGTGGGGGGGGAATCAAAGAAAGCCAAACTCTCCGGTTCATAGAATTGCAGAGTTGGAAGGGACCCCAAGGGTTAATCTAGTCCAACCTGCAATACAGGGATCTCCACTAGATCATGGCAGGTGGCTCTCCCGCTTCTAGTGAGAAACCTCCAAGGAAGGAGAATCCGCTGCCTCTCAAGGAGATCTGTTTCTCTGTCAAACAGATCTTACTGTAAGGTTACCAGATTTTTTTCAATAAAGCCAGGGACACTTAAAACTAATTAGTTAGTTAGTTATTTTTTGCAAAGAGAAAAATAATTAAGAAAAAAAGTCAACACCACAGATTGAAGTTTGCTTTAAAACTGAGCTTTGGTTAATTAAAAAAATCCCCCGCCATGCAATGTATTAAATCCAGCATTTCCTCACCTTACATGTACCGGGAGCTCAAAAAGATGTGCCACATATATCAATACGCAGCAGTTTTAGTCCTCCACAAGGCCTACTCAGCTTGGCCTGGTCTCCCTCCACCTTCACGAGTGAGCACCGGATGAGGCGCTGAGGCAAAAACCAAAAGCAAAAAGGTGGCAGCTCACCTGGCAGTGGGCTAAGTCCACCAAGCCAACGGCTTTACCGATTGCTGCCACTGCGGCCACTCCTCGCGGGCCCTCCATCGCTCAAGGCAGCTGCCTCTTCTTCCGCCGCGGAAACCTGGCCCACTGTGCCCGACCCCTTCCGCCATCTGCCAGGACACTTTGCCCTTACTTGCTGGCCCCCCCTACCCTGGCCACACTGCCCTCTCGGCCTTTCTCCGGCAAGCCCGTGGGGCATAGGGTGGGAGGCTTTTTTCAGTGAAGCCTGGCTCCAGGCTGCTGAGACTGCCGCTGCCACATATCTCGGGGACATTAAATGAAATCCGGGGACGGATTTTATCCAGGGACAAATTTGCAAATCCGGGGACTGTCCCCAGGAAACGGGATGTCTGGTAACCCTATCTTACTGTCCAAGCTCTTACAGGTCAAATTGTGTAATGTCTGACAAATTTATGTCACACAATGAAAAACCCTGTTGAATCAGACCAGCATCCTTTTCCTCATGGGGGTCAACTAGATGCCTCTAGGAATCCCACAAGCGCAGTAATGCCTCACCCCTGTAGCCCTACAACTTATAGAGGCCTTGGACCTGGAGGAAATAAATAAGTCATCGTGAATTTGCCTAATCCCCTTCCTAAACTTAAAAGTTTGTAGCCATCAAGAGGAACTAAATGCTACAGTGTAACTGTGCTGTGTGAAGAAGTGGTAAAATAAGTACTGTACTGTACTAAAAACAGTTAAACATTTAAAAAAACAAAGCAGTCAACTAAAAAGAAATTAAAATGTGTCAACATCTACATTTCAGGATAGACATGCCTAAACAAAATAGTTTGCAATCCATTTTTGTTTTTACCACGTGGAATAATTGGGTGTTTTACACTTGGCCATGGCTCACCTTTTTCTCCAGACCATTAATAAACAAGTTAAAAAGCACTGATCCCAGCTTCTTTCTTGCATTATGAACACTGCCTCTTTATTCCTACTTTCTGCTTCCTGCTATTCAGCCACTTACCAATCCATAAAATTACCAAATCCTCAGTTGCTCTTTTCCTATTGCTGTCCTTGTTTACAGAGGTAAAAAAGAAAGGACAATTTCTTCCTCATGTAACAGTTGCCTATAATATATAGGGATAAGAGCTGGTGGGCACAAGGACACAACCACATTAGCATGGCCTATTTGGACAGTTCCAGGTCACTTGGGTGAAGAATGGGTAATTTTCTTCAAAGGCAGGGCCTCACAGGACTGAATATAACAAACTCAGTGTGAAGAGTTTTAGGATTTTATTCAAAGTTCCACTCAGAGGAGACCCACTGAAATTAATTGACATGGTTAACCATGGATAACAGTTGGATTTCTCCAAACTCTTGACGTCAGAAAATTGCCACTTTGGGGTAATGCCATCATTCATCTCAGTCCTTCATGCATTTGAAATAACAATTAATTATGATGCCAGAGGAAGAATATTATTAATAAGTGGATATCGTTTAAAATCTTAAGATTTTTCCCCCTGGCCTCACTTCATGACAACTGAAGCAAAATAACAGATTGCAAGCAGCTAATTGTGGCATAGGTCATATCATAAATTCCATAGAAATATGACCGTATAAAAATGCATTTGGCAAGCTATATAACAGAGAAGGAACAGTTCCAATACCCTTTTTATGTGATTTTTGAGGAGAGATTAAAATGACAGACAATATGCTTAGATATGGGAAAGAAATTTTCTAGTCAGAAATAATTGGAAGAAGCAAATGATACAGCTGCAAGTATTAAAATCTAACCCCACTTACTGGGGAGAAAGCCCCACTGAATTTAATAGGACTTCTGAGTAGAGATAGTTAGGATTGTGCTGCTACACAAGAGCACTATGGAGGCAAGCCTATGACAAATTCTGCTGGGATAGGCAGCTTCGGGTACAGCAGATCTCCAGTTCAGCTGGCTGATTCCCAGTTCAGCTGGCATTAAGTCCCCAACTCCAGCTCATCTGAAGAAGTGTGCATGCTCATACCAATGACAAGCTTAGTTGGTCTCTAAGGTGCTACTGGAAGGATTTTTAAAAATTTAATTTATTAATTTATTTTGCTCATCCCAGTTCAGCTGGCTGAGCTGAAACTGGTGAAAGGCATTCCTGGGCTATGGTGGGACTAGGACCAGAAAGGGAGGACTTAGGCTGGCATCCGAAGCCTATTCAGCTTGGTCACGTAATCTGGCACCCAACACTTTTTTAAAGGCTTGCTTTCCTTCTGCCAGGTAGCAGCAGCCCCACTGATGAACTGTAACATTAAACTGGCTTAATTTATGATTTGCACTAGCTTCCATAGGATTGCTCCCTAAACTAGCTACTATAGCCCAGTTTAACATATGCAGTAGAATTATGAATGCTTACTATGGGCATTCATGAATGCTTACTATGAATGCTTACTATGGACAGCATCGAAATCAGATTGATTATATTCTCTGCAGCCAAAGATGGAGAAGCTCCATACAGTCAGCAAAAACAAGACCTGGAGCTGACTGTAACTCAGATCATCAGCTTCTTATAGCAAAATTCCAGCTTAAACTGAAGAAAGTAGGAAAAACCACTGGGCCAGTAAGATACAATCTGAATCAAATCCCTTATGAATACACAGTGGAAGTGAGGAACAGGTTTAAGGATTTAGATTTGGTGGACAGAGTGCCTGAAGAACTATGGATGGAGGCTCGTAACATTATACAGGAGGCAGCAATGAAAACCATCCCAAGGAAAAGGAAATGCAAGAAAGCAAAATGGCTGTCCAACGAGGCCTTACAAATAGCGGAGGAGAGGAGGCAAGCAAAATGCAAGGGAGATAGGGAAAGATACAGGAAACTGAATGCAGATTTCCAAAAAACAGCAAGGAGAGACAAGAGGGTCTTCTTAAATGAGCAATGCAAAGAAATAGAGGAAAACAATAGAATGGGGAAAACCAGAGATCTGTTCAAGAAAATTGGAGATATGAAAGGAACATTTCGTACAAAGATTACCATAATCAAGGACAAAAGTGGTAAGGACCTAACAGAAGCAGAAGACATCAAGAAGAGGTGGCAAGAATACACAGAGGAATTATACCAGAAAGATATGGAGGTCCCGTACACCTCAGGTAGTGTGGTTGCTGACCTTGAGCCAGACATCTTGGAGAGTGAAGTCAAATGGGCCTTAGAAAGCATTGCTAATAACAAGGCCAGTGGAAGTGATGATATTCCAGCTGAACTGTTTAAAATTTTAAAAGATGATGCTGTTAAGGTGCTACACCCAATATGCCAGCAAGTTTGGAAAACTCAGCAATGGCCAGAGGATTGGAGAAGATCAGTCTACATCCCAATTCCAAAGAAGGGCAGTGCCAAAGAATGCTGCAACTACCGCACAATTGCGCTCATTTCACACGCTAGCAAGGTTATGCTTAAAATTCTACAAGGCAGGCTTAGGCAGTATGTGGACCGAGAACTCCCAGAAGTGCAAGCTGGATTTCGAAAGGGCAGAGGAACCAGAGACCAAATAGCAAACATGCGCTGGATTATGGAGAAAGCTAGAGAGTTCCAGAAAAACGTCTACTTCTGCTTCATTGACTATGCAAAAGCCTCTGACTGTGTCGACCACAGCAAACTATGGCAAGTTCTTAAAGAAATGGGAGTGCCTGATCACCTCATCTGTCTCCTGAGAAATCTCTATGTGGGACAAGAAGCTACAGTTAGAACTGGATATGGAACAACTGATTGGTTCAAAATTGGGAAAGGAGTACGACAAGGTTGTATATTGTCTCCCTGCTTATTTAACTTATATGCAGAATTCATCATGCGAAAGGCTGGACTAGATGAATCCCAAGCCGGAATTAAGATTGCTGGAAGAAATATCAACAACCTCAGATATGCAGATGACACAACCTTGATGGCAGAAAGCGAGGAGGAATTAAAGAACCTTTTAATGAGGGTGAAAGAGGAGAGCACAAAATATGGTCTGAAGCTCAACATCAAAAAAACCAAGATCATGGCCACTGGTCCCATCACCTCCTGGCAAATAGAAGGGGAAGAAATGGAGGCAGTGAGAGATTTTACTTTCTTGGGCTCCTTGATCACTGCAGATGGTGACAGCAGTCACGAAATTAAAAGACGCCTGCTTCTTGGGAGAAAAGCAATGACAAACCTAGACAGCATCTTAAAAAGCAGAGACATCACCTTGCCGACAAAGGTCCGTATAGTTAAAGCTATGGTTTTCCCAGTAGTGATGTATGGAAGTGAGAGTTGGACCATAAAGAAGGCTGATCGCCGAAGAATTGATGCTTTTGAATTATGGTGCTGGAGGAGACTCTTGAGAGTCCCATGGACTGCAAGAAGATCAAACCTATCCATTCTTAAGGAAATCAGCCCTGAGTGCTCCCTGGAAGGACGGATCGTGAAGCTGAGGCTCCAATACTTTGGCCACCTCATGAGAAGAGAAGAATCCTTGGAAAAGACCCTGATGTTGGGAAAGATTGAGGGCACTAGGAGAAGGGGACGACAGAGGACAAGATGGTTGGACAGTGTTCTCGAAGCTACGAACATGAGTTTGACCAAACTGCGGGAGGCAGTGCAAGACAGGAGTGCCTGGCGTGCTATGGTCCATGGGGTCACGAAGAGTCGGACACGACTAAACGACTAAACAACAACACTATGGGGCAGGTGGCAGTGCATTCCAGCATGTTCTTGGGTACCATGGTCAGCTTCTGTAAACGTGCTCTCTTTCCTGAAATAGCTTTTGCTTCCTTGCGTCTGATAGCTGTGACACAATCATGCCATTGTATGTGATTTCGCAAGAGCTTTGTTTATCATAGTGTAAAATTTAACATTCCATTTGACTCTTCAAGGAGAGGGAATTTAGCAGACTTCTAGCAGCAGTGAAGAGAGCAGCTGCCCAAAATGGACAACAATGGGAATAAGAGAACGTGGTTAGCTGGGATAAGTGCTCAAAGTAGTAGATTGAGGAACTGACAAAGGGCATAATTTATGGAATTCAAGTACAGTGGTACCTCGGGTTATAAACACCTCGGGTTGCAAACACTTCAGGTTACAGACTCCGCTAACCCAGAAGTAGTACCTCGGGTTAAGAACTTTACCTCAGGATGAGAACAGAAA
Source organism: Zootoca vivipara (assembly GCF_965207765.1). Lineage (NCBI taxonomy): Eukaryota > Metazoa > Chordata > Lepidosauria > Squamata > Lacertidae > Zootoca > Zootoca vivipara. The sequence goes on from NC_142591.1 coordinate 66,286,039, forward strand.
TTGTGCGGCAGCAGGAGGCCCTATTAGCTAAAGTGGTACCTCAGGTTAAGAACAGTTGCAGGTTAAGAATGGACCTCCAGAACGAATTAAGTTCGTAACTAGAAGTACCACTGTATAGCAGAGAAGCAAAACAACTGAGGGCAGACACCAATTTTATGGCCTAGAGAAGGAGAAGGAAAGAAGAGTTTTAAAGCTGGCTCCAAGGCTGCATGGCTAGAAGACAGGTGAGACAACTCTTTCCCTAACATTAAGAAAGTAATGTGGGAAGCTTTGGGTGGAAAGACTGTGGATTGTGTGGGTCAAATGTTGGCATGCAGATAAACCACATCCTTTGTTTGGTCTGCTTCAAGGGCGCGCACATACTTCTTCCCTGCCTAACAATCGCATTTGCAACTTGTCCCACTTGGCAACTGTCTCACACATTCCTTCGTTGATGTTTTCAGCATTACACGGTCAGGGATGGCTCCAGTTTTTCACTTCATCCAATCTCATTCTCCGCACACATGTCACACAAATAATAATAATAATAATAATAATAATAATAATAATATATTATTTATACCCCGCCCATCTGGCTGGGTTTCCCCAGCCACTCTGGGCGGCTTCCAACAGAAAAATAAAACACAGTAGTCTATTAAACATTAAAAGCCTCCCTGAACAGGGCTGCCTACAGATGGCTCCTCAAAGTCTGGTAGTTGTTTTCCTCTTTGACATCTGTTGGGAGGGAGTTCCACAGGGCAGGCGCCACCACCGAGAAGGCCCTCTGCCTAGTTCCCTGCAACTTCGCTTCTCGCAACGAGGGAATCACCAGAAGGCCCTCGGTGCTGGACCTCAGTGTCCAGGCAGAATGATGGAGGTGGAGACGCTCCTTCAGGTATACTGGACCGAGGCCATTTAGGGCTTTAAAGGTCAGCACCAACACTTTGAATTGTGCTCAGAAACGTACTGGGAGCCAATGTAGATCTTTCAAGACCGGTGTTATGTGGTCTCAGCGGCCGCTCCCAGTCACCAGTCTAGCTGCCGCATTCTGGATTAGTTGTAGTTTCCGAGTCATCTTCAAAGGTAGCCCCACGTAGAGCGCATTGCAGTAGTCCAAGCGAGAGATAACTAGAGCATGCACCACTCTGGCTAGACAGTCTGCAGGCAGGTAGGGTCTCAGCCTGCGTACCAGATGGAGCTGATAGACAGCTGCCCTGAACACAGAATTGACCTGCGCCTCCATGGACAGCTGTGAGTCCAAAATGACTCCCAGGCTGCGCACCTGGTCCTTCAGGGGCACAGCTACCCCATTCAGAACCAGGGAATCCTCCACACCTGCCCACCTCCTGTCCCCCACGAACAGTACTTCTGTCTTGTCAGGATTCAACCTCAATCTGTTAGCCGCCATCCATCCTCCAACTGCCTCCAGGCACTCACACGGGACCTTCACTGCCTTCACTGGTTCTGATTTGAAAGAGAGGTAGAGCTGGGTATCATCCGCATACTGATGAACACCCAGCCCAAACCCCCTTATGATCTCTCCTAGCGGCTGCATGTAGATGTTAAAAAGCACGGGGGAGAGGACAGAACCCTGAGACACCCCACAAGTGAGAGCCCAGGGGTCTGAACACTCATCCCCCACCACCACTTTCTGAACATGGCCCAGGAGGAAGGAGCTGAACCACTGTATAACAGTGCCCCCAGCTCCCAACCCCTCTAGACGGTCCAGAAGGATGTTATGGTCGATGGTGTCAAAAGCCGCTGAGAGATCCAGCAGAACTAGGAAACAGCTCTCACCTTTGTCTCTAGCCTGCCGGAGATCATCGACCAGTGCGACCAAGGCAGTTTCAGTCCCATGATGAGGCCTGAATCCCGACTGGAAGGGATCTAAATGGTCCGCTTCTTCCAGGCGTGCCTGGAGTTGTTCAGCAACCACTCGCTTAATCACCTTGCCCAAGAATGGAAGATTTGAGACTGGGCGATAGTTGGCCATATTAGCTGCATCTAAAGATGGTTTTTTAAGAAGCGGTTAATGACCGCCTCTTTCAGCAGGTCTAAGAATACTCCCTCATAGAGGGAAGCATTTACCACCCCGAGGAGCCCATCGCCCAGCCCTTCCCGGCTCGCTTTTATTAGCCAGAATGGGCAAGGGTCAAGGAGACAGGTGGTTGGTTTCACTCGTCCAAGCAGCCTGTCCACATCCTCGGAGGTAACATATAGGAGACATGCACACTTTCTCATGCCTGTGCGCATGGCACAAAAAGCTTGCAGTCACAAACTCACATGCACACAAAGGACAAGTTCTCCCTGCTCCCTGACAGACACACACGAGAATGGGACTAATATCTGGCACTAGGCCAAATAAACTAATAGATGAAAATGCTGATTCCAAAGGATGAGCAGAAATTGCAGAGGTCAGGGAAGCCTGGCGGAGCCTGCTCTGTCTGCCATGATCCAGATTACCAGAGAGCATGACGGCTGTGGTTGGGTGGGTGGGCTCAGAGCTTAAACCTTCACAGCAGCACCTAGGCCAAGTTAAGCCTAAATGCTGTGGCCTGGCTGGGCTCCACGGCTGGCTTACTTAATGGGATGTAGGGGAGCAAGCAAACTAAGTGTGCCCAGCAAGCAAATTAAGTGGCCAAGTGGCTGGCTGTTCAAATAACAGGCCTGAGGCCTGAGTTGTAGCAGTGAACATGTCTTGTTTGCATATGTGTGTGCACTCCTAAAATGTTTAATTATAAATTGGGTGCTGCAATTGTTGAGTGAGGCCACTTGCCGGGTGAAGACCTCCTGTGACAGGCCTACATCCTGCTCCTACTAAACCACTGCTTCTTCGACATGCTTATTCTTATATCTGAAGAAGTGTGCATGTACACGAAAGCTCATACCTATGACAAACTTAGTTGGTCTCTAAGGTGCTACTGGAAGCAATTTTTTTATTTTTTTGTTTCGACTACGTCAGACCAACATGGCTACCTACCTGTAACTACTGTAAAGGTAAAGGTAAAGGGACCCCTGACCATTAGGTCCAGTCGTGACCGACTCTGGGGTTGCGCGCTCATCTCGCATTATTGGCCGAGGGAGCCGGCGTATAGCTTCCAGGTCATGTGGCCAGCATGGCAAAGCCGCTTCTGGCAAACCAGAGCAGCACATGGAAACGCCGTTTACCTTCCCGCTATAGCGGTTCCTATTTATCTACTTGCACTTTGACGTGCTTTCGAAGTGCTAGGTTGGCAGGAGCTGGGACCAAGCAACGGGAGCTCACCCCGTCACAGGGATTCAAACCGCCGACCTTCTGGTCAGCAAGCCCTAGGCTCAGTGGTTTAACCACAGCGCCACCTGGGTCCCTAAACCAACATGGCTACCTACCTGTAACTACTGTAATGCTTATTCTTATCTGTTGTTGTTGTTGTTTAGTCGTTTAGTTGTGTCCGACTCTTCATGACCCCATGGACCATAGCACGCCAGGCACTCCTGTCTTCCACTGCCTCCCGCAGTTTGGTCAGACTCATGTTCGTAGCTTCGAGAACACTGTCCAACCATCTCGTCCTCTGTCGTCCCCTTCTCCTTGTGCCCTCCATCTTTCCCAACATCAGGGTCTTTTCCAGGGAGTCGTCTCTTCTCATGAGGTGGCCAAAGTATTGGAGCCTCAGCTTCAGGATCGGTCCTTCCAGTGAGCACTCAGGGCTGATTTCCTTCAGAATGGATAGGTTTGATCTTCTTGCAGTCCATGGGACTCTCAAGAGTCTCCTCCAGCACCATAATTCAAAAGCATCAATTCTTTGGCGATCAGCCTTCTTTATGGTCCAGCTCTCACTTCCATACATCATTACTGGGAAAACCATAGCTTTAACTATACGGACCTTTGTCGGCAAGGTGATGTCTCTGCTTTTTAAGATGCTGTCTAGGGTTGTCATTGCTTTTCTCCCAAGAAGCAGGCGTCTTTTTATTTCGTGACTGCTGTCACCATCTGCAGTGATCTTATCTGTGTTTATAGCTAAAACTGTTGTCTACACTGCAGCCATTTCTCCTTTAAGCTGCTGCAGTGCCTTCTTTGTAAGTCTTCTGCTGGCTCCTCCATTCGGAGTTGTCTCATTATTGAGATCCTCATGGCAGCGGCTTTCTGGCGTATTGGAGGTAGTGTAAAATAACAATTTTAATTTTTATTATCTGTTACAACAACACATGAGAATAATAATGGACTCAAAAACTTGAGCAAGTTTGCTCTTCTTGCAGACCTACAAATTAAAATTGGCTCACACAGATTAATCAATTACATATTTGGTTGATTGATCTTCCATGTAAAACTTCCAGCTCTATTTTATTGGATCTCCATCTGGCTTCTCCCTGACTTGCAATCAAGAATATAGTGTATAAAGTGTATCAGGTAGGGGTTGCCAACTTTTTCAGATGCATGAGTGAGTGGGTTTTTTGAGTGAGTGTTCTGGTTGCTTCTCTCCCCTCTCCTGCTAATCAACCTCCCCACCACCAAGAGACAGAAAGAGAGAAAGCACAGATCCAGTAGAATTAAGCTGAGCCTTGAAAAGAAAGAAGAGGTGAAAGAGGAAGTGGGAAAGAGCTTCACTTTTCCAACTACCTGCTTCAGGTCTATGTAGTTTTCAAGGAAGAAAAAGGTAATCATTGACACCACCTCATCAGTGAGTGGGGGATCTGAGTGTCTTCATGGGTGCCATGGGTTATAGAACAGTATGCAAGTACCAAATGCAGTGAGATTCTTCAACTTGGTTTGTTCTTTACATGTTTACATTGGTGCATAGCTGCCAAGTTTTCCCTTTTCTTGCGAGGAAGCCTATTCAGCATAAGGGAAAATCCCTTAAAAAAAGGGATAACTTGGCAGCTATGCATTGGTGTGCTGAGCCAACATTGACTGAAGAAAATTATTTACAGGAGAAAACTGCAGCTTAGTTCTTAAACTGGTTAGTACAGTTTTAAGAGGAGGGCCATCATTCTCAGTAATCTACCCACATACCTTTCTGTGTAATCACGTAATTATTAATTTACTTTAATTGAGGAAGGCATGTATTTCCTGTTCATACTTCTCATTGTTTGTGAAATATTGCATCTGCCTTTCTGGCATAGCTGCCAAGTTTTCCCTTTTCTCGCGAGGAAGCCTATTCAGCATAAGGGAAAATCCCTTAAAAAAAGGGATAACTTGGCAGCTATGCTTTCTGGTGACTGTTGTGTTCAACCCAAATCAAGGATGAAATGAATATACTCGTACTAACAAGAGGCTTATTTTTTTACCTTAGGCTTGGGATTGCTCGATTAAAATTTTAAAAGGGGTCACTTTTAAGTGGTGGTGTCTGAAGAAACAGAACATCTAACCTATATATTAATAGGACACTCATTTTCGGCGTGAAGATCCTTGAATCAGAAATGGCACCCTCATTGTACAAGGGGAAGTTATCAGCAGGCTTGGGAAAACACCAAGATTTGTAAAAGTGGTGGTAAGGGGAGCCTGAAAAGCACTTTCCCAGTGCTATTGTCTGCAATCCCATCCCTCTGAACCAGTCCAGAAGGACATCATGGTCAATGGTATCAAGAGCCTCTGCGCCTTCAAAGTCGGCGTTCTTTGTTGTCTCGTACTGCTTTTTATTGCAGTTTGCGTGTCCTCTGAGGCTAGAGATAAGTTCCATTTGTGTTTCTCTCTGGTTGTCGTTAATCAGTCTATTTATTTTTATACAGCAGAGATCTTGGCGAGTCCAAATGTATTAAAGATATTAAAACTCTGCTCTTAAGTCTCTTCCTTTGCGGTGTGGTGTTGCCGCTAAGCTGTGCTCCGTCTTGAGGCAGCTCATAGAGGGGCGGACATTTTCCAAGCCCCAGGGCTTTGTTCTTTCTTTAGTTTAAAATGCTCCTTTTCACCCTTTCTTCCAGCGCCGCTTTTTGTCCAGGGACTCCAAACTTTTCCTTCGTGAGTTTTGGGGTCCTGCTGCCCACGGAAGCCCCCTTTGCTCCCTCTATGATTGAATCACCCCGAGTCTCCTTGGTGATTCTGACGCAGCTTCAGCAGCGACCTACCCTGTTTCTCATATTTTAAGACATACCCATAAAATAAGCCATAGCAGGATTTTTAAGCATTCAAGGAATATAAGCCATACCCCGAAAATAAGACATAGTGATAGGCGCAGCAGCAATGCCGGCCGCAGCAGGAGGAGGAGGAAAAAAAATAAGACATCCCTTGAAAATAAGCCATAGTGTGTTTTTTTGAGGAAAAAATAAATATAAGACGTGTCTTATAATATGAGAAACACGGTACCAGGAAGTCCACCCCTGTTTCTTTCAAGGCAACTGGGCCCATTCATTTGCATACCGAAGCATTAACCACACTCCAGACCCATCCAGTCAAACCTCCTCTGCTAGATTTAATAAACTTGCATTATGTCGCAGACCAATGGACACTTGCTTTGGAGCTTTTCCCATCAAAACCCATATGGCTTACTTTAGTAAACCTACTTATGACTGGGCTGTTCCTTATTCCTTTCCTTTTCAATGTTTATTTCCTTCTCCTTCTTTTGAAAAAAATGAAGGAAAACAATGTCAGGTGTGAAAGCAACAATTGCATCATGTGTGAGAATGCCTGAGGGAACGTACACTGTTTAGGGTGTGCACCCCATTTGCCTGTGGAACATAATGCACACAGGTGGTGTGAACGTCACTCTTAATGACGGTTGCATTTGGCTGATGGCTGTCAGACATGGAGATTGTCTCCAATCCCATTCCTTGGCATTCCTCCCCTCCTAACAAGTTTTTTTGAACTAATGAGAATGTCATCAGCAAGGCAGCTAATTATGAAACATATTTGAAACCAAGTGCTGTCCTCCAGATTGACGCCAGTTGCCTGAACCTTTAACACGATTGCTTCTGTTTAACAGTTACAATATTTTATTTTATAAAAATATATATAAAAATAAAAAGATTTACTGCCCTGTCCTAAACTTTGTGGAGTTTAAAGTAAACAGGAACAGAAGATGAGTGGAGTGCCAGAAAACCATGTCAGGGACATCTAGGGCTGGGTGTGAAAGAGGAAGCAGGTAATACCTGCAAGACTGGGCTGCACATGAGGTGGACGGAAACAGCTTCTCTGCCTGCTGCAATGGCTTCTGGCAAGATCATGGCAGCGGCAGCAGGGGGGTGGCACCTTCCTATTTTACCTCAGGCAGCAAAATGAGACCAGCCACCTCTGAATACTTGGATCACACTCACACTGTACATTCAGGGCACTGTTATGAACAGTCATTGCTTCCCCCCAAGAATCCTGGTAATTGTCGTTTGTTAGGGACACTGAGGGTTGTTAGGAGACCCCTATTCCCCCACAGAGGTACAATTCCCAGAGTGGTTTAAAAAAATCAAGCCTTCTTTCCAGGCAACTCTGGGAACTGCAGTTCTGTGAGGCAGACAGGGGTCTCATTGCCCTTAACAAACAGCACTTCCCAGAATTCTTTGGGGGAAGCCATGACTGACCAAGTGGTATAATAGTAATTTAAATGTATATTGTGGGTGTAACATTCCTGAAATTCCTTCTATACAACTGTGAAAGGTTTGGGAGCCTTGTCCTCTTTTTCATCTGGCTGCCCTCGGTTTGATTCTCATTCCCACCCCACCCCAAGCTTATCTAGGGTTACCATATTTGACATTACTCGGACGTCAATTCCACCTTTGAAATCCTGGTAATGTCCAGGAAAATCCAGATGTCTGGCAGCCCTAGCTTTTCCTCACAACTCTGTGTTTGGTAGGTAGCCAAGTTCACCTAGTGTAGCTCACGAGTGAGTAGACTTTACCATACCCCTATTTCTGGCAGAGGGAGGTGGGCCTGGTTCCCTCAATAAGAGCCAATATCATACCTCTTCCTTGCTGTCCACCCTGAGAAGGGATGCAAGATCCCTTCCATTAGCTACATCCCTGTTCCGCTGCCTGAGTTGGAGAAATGCACCCTGCCTCATGCAAGATACTAAAATGACTTAACTGCGCCGTTGAACCAGTGGCAGCGAAGGCTCTGCACTCTTGCGAATCAGTAGGCTGCTAGTTGCTAGAGCTCTGAGCTTTGTCAGACATTTATCAGCCATGTGCTATGAATCCATTCGTCACCCACCCCAAAGCTTTGACACTGGGCAAGACATCTTCATGGAGTGGAATCACCTTGAAACTCAGCAGCTGCGAGCATGAATATAATAACAAAACACCTACACTATGATGTGTTTAGTGTTTTGCTGTGGGTTTTGTAGGCGGGACTCAGCAGCTTTTGCTCCCTGATTAATTTTTCTGTTGGGATCAAAGATGCCATTATTCACTGGGTTTGCAACTATACAGTTTGAGAGCTCCCCCAACCTCTCTGAACCTGCCCCATCCTATTTTGGGATTTGAAGAATTAAATAGCACTCAGCAGAACGAGAGACATTTTCTCCATGCTCATGTCCTTATGCCATCTGGTGGGCTCAGCAATAAATGCAGCAACAGCGGTCCATGATCTGTGCAGTTGCATGATGTCTGGTGGTTTTTTGTCTTTTTCCTGTGCCGCATGCTTTGCTGAGAGATTTCGCAACCATGAGCAAAATAACAGGGTAGCATGGAGGCGAAGGGTGGGCTGGAGGTGGAAGATAGAGAAATTTATCTTTCCTTAACAGAGCGCATGTGTGTTTTTAACGGTATCCCATTCTTCCTGGGGTGAGTCAGGACCTCCTCTGCTAAAAGAAAAGTGGGGGAGGGGGGAGGCATAATATTTTTAAAAACCCATTGCAGTCAATCATGCACAGTTTAACATCATTACCCTAAAAATCTGATTTTGGCCTGTGATTTTGGCCTGTGTCGTCTGATGTGCTGATTAAAAACAAAAAACCTTCCCACCCCCAGACGAACCACATTCAGGTTTGAAGGTTTGAAGGTTTATTGGTGCTGTAAAGACAAAAAGAGCAGGGAGCTGCAGCTGAAAATGACCTACCTTTATTGTCCAAATTAATGATAAAATGCAGTATACATCGCTGTCAGAGCCAATATGCACATTATATGCAACAAGGAGGTAGAATATTGCAGTGTTCTCTCTCTCTCTCTCTCTCTCTCTCTCTCTCTCTCTCTCTCTCTCTCTCTCTCTCTCTCTGTGTGTGTGTGTGTGTGTGTGTGAAAGATCATATTTTTAAATGCCACCCATACACACCCACACCCTTGAATGTAGTAAATTAACATAACAGTGAGAAGGATGGGGTTGTTTTCTACATACAGAAAGCTGTTTGCATGGGGTGCATTCAAAAATATGAACCATATACTAGAGTGAACCTAGCTGTTTAGTTTTCTCTCAGTTTCTCAATGTCCAATTTTAAGTTCAGTTCTCTACATTTCTGCATCAGTTTGTGTGTGTGTGTGTGTGTGTGTGTGTTTTTAAAAGCTTCTCTTTCAAATTTTTCACTTCCTGAGTGCAAATTTCTTCTAACAGAAACATTTTGGTGTGCAATTTTGCCTAATATAATGCATTTTAATGCTGTTTTCACTGATATTTTCATTTTTGTGCACACTTCCTCCTAATGACCAAATCATTACACATGTTAGATAGCTGCAATGCAAAATTTGAAAAAAAACACCCTGCAAATTTCAAAAGCAAGCTGCAAATATTTCATTCCACATATTTTTTCGGGAAGTGCAAAATAGGTACGGTAGGTTCACATTAAAATGCAAACTGGTTGGAATTCCTTCCCCACTACCTCTGTAAACACTTGCTCCCTGAAGCGGTGCCATCAGGAATTCCATCACTTCTGTCTACCTGGCTTTGTGTCCCCTTTGCCATGTCACCCTGTCATGGCAATCTCTTCATCCCAGTTCTGAACCACACACATGCCGTGAAATTTCCCCATGACAGTGCTGCCCTTCTTGGAAACCATGCATGGGCATGGGAGGAACTGTGATTCTCTTGCCCTATGGATTCTCTCCAATGTTATGGGGTGACAGGAATGGTGACAGGTCAACTTCACAGATCCAGTGAAGTTAACTCTTTATTCAAAGAAACAAGACAGCTCAGGAGGCAAGGCCTAGTGAATACAGCAACTCTTCCTGGTAGAACTTGACTGTGGGCCTTCCCACAACTCCCTAAAGTCCCCCCCTGTTAGGGCAAAAATCTGGGTGCGAGGCAGCCGGTACACCCAGCTCGTCAGGCGAGGGCCTGCGGTAACTGCGGAAAGCAAAGGAAGGAGGCCAGCCAGAGATTGAAGCAAAAACACCAAGGTTTATTGCTGCGCAGCAGGTTCAATGCAGAGAATGAACCCCGAACAAAAGGTTACAACAACTTTTAAAGGTTTTCAACATTTCCCATAGAACATTGCAGAAAGTGTCATACATACATCATTGATACATCATGGACACGTCACGAAAGGGGAAGGTACAGAACACATTTCCATATGGGTAAACAAGTTTTATGGCCAAGGGGTTGACAGACGACCCCTTGATGGGTTACTTGATGGCCCAGGCATTGAAATCTCCAGGAAGATGAGTATTGGTAGATGTTCCAGACATGCACAGACAGGAGGTAACAAAGGAACCCTGGAGGGAAGGATATTCAGGGATTATACCTGATGGGTTTGTGTACAAGGTGGAGGGGACACTTTCCTGTGTACGTGACTCCGCGTTTCGGGGATTATGTCGGAGCCTAGGGTCTTAGAAAGGCCTCGGTGTCTGTATCAAAATAACGTTGGTTCCGAAGGAATCCATGTTTGCAGTGATTTTATATGATTTAATAAAGATTCTTGAGTTCCCCTATTTGGACTTGCTGTCTCCTTCATTGCCTGGGTAGCTTGGATACATTGTAGCAAGTTCTAATTGGATTACCAGCTTCCGAAGGTTCGAAGAACTGTCAGTGATTGTTCTCCTGTCATCGCCTTGTCAGAGGCTTACTCAAGCGTGCAGAGCTAGCTGAGCTAGGCTCTGCAGAGAGATCGCAATTATCTGATTGGCCAAGACGCAGCGGACAGGAGAAGGGGTTTCATTCATAATTTTCGCTACACTCATAACTTGGTTTCATTCATGGGTTTGTGACAGTGTTACTATCATATAGAAAGGGTTATACAGGGGAGAGGGAGAAGCGGGAATGGAGAGAAGCCTTTATTTTGACAGGGCTCATTCCCATGGGTTGTGGGTTTACTTGTGGTGTGCCTGTGGGGATGTGGTCTAGCCTGGCGGGGTCATCTTGGGGTCCACTTTGGGGTCCAAACTAATCCTCGTTTGGTTGCCCCCCCCCGTAAAATTCCCTAACAGTCGCCCACTCGGAGATAGATTCGTGACGAGTTCTGAAAGAACCACGAATCCTTTCTCCGCACCCCCTTGCATCCCCTCTGGCTATATTTCAGTGATTTGGTATTCACCTTCCCCAAGATGTCGCATTTGGACATACTCAGGGAAAAGACTGGTATTCGGTGAATAGGCTCTCAGTGGGAACAGTTGAGGGGGGTTTCTCTCGGGAAGGCAGTGGAGTAGGGCACAGCAAGGATTAGCACAATGTAAGGCACAGCAACACATAGACACACATAAAACACTAATAACTAATATTGAAATAATCACCTTAAGTATAGACCTTACCCATCCTAAGTTGGGGAGCCAGCCCCATAGGTCAAAGTCTGAGAGTCCCTCATGTTGAATCGCTTCAAGTTGTCCTGCCAGTTTGTGGATGTTGTTTAGGTGTCCGGTTATGTTTAGGGTTTGGTCTGTCACGAACGTACAGCATTCGGAGCCAATCAGAGCACAGGTCCCACCCTCACTGGACAACAAGAAGTCCGTCGCAATCCTGTTCTGAATCGAGAGTTGGCGTACCTGTGATAGTTCTGTGGTGAGGGAATCCGTGATTTGTTCTGCTTCCCGCATGAATTTCAGAAGTACATCAGTGAGTTTAAGGATGTCCACATGGTTGGAGCCCGCTCCATATGCAGGGAATAATGCCCTGCCCCATGTTTCACCGTTGGCAGCCACGTCGGAGAGGTCTGAGAGGGATTTCTGTTCTCTCCTGTTCCTTTGCCTTCCAGCCGGTAAGTTGTGAGTGATTCGGATTCCAGGTACAATGTATCCAACGAAACAGGAACCAAACATGTGAGGGCTCACCCAGCTGTATGCGCGATGCCCACATACCCAGAATAACCCTGAGAGGTAGGATTCCATCCTTCCGGAAGCAAAGGGCCTCAGGAGCGAGGGGTTTGGGTTATCCGTAGAGTTTTTTGAAGGTCGGCCAATCACCGCGATCCATGCCATTGAAAGATTGGGGTAAATGTGGGAGCCTAGACGTGAGGAGATTGTCACCTGTCCAGAAGCATGGAGCTCGATGTTGGTGGTGCAGGTGCTGGTACCTATGTGGGCCCCGTCACCGGTGAAAAGTCGACAGAGGGGGCCCTTAGTTGGACCCGTGAGGTACAGGTACTGGTGAGTCAGGTTCATAGCAGTAAGATTCCAGGACGTCATGTCCCCGGAGCGAAATTGTTCTAGGGTGACAGGCACTGGTACCAGAGGCAGCCCCTGTCGCATGTGGCTTGGAGCGTGGGCGCAGATCCAACAGTCTTGCGGAGGGGCCTCCTTGGCTACCTGGCTAAGGAGTTGGAGGTAAGAGTTCTTGCCCCAGGAGGAGAGCAGGTCAGGCTCCTCAAGAGTGGGGTATGCACCGAGCTGCCTAGGAGCCGTTCCGATAGGATGGAGGGGGTCAGTGGTGTTTAGGAGGGTTGTGTCCTTGGCAATTCCCCCACACCGTTGTGGTCCAACGTGGTCCCATACCGGGGACATGTTGGAAGGTCCTACAGGGTGGTACCAGCCTTCAAGGTATTCTCCTCCTCTCCAATCTTTTGTGTAGCCTAAGTTCCATAGACAACAGAAACGTCTCAGACAAATTCCCTGTAGCTGGAGCTTCTCTGGTTTCTGGGTCAAGAGGAGACACTGGAACCCGAATATCAAATTTTCCGACGGGTGGTGGTTGTCTGTGTAAACGGGTTGGGCACCTCCTTGCTCCATCTCAGTCCAATTTGGGTGGTGGAGGATGTCACTTTGCCCGTAGAGGAAGTATGATCCATTGGTACAGTGAAGTCGGTAGTACTCCTGTTCCATGGTGAGATTTGCAGATCCAATGCGCTGGTAGTTCCGGTCCCGTACGAAAAGTTCCCAGTATTGGGTCCCACTGAGTCTAGGGACCAAGGAGTGACGAAGGAGGGTTCGGGATTCCGGGAGGCAAAAGTTGAAGTCGCCCACTCAGTCCGGGTTCTGGTTGCCTCCAAGGTCTGCAGTATGGTAGTCGAGAAAGCGATAGTCCGTCTGCAGACCGGAGCACTGGTCTGATAATGGCATGGTAGGTGGGGCAAAGAGGAGGAGGATGAATAAGTGAAGGGTATGTTCCATGTCCAGTTCACGAGTGTTTGGCCTGTGTAGGGGTTGTTTGGCAGAAGGAAAAATAAGTGGTTGTTGGGTATCAGAAACGGGAGTTGTCAGACTAGTCAGAGGAGAACGAGCTGTCAAACCACGGCGGAGAAGAACGAGTGGCTGACAGCTGTCAAACAGGAGCTGTCAAAACGTGGCGGAGAAGAACGAGCGGTTGACAGCTGTCAAACAGGAGCTGTCAAAACGTGGCGGAGAAGAACGAGCGGTTGACAGCTGTCAAACAGGAGCTGTCAAAACGTGGCGGAGAAGAACGAGCGGTTGACAGCTGTCAAACAGGAGCTGTCAAAACGTGGCGGAGAAGAACGAGCGGTTGACAGCTGTCAAACAGGAGCTGTGCGTCGGCAGGAAGCAGGAACGAAGCGAAGCGAAGCGATGGCAGGAAGCAGGAACGAAGCGAAGCGAAGCGATGGCAGGAAGCAGGAACGAAGCGAAGCGATGGCAGGAAGCAGGAACGAAGCGAAGCGATGCGATGGCAGGAAGCAGGAACGAAGCGAAGCGATGGCAGGAAGCAGGAACGAAGCGAAGCGATGCGATGGCAGGAAGCAGGAACGAAGCGAAGCGATGGCAGGAAGCAGGAACGAAGCGAAGCGATGCGATGGCAGGAAGCAGGAACGAAGCGAAGCGATGGCAGGAAGCAGGAACGAAGCGAAGCGATGCGATGGCAGGAAGCAGGAACGAAGCGAAGCGAAGCGATGGCAGGAAGCAGGAACGATGGCGGCGTCGAGGGGGTATCACTGACGTTTTAGGCGCAGCTTGATTGCGGTGGGGTCTGGGACAATTTCCGAAGTCCAATTGTCCCACAAAGGTGTAGCGGCAAGGTCTTCCTCAGGTCCGGTCTGTAGAGCCCGATCTTGGCCCCGATCGTCAGGTCCGGTCTGTAGAGCCCGATCTTGGCCCCGATCGTCAGGTCCGGTCTGTAGAGCCCGATCTTGGCTCCGATCGTCAGGTCCGGTCTGTAGAGCCCGATCTTGGCTCCGATCGTCAGGTCCGGTCTGTAGAGCCCGATCTTGGCTCCGATCGTCAGGTCCGGTCTGTAGAGCCCGATCTTGGCTCCGATCCGGGTCCGGAGGTGGGAGCAAGGGAGCCGGGTCAGGTTCGTTGTCCTCTAGGTCAGCAGCTGGGAGGGTTGGAGGTTTGTCAAAGATACAGTCCTCCCCCTCCCCGTCCCCAGAGTCTGACGGTGGCTCGGCTTTCTTGCACCTGGTGTGGTGCACCCAGGAGCTCTTCTCCCCTATTTTTAAAGCGGTAGGTGAGGTGAGGAGAATTTGAAAGGGTCCCTCCCAGGAGGGTTGAAGTGTCTGTTTGTGGTAAACTTTCACTAAGATCCAATCCCCTGGATGGAAGGAATGGGCCGGAACATCTATAGGCAGATTCTGACCCTCTACAGCAGCGTAGGCATGGAGTCGCCGTAATTGCTTCTGGAGTTGGACGACATATGCCGTGAGTTCCGCTTCCCCTGTATCCAACTCAGCAAGCGGGAATTGTGTGGTATAGACTGGTGGCGGTCTCCCGAATAGGAGCTCGTATGGGGATAGTTTTAGAGCTCTTGTGGGAGCACATCTAATGTTATGTAGAACTAGAGGTAGTGCGTTCACCCATTTCAGCCCCGTTTCACTGCAGAGTTTTCCAAGTTGCAACTTGACTTCTTGGTTCATGCGCTCTACTTGGCCAGAAGACTGAGGGTGGTAAGGGGTGTGTAGTTCCCACTTAATTCCGAGTGCCTGGGCAACATGTTGGGCCACCTCTGCAGTGAAATGGGTTCCTTGATCGCTGTCCAATTTACGGGGGATCCCATATCTAGGTATAATTTCGTGAATGAGAGTTCTAGCGACTACAGAGGCCGTCGCCCGTCGGGTAGGAAATCCCTCTACCCAATGGGAGAATTTGTCTACAATGATTAATGCGTGCTTGAATCCCTGGCATGGTGGTAGATCGATGAAGTCTAATTGCAGGGTCTCAAAGGGGACGAAAGCCCACGGTCTAGCTCCTGGGGGCCGTTTAGGTTCCCGTTTCGGGTTAAAGTTTTGGCAAGTGATACAATTCTTGGTAGCTGCTGCGGCCGCGGCTGCAGTCCCCGGCGCATAGCAGTACCTTTGTATGAAGTCCGTTATCTTGCCCTTTCCCCAGTGGGTCTGTTGGTGAAGTGTCCTTGCGAACTTTGGCGTCCAAGCCTTGGGTAGAACTATTCTTCCATCCGGCAAAGTCCAAATCCCTTCGATTTCGGACGCACCGATGGAGATCCACTTTGCCAGTTCTTCATCAGTTATGGCTTGATAGATATCTTTCAGGTCTAAATCAGCTGGGAGTTGGATGCACTGAAAGTCCATTCCCTCTGAGGGAGGTTGGAGTGCAGCCATTTGGGCCGCTCTATCCGCCCGGCTATTCCCTTTGGAGATAGGATCCCTCCCTCTCGTGTGTGCCTTGCAGTGAACAACAGCTATTGCCTCGGGTAGGTGGATAGCATTCAGGAGCCTCTCTACCAGGGCAGCGTGTGATATTTGGGAACCCGCCGCTGTCAAGAAGCCCCTTTGGAGCCAGATTTGCCCCGTGGTGTGCACCAATCCGAAGCAATACTTGCTGTCTGTGTAGATGGTGGCCCGTTTGCCTTCACTAATTTCACAGGCCCTGATGAGGGCTACAAGTTCAGCCGCTTGGGCACTATACTGCGGACTGATTGGGTTGGCTTCTATTATTTCAAAATCCGAGACTACTGCATACCCTGACTTCCTTTCCCCGTCTACAATTCTGGAGCTGCCATCGGTATACAGAATTAAGTCCGGATTTGGCAGGGGAAGATGATATAAATCTTCTCGGGGTTTCTCTGCCTGACGGACTATCTGGGCGCAATCATGGTGTGGGGTGCCATCATCTGGTAGTGGTAAGAGGGTGGCAGGATTGAGGGAGGTAACTCGTTTGATAGTTACATTCGAAGGGGTGAGAAGTAAGGCCTCATAGCGGTTTAGTCGGGAGTTTGAGAAGTGGTGCGAACCCTTCATTGTTAGGAGAAGGGACACCGCGTGCGGGACATGTATGGTGATTTCATGTCCTAATACAGTTTCCTGAGCTTTCTCAAGGAGTGCGGCTGTTGCAGCTATAGCGCGGAGACAGTTGACAGTTCCCTTAGCTGTGTTATCCAGCTGAAGACTGTAGTAGGCTACTGGTCTTTCCCTATCACGAAAGGGTTGTGTGAGGACCCCTGATGCAACTCCCATTTGTTCATGGACATATAGATTGAAAGGGATACGGTAGTCTGGGAGTCCCAGGGCGGGAGCTGAGCGGAGTTCCCGTTTTATTCGCTCAAAGGAGGCATAGGCTTCCTCATTCCATTGGAGTTTGTCGGGGTGGTCCTGTCGGGTCATAGCTGTCAGGGGCTTGGTGAGTTCAGCGTAACCCGCTATCCATGATCGGCAAAATCCAGCCATCCCTAGGAACCCCCTGAGCTGTCTTTTCGTTTGAGGTAATGGGATCTTTGTGACTGCCTCAATCCTGTCAGTAGCTAGGCTTCTAGTGCCAACCCCCAGGATGTGGCCTAGGTATTTCACCTCTTGCTTGCAGAATTGCAATTTCTTAGGTGACACCTTGTGTCCCTTGTGTGCCAATTCCATGAGCAGGTACTTAGTGTCCAATCTGCATGCTTCCTCACTAGTAGAACACAATAAAATATCATCTACGTACAAGAGATAGGTGGATCCCCCAGGAAGGATCACATCCTGCAGATCTTGGTGGAGGACCGCAGAGAAGATTGCGGGTGATTCAACATATCCCTGGGGTAGTCGAGTCCAGGTTAGTTGACCCGGTCCCCATGTAAACGCAAATAAAAACTGACTTTCTGGGGCCACCGGGATGCTGAAAAAGGCTGAGCACAAATCCGCTGCACTGTACCAGGTCGTGTCGGGCGGGATGGCGTTTAGGAGAGAGTTAGGGTTGCCTACGACGGGGTGGCGAGGGATCACGAACTGGTTTACCAGGCGGAGGTCCTGAACAAAGCGATAACGGACAGGTGCGCCTTCCCCTCCCGGTTTTTTGATTGGGAGTACCGGGGTGTTACAAGGGGAGGCGGTGTGCACCAATATTCCTTGGTCTAGAAAGTCCTGTATCATTGGCGTGAGGCCGTCTATAGCCTCTTTAGGGAGCGGGTATTGCTTTGTGCAGGGGAAAGGTACGTCAGTGCGGTAGGTAATTCTGACAGGTGTAGCTGACTTTAGGAGGCCGACCGAGGTAGATTCGGTGCCCCAGAGCCAAGGGGGCATTTCTAGCTCGAGTTCAAGGGGTAAGTCCGGGAATTGGTGGCCCATTTTCGCCTCCTCCACGATGCCTTGGAAGGCTAGGAGGGACTCTTCAGGGAGGTGTAGATAAATCCCTTCCTTATTACACTGAATGGTAGCTCTCAACTTGCAGAGAAGGTCCCTGCCTAGCATATTCACCGGGCTGTTAGTCAAAAGGAAGGTATGTTCTGCCAACAGGGGTCCCAACTTTACTTTGGCTGGCTCAGAAAGGGGACAGGTTCGGGGTATCCCATCTAATCCAAACACTTTGCGAGTTTCCCTTCCTGGTTTGAGGTGACTGTCCGACAAGGTAGAAAAGGTGGCTCCCGTGTCCAGCAGGCAATCATAGGATTGTCCGTCTATATTTAGGGTACAGACTGGGTCCTCTGGTGATAAGGCGAGGACCGGGCAAAGTGCGGAGGCTTGAGTGGGATACCCGGCTGATTGTCAATAATTCTGCCCTCCGGGTAGCAAGGATTGGGTTGAAGGAGCTGGATTAGGCTGGTACGAGCTTCCATACTGTGGAGCCTGAGTCTGATACCCTGAGAGGGGCCGGGAGTTGGTGGCCTGAGCGTTTTGTCGGATCCCAGAATTAGGGGGGTACCGCTGTCCTGAGGCCATAGGTCCGGGTGCCGGTTGGTGTGGGAAGGTGCTGGTAGGGGGGTTTCCGTAGGGAACTTGTGACGGGTAGTAACCCGGGCCAGAGAGGTACGGACAGAACTTTTTGATGTGGCTTTCTTCCCCGCAATTGTAGCACCCCCCTGTGTTGGGTCCCCATGGTCTGGGAATTACTGGTGGTGCGCCTCCTCTACCTCTTCCCCGGACCATGCCTCTTCCCCAGAACCCCCTAGGTTCCATGTTGAGGGCCAACACCTTCTCCTCCTCAGCTGACCCTTCTCGCTTGGTTTTCTCATCTCGTGAGTTGAAAATGGTCTTTGCAATGGACAGAATTTCGCCAATTGGCTTTCCATCATATCCTATCTGGAGGTTCAGGGCCTTCCTTATGTCTGGGGTGGCCTGGTCCTTGAAGAATCCTTTAACTATAATTTCATGCTCGGGACTTTCTGGGTTTATTCCACCCCATGTTTTTATCGCTGTTGTTAGTCTACTGAAATAGTCGGAGGGGTGTTCGTTTTGTCCTTGCTGGACCGCTTGGACCTTGGTCCAATTGACTACCCGTTTCCCGGCTGCCCGGATCCCTTCTAGGATTGCCCTGGTGAAAACCTCTAAACACCAGGTATGATCTGGATTGTTATAATTCCATGAGGGGTCATTTCGCAGCACGGTGGCTGTGAGAGGTGCGACGCCTCCGGGTCGGTTAGGTTGAAAGTCAGGGAGATTCAAGGCTTCACCTGCCTTGGCTAAAATGTCTGCCTTCTCAGCCTCGTTAAAGAGGGAGTTCAGGAGTACCTGAACATCTGCCCAGGTAGGGTTATATGAAGAGAAGATGGCGCTGACTTGCCGGTGGCATTTATCGGGGTCATCTCTCAGGGAAGGCATTAAATTAGACCAAGTAACAAGATCAGTGGTGGCGAATGGTCGGTGAGCGTATACCATCCTAGGTGGACCGTCAGGGGCGGAAGGAGGGATGGGTAACCCTCGTAGGGGCATCTGTGCGTCCCCTTGGCTGCTAGGACCGGCCCCATCATTTACTGACGTTAGCTTGGACTTTGCTTTTAACTCTTTCTTAGTCTTCTCCCTCTGCGCCAAGGTCGAAGCCCTGGCTGTTCTTCCTTGCCCTTCGCTGCCACTCATTCCATCATCAATTTCACCCTCACTGCTAGTATCTTCTGAGGTGGCCGTTGGGTAGTAAAAGGGCAGAAGGGACTGATCGAAGGAGTCACTGTCATCTGCCGGATCCTCATAAGGAGGGGGTGGCGGCAAGTTCCTTTGGGACCTAGGTCGGCGGGCTTTGGATTTCAAGACCGCTAGGTGTCTCGGATTTCCTCGTTCTGAGCAACCCGGAACCGTTCTCTCGGCGGCTTCAAAGAGACTTAGATATTGCAGCTGCCGGGGCTTTTCTTCCCTTAAGTGCTTCTTTAAAATCTTAATTCGATCCACATTAAAGGATCCCTCCGGTGGCCAACGGAGTTCAGGTCTTGTAGTCGTAGTTAACTTTGGCCAGGAAGCCTGACAGAGGTCTTCCAATTTTCGCTTTGAAAGGGTTGCATGTCCTGGAAGTTGACTCCAACGGGCTAGCACGAATTCAAGGGGAGAGTCGGGGTCCCGCTGGGATAGAGAAGGCTTCCTCGAAGCCTTCTTCCCAGAGGGAGTCCGCTCTGGCTTCGAAGCACAAGTGCCCATTCTAAAGGATTTTCTGGTGAAAGAAAGGAGGACGGATAAAGGGTAAGGGCTGGGTCACTCTAACGTCTAGATTTTTAACAGGAAACAATCTATCCTATCAAGTTATACTTTTCCCAAAACTCTTGCGGGTTTTCCTTCCCACTCTGCCGTGTCCCCCTAGGCTTCCGCTAGGCTCTTTCCCCCTGGCAACCTCCTACCTATCTCTACAATCTGAAGAAAGAAGAGAGTCCTACTGAACGCCCGCGAGACGCGGTGCCAGATCGGGTGCTCTCAGGATAGAGTTTGCGATCCGGAATACCCCCCTTGCTTTCAGAAGCGAGTTCACGCACGACACGCGTGTTACGTGACTCGACTGGTGCGGCTGGGGTAGAGACAGTGCAGGAAGGCTCCAACCAGGTGGTTGGAGGGTGGAAAAAGAGCTCTGGCCCCTTGCTTTCGCTGGAGATCGTGCCCCAACGGTGCGGCTGGTCAGAGTCCCCCACTCTCACCTGGTCCCTTGCTTTCACTGGAGATCGCGCTCCAGCGGGGCGGCTGACCAGCTGAGGGGGTTCGAGGAAAAAGGGATAGAGCTCAGGACTCCCGTTCGAGTCGAGCACGGCACTCGGTCCGAAGAGAAAGGCAGAAGGTAAGATAGGTAAGAGGGCAGAGAATTCAGTTGCCAGGAGATACCACCCGCTTCCCACCAGTGCACTGGATTTAACCTTATACTCACACACCTCCTCCTGAGAAGATCCCGGGATCGATGAGGTTGTCCGGCCGGTCCCTGGTTTTGCTCCCTGGCTGGGTCCTTCGGGGACCTGTAGATTACCGCCCGGTTGGTGGCTGGAGGTCCGGAAGATCCCCACAGGCAAAAGGTGCCTGATGCCGGCTTGAAGACCTCAGGGCCCCCGGTCAGCAACTCGGGAGAACCGCAAGTCCCTGTTTGGGCGCCAAATGTTAGGGCAAAAATCTGGGTGCGAGGCAGCCGGTACACCCAGCTCGTCAGGCGAGGGCCTGCGGTAACTGCGGAAAGCAAAGGAAGGAGGCCAGCCAGAGATTGAAGCAAAAACACCAAGGTTTATTGCTGCGCAGCAGGTTCAATGCAGAGAATGAACCCCGAACAAAAGGTTACAACAACTTTTAAAGGTTTTCAACATTTCCCATAGAACATTGCAGAAAGTGTCATACATACATCATTGATACATCATGGACACGTCACGAAAGGGGAAGGTACAGAACACATTTCCATATGGGTAAACAAGTTTTATGGCCAAGGGGTTGACAGACGACCCCTTGATGGGTTACTTGATGGCCCAGGCATTGAAATCTCCAGGAAGATGAGTATTGGTAGATGTTCCAGACATGCACAGACAGGAGGTAACAAAGGAACCCTGGAGGGAAGGATATTCAGGGATTATACCTGATGGGTTTGTGTACAAGGTGGAGGGGACACTTTCCTGTGTACGTGACTCCGCGTTTCGGGGATTATGTCGGAGCCTAGGGTCTTAGAAAGGCCTCGGTGTCTGTATCAAAATAACGTTGGTTCCGAAGGAATCCATGTTTGCAGTGATTTTATATGATTTAATAAAGATTCTTGAGTTCCCCTATTTGGACTTGCTGTCTCCTTCATTGCCTGGGTAGCTTGGATACATTGTAGCAAGTTCTAATTGGATTACCAGCTTCCGAAGGTTCGAAGAACTGTCAGTGATTGTTCTCCTGTCATCGCCTTGTCAGAGGCTTACTCAAGCGTGCAGAGCTAGCTGAGCTAGGCTCTGCAGAGAGATCGCAATTATCTGATTGGCCAAGACGCAGCGGACAGGAGAAGGGGTTTCATTCATAATTTTCGCTACACTCATAACTTGGTTTCATTCATGGGTTTGTGACAGTGTTACTATCATATAGAAAGGGTTATACAGGGGAGAGGGAGAAGCGGGAATGGAGAGAAGCCTTTATTTTGACAGGGCTCATTCCCATGGGTTGTGGGTTTACTTGTGGTGTGCCTGTGGGGATGTGGTCTAGCCTGGCGGGGTCATCTTGGGGTCCACTTTGGGGTCCAAACTAATCCTCGTTTGGTTGCCCCCCCCCGTAAAATTCCCTAACACCCCCCCATCCCAGTTCCTTCCCAAGCTATCAGAGGCTCCTTTGTCTTGCCTGTCTTTAATCCGCCCTCTTCATACCCTTTTGGATTCTGGGAGATCAGTGGGGGAGGGGAGCTGCTTGCTGCAGGTAGGGGAGACACCCTGGCTTTCTTGCCAGCCTTCTTCATGGCTGCCTCTTGGCCTCCTGCTTTGGATTCAAGTTCTGGTTCTACCCTGTGCTACAGCCCCTTCCTGCTCACTAAACCCTGTTACCTCTTCAGCTTCCGACACCTCCTCCTCCCAGTCTGCTCCCTCTTCTCCCTGTGACTACTCATCATTGTCCCATCACCAACGCCCTGGCTCTGAGCCTTCTTCCCTCGGGGATTCCTTGGGGGTTCCCCAGCTGGTGCCTCCCACCGCCCCTCTGCATCCAAGCAGTCCATGACATGGTGCTTCTCATAGGATGCAGGAAGGAGTCATGGCCATGCTGCAGTGTCTCCCCAGTACAAAAGTAATATGACCCACGCTCATGAGCTACATTTGATGAACATCATGCAAGATATTCAGATAACAGAAGGCATCAGCTTAAGCATGGATTATTATCACAGGTACACCATCGTTTGTCCATCACTGCTATCAGTTTGGAAGGTAAATGCATATATGCATATCACTGGCATCTCCAGGTGTAGAAGACCAAAGCGTTCTAAAACCAAGGCGTGCTTTCCCATAGAAAGTAATGTAAAATGGATTAATCTGTTCCAGACTTTTAAAAACAACCCCTAAAACAGCAATTTAACATCAATTTTACTATCTAACAAGACCATTGATCCATAAAATGAAAGCAATAATCAATGTATTGTACTATAAAATAAATAAGACAGTATTGTCGGCCTATAGAGCGAGATGAGCACCGCAACCCCAGAGTCGGACACGACTGGACCTGATGGTCAGGGGCTCCTTTACCTTTTTTATTGTAGATGATAAAAATTAAATTTTATTTTATTTCTCTTACGTGCACTGATGATAGTCATTGTTTGGATGGGGGGCTTTTATCCATTTCTGCAGTCACACAATCAATCAATCAATCAATCAGTAGTTGAACTGGGTTCCACACAGTCACAAAAAACAAGTCACAGAAATGAAGTCACAAGCCACAGTCACAAGTCAGTCCCATAAAACAATGAACAAGTCACAGTCAAAAAAAGGAAAAAGCCACACAAACAAAAATGCAAAACAAAAGCAAAACAAAAAGCTCCAAATATCACCTCTGTGTTGCGTGGGTGCTTGGGACTCAACAGCAGACACTCAACAGGAAGCCTCTGAATAGCAGCAGGGGACTCAATTTACAAACAGAACACACTTGACAGGAAGCGGAACATATTCCTCTTCCAAGGCAATTTTCACAAACCGGAACACCTACTTCTGGGTTTGCAGTGTTCTATTTCCAAGTTGTGCATAAACTAAGCTGTTCTAAAACCAAGGTATCACTTTTTCTCCATGCCAGGTAAGAAATCCACGACTGAATTTCTTTTTGCTGTACAGTCATTAAGACACAGGAGCAGTACTAGGGGGGGAAATTAAGTCCTAAATGTAAAATCTGTTTATGGAACTTTCAGAATCTTGGGATTTGACATTGTAGAAACTAAGCAAAACTACTTAGAAGTAACTTCCACTGAAGTAAATGGTGCGTACTTCCAAATGTGTGCACAGAATTGCAGCCTTAAGGCTGTATATTCAGCTCTGCTTACTTGCTCCATTGGCCACAGTCTGAAAAATCCATAGCATCCAATTGTGCTTTGAGAGGGTCGGAGCCTTAGGCTGCAGTTGTTTGCACATCTACTCAGATGTAAGTCCCTTATCACTTACTTCTGAGTAAACATGCATAGGACTGAGCTGTTCATTTGCTAGCACTCTAGCAGAAAATATGTTTCAACGGCACCTCAAGCATGGGAGCAGGTTAAGACTTGTTAAGTGGGGGTGTGAGAAGAATGGGCACGGATGCATTGTTGGCTGAATGCATCCCTCAGCAATTGCCTTAATTAATTGGCTTTGCTTCAGGATTACCACATTATGACGGCTGGAAAGGGTGGCCCCCAATATCTGCTGTGGAGATCTTGTGCATGTGGATATACAGAACCAAGGAAGAAGCCAGAATCTTCTTCCCAACACCCTGCCTTCCCTCCAGCAGCTGATGCCAGCTTCTTTCTGTAGCCTTCCCTAGAGAGCTGCCTTTCAGAAGACACTCTACCTTTCAATCATTGAGGGCAGAAGAATAAGAAGCAAGCCATACATATTCATGAGGCATAATCATCAACATTCCAAAAGCTTCTCGAGACACTGGCTTAAAGGAACAAGACCCACTCCAGAAGGGAGAGTGTTGCTCAGCGAGGATCCTTTTAACTCGGGGATTAAAATAATCACACAGAAACATCTTTTGCTACATACCTTGTAAGGTGGTGGGGTTTCCCCATGCCCTTTTATTAAGAAGAACCCCACCCCACAAAAAAAGAGAAAAGCCTTGCATCCTATCCTTGCAGGCCACATATGCTGAAGCAAACCGAAACACAAGCTATCCCTAAAAATTCACACTTACCCCAGTGCTGTGGTGTAGTTCTCCAGCAAATCAATGCACATTTTAGTGAAAATAATGCATATATATATATATCTGGATTGGAAGGAGCTCTGGCACAGCCCTGCAGATGAGCACCAGAAGAATGGACCAAAACAAACAGGGTATTCTGGGATCCAAACAGAAGCCTAGATTGGTTTCTGTGATCCGGGATGTCCCTCTTAAAACGGGACACTTGGAGGGGTGGGGTATATACAAATCACAAATTGCTGCAAAATGTGGAGAACCAAATTTAAGACCTGGGAAATGAGATACCGAGGAAACTGAAGCTGACAAATCATCCCTGATACTGAGTCAGACCAGTTGGTCCCTGTAGCTCAGTGTTGTCTACACACTGACAGGGTTTCGGAACAGAGACTCTCCCAGCCCTACCAGGAGATGCCGAGGAAAGCCATTGCTCCTGAAACTTGAGAGAAAAGAAAGGAAGGGCCATTGGCTCCTCTTATGTTCATATGTGGAAGAGGTGACCTTTATAGTCCTCTTCTCAGCCTACCAGGCGTTTCCCTACCACTGCTTTTACTGCTGCTCCTCCTCTGAGCAGATGGTGTCTAGAACTCTCTGGGACAGTGGTTTTTGGTGGCATTGAGGGGAGAGTGCTGTTACTGGCCCTCTCCCTATCACACTTGTTGCTGGTGCAAGAAATGGCATAAGGGAGGTCCTAGGGAGCATCTGTTCCTTAGGATCATTATCAAATCACTTACCCATTACACTCTTGGCATTTCCTGTGTATAGCTGCACGTTATATATCACTAATGATAAGCAGGCAAGAGAAAGCTATCCCATGTAACCTATGGAATTTTTTTGGTTCAGACTGCTGCTAAAATATGCTTTCTATTATTACTCTTCTATTAAGTTTTAAGAAGCATAGCTGCACTATCTGTTGTTTGTTACGAAACGTTGCATCTGCTAGCTGAAGTCCTGGGATCTGGCAAAGGACACTCAGAGCTCCAAGTATCTTTGAAATTTAGCATCTGTACTCAGATTTCGACAAGGAGATTAAAGAGCAGGATCTTGTCAGAATTGTTCATGTTGACAAAAAGCATGCAGAGAACTTGAAATAGCTTTTGCAGGGCTGTTTTGGGCTTAGGGACCCACC
This sequence comes from Zootoca vivipara, assembly GCF_965207765.1. Classification (NCBI taxonomy): domain Eukaryota; kingdom Metazoa; phylum Chordata; class Lepidosauria; order Squamata; family Lacertidae; genus Zootoca; species Zootoca vivipara. The sequence goes on from NC_142591.1 coordinate 66,311,776, forward strand.
AAATCCCCAAGCATGTATGCATAGTCAGAAACGTCTTACTGCTCAAGCTTTTCCCTCTTAACTCAGTCTAGCTTTTTCACAGGGTGGTTTCAAAATAAAAACTTTGTTCTGACTTTGTACGTGCAAACAGAGTAGTCCTAAACCTGTTTACTAGGAAGTAAGGCCGTCTGATTTCAATGGGACCTACCCACTTGCAGTTATACAGGGGGCTGAAGCCTGAGCTATACAAAGCACCCAATGAATCAGGCTCTAGGAACTGCTTTCTATGCTTCTGAGTCTTATTCTTACTAGTTAAGATGCAAGAAGTTGCTGACCTGGAGAGAAAACGTGGAAATTGCAATGATCGGTTAATAGCTACTTTCAGAAGGATTACAATATCTAATTTGTTTGGCTTCTGATTGCTTAAATAAAGATTAACCACCAGAAAAGATAGTGAGGTAGATTTTTTTAAAAACATGATTATGCAAGTCCCATGAATTCATTGAGAATTCATCTTGATTTGGTTGCACAAAGCTTACACCAAGATTAGACTATGCCTGATCTTTATTCAATATCCATTCTCATTTGGTTGGGGTAAGGTTATACAGCAATCAGCATTTAACTTGCATTCACCCTGAATTCACCCCTGCATTCACCCTGCATTCACCCCTGTGAATTGTTCATTTGTTCTACTCTTTTCAATACATTTCCCCTTAACTTTCCTAAACGCAAAAAGTCAATTTCTTGTTTGAAGATCGCCAAAGCAATCCCAGAAGCTGCCCCTGCTCGTGCCAAGGTGCCAGTCTTTAAATGGGACGTTCTGGGATCCAAACAGAAGCTGGGATTGGCTTCTATGATCCGGGGTGTCCCGCTTAAAATGGGACAGTTGGGTGTGTGTGTGTGTGTGGAATCCCCTCTTCTGCACAATTAAAGAAGCCACATCTTCATTTTTCTCCCGATCACCTACACTTCCTGTTACATAATTTGTTGTTGGTGTTGCAGAAGTGTTCTTTGCAAGATCTTCTTTCACTGGCTCTGTGACTTATTGGAAACGAGTCCAGATTGTCCACTGCCTCTAAATGTCGCAGATGGCAAATCTAACACTTCTGAGAAAATGACAGCATGATTTCATGTTGAGACGAGGTACTCGGATATAATTATTCTTCTTCCAAGGGTCAAATGTGAAATTCAAATCTTACATCTTGTGCTTGGGGAGCCATAGTGCTGAAAATTAGAGATATTATTAAGGCAAGAAATGCATCTTCTTAAAACAGCTTTTAAAAGAAAAACCATTGAAAGCTTACTTGGCAGTGAGTTCATTGGACGCAGTGGGGCTTACTCTCCAGTAAAGCGCAGGATTGTGCTTCTGTTTTCTTCACTGGGTGCCAAAGGTGATCTCTCCCAAGCTCTGCTACTGTTTCTAGTCAGGAGTGTGAAATTGAAGAATTAATTGAATACCATTCCTGCATGCATAAAACCGAAGTTTAAATATCAGCATAATTGCTGGAATTTCATGCATAACTGATCCAGATTATACACTCCGACATTTATGAGACTGGAAAGGGTGCACTCATATTAAATTAGCAACTCCCAAGATCTGGGATTTGATATATATAACCCCCCCCCCGGGGGGACTGTTGATTTCAAAACATGCTGTTTACAGGAATCAACATCTTTGCCATATTTAGACTGCAATTCTAAACAGAGTTATTAGGTTGTAAGTCCCACTTGACATAGCGGAGCTCACCTCTAAGTTAGGGATGGGGGACCTTGGCTTCTGCACCTCTCTATCCAGTTTCCTCCCTGATGCTCCCATGGACTGACTTCCACTTTCTTACCATCTGCAACACACCTAGCCACCTGAGATGCTGCTCCCCGTCCCTCTGTCTCCTCTTCCCCTGTCCTTGATTAAGATCAGCAAACATATAGGCGCTTTCTCACTTCACTCGGCAGTCCATAGGGTCCTTCCTCACTCAGACTGAGGCATTGGGGCAAACCGACCTCAAAGACCCACCACAGAGAGCCACCGGCGTCTGCTTCATTTAAGCAGTCTTTGTGGCAGTAGCAGTGCAGGCCCTCTCCCACAACCCTTCATCCCGAGGAAAGGCCTTTTCCCAGAGTAAGGCATTGGTGGGGGGCAAGAACAGACAGGCTGGGGGAGGCAAAGCTGTGCATGGCTGTGTAGGTCAAGAGGTTGGCCCTGAGGTAGTCTGAGAGCCAGTCCACTTCTCCTGAGACAAACGTCTGCATTTGCCTAGTGGGAGCGCTGGCCCTGCTCATCTGCTGTGGTGGCATCAAAGCAGAGTAGGCAAAGCAGCTCTGGTGACACGGAGAGTGAGGGTCCTGGATCGTGGCGCTTGATGCCCCGTTTTGAGACCTGCCCTTGACAGGTCCCAAATGTTCCTGGTGAGAACAGCAGCCCTGCTGCTTCAAATCTGTATATATTTCATGCCTCTCCTAGCCTTAGTCATAGAACACTATATCCAAGCGGCCCTCTTTTCCTATAGCTCTGACACTAAAGCTCTTTGCCAGCAGCTTCCCTGGAGCTTGGTGCATTGTGTGGGCACAATAGATGAGAGATGAAAGTCCGCAGGAATCCTCCTGAGAGGGAAGCATTAAGGATATGACTTTTGCAAACATCAAGATGGTTTAGACTGTTTGACAAGGATGATATTTCTATATTGCTTTTCAGCACTGGCCTGGCACCTAGAAGACACCGAGCTTAAATTTTATCGTTTTGGTGTCCTTTCCCACATAAATAACTTTGTGTCTTATAAATCTGAATCTGCGGGACTAGTTCTCCTGCACAATAAGGATACCCAATTATTATTATTTTCCCCTATAACCAACTTCCATTTCTTGAAAGATTATGCTATTCTCCAGACAGAAGTTTCAGGGACAAGATTGCATTTCCCCTTCTAAATCAACGCCTTTACACGTAGCCCTTACAATAGGCATGGGGGCATTTGGCTATGGTTACCAGACGTCCCTGCTTCCTGGGGACAGTCCCCGGATTTACAAATCTGTCCCTGGATAAAATCCATCCCCAGAATGTCCCTGGATTTCATTTAATGGATTTATATTTTAAGTGTTGTAGATTTATTAGTAGGGAATGAATGTTGCGTGATTGGTTCAACGGCACAAGACGCATCATATGGGGACTTCCAGTGAGGCAAAATGGCGGGCGCCACAGCAGCGAGCAGCTCCTGAAGTCATCCACAGCCAACTGCACTACCAGGCTGGCTCCGGGCTGCTGAGACTGCCGCTGCTGCCGCCACTACCAAGGGAGAACCGGGGAAGCCCGGCGCGTCAACTGGGCCCCCGGCCCCCCGGCTGACTGCCCAGTGAGGAGGAGAGGTAGAAGAGCACCAGGAGGGCAAAGACACATGGCTGAGCCCAGGCCTGACTCAAGCCTACTCCATGGCGGCTAGCGCTCCAAGAAAGCAGGCTGGGGCCCAGAGGAAGGCCGCGTGACAGAGGAGACCACAGAAGAGAAGATATTACTTCTTCTTTTTTAATAGCTTTTTAAAAAAAATAACTTTCCCCCCTCTTTTTTAAAAAAAAGTGTCCCCAGATTCTTTGAAAAAAATCTGGTAACCTTACATTTGGCCCTCCAGATGTTGCTGAACTACAACTCCCATCAGCCCCAGCAAGCATGGCCAATGACGAAGGAGTTGGGTTAGAGAATTAAGAGGCGATAAGAAAGCTGTCTTCATATATTTGAAGGGCTTTCACATAGATCAAGGACAGCCATCATGGTGCCCTCTAGATGTTGTTAACTATAATTCCCATGAGCTTCAGCCAATGGTCAGAGAAGGTTGTGTAAGCAGGGCATGATGGACAGACAGCATTTTTCATTCCTGCTTTACCACTTGAGTATATATGGGAAGCCAGTCAAATGGTTACCAACAAAACCCACATCCTGGTGTTGTGCTAATATGGCTGTCTGAATCAGGTACTTTCAATGTTTTCAGGCCCAGGACTCACTTTTAATCCAAACATGCATTTGGGGACCCATCTCTTAAAGGTGGTGGTAGGGCTGTTGCTGTGACCCACTTTGGATCAGGTGATCACTGTGAATATGTGGGGCAGGTGGAGGGGGCTGAAGAGAGGGCGCCAATCACCTCTTTTACGAACAAACAGTTATCTAGCTGTGAGCATCTGTAAATATACAACCCTTTAATCTGTTTATAATTTGCCTGCAGATTACGTTGGCGAAAGGAGCTACTCTAAGGATTACCGTTTGATAACTTAATTAGCTGTTCTTCCAAGTCAAGTACAGGGGCTTGAAAACCCCTTTTTCTCATCAGGCAACATGGATATATCCTTAGAAGCGTTGGCACGGGGCTGGAATAAAACTAATGCCTACAAGTTGCTTTTATTCCATTCTCATGTGTATGCAATGCCCGTACTCACCATGAAGTTGTTACAGTAAGTAACAACAGCAAAAAGACTGACCGGTACTGCGGACCCTTGAGTACCCCCTGGGGGAAAAAGCACTCTGCCTATGCAAATGCAGAGATGCCCAGGGGACTTAATTAGGGCAAGGAGAAGGATTTGCTTCCTCACCTTACACAGCAGGTGGGTGACCAGTATATCTGTAAGAGGTGCCAACTGCAAAGGGTTGTATTTTTCTGGGTGGCTTTTAATCTTAGCCAGCCTTGGAAGGCTGGCCTACCTGTGCTGCATAGCAAATAGACAGGTTTTTTATATTTTTCTAAACCAAGAGACTTCTTCTCAGTGCTTAAAAGGGGAAGTCATGTTCAGGGATGATCTTGCCACTAGGTATGAAAGAGCTGTTACACAACTCCCTGGCAGCATGAATAGAGGAATTGTGTGGTTTTCCTGTACTGTGAAGCCAAGCTTGTTAAAACTGTTTGGAGAATGGGCTCTTATACTGTTTCCCTGCTTCTGTTTAACACTTACATCAAGTTATTTCTGTTTTACTGACTCCGATTAATTTTGATACTGGCAAACTCTTATTAATAATATCAGCTTATTACTTTATGTGTTGTTTTGCATCGTCATAGCTGTTTTCCTCTTATTACCTCCCAACTTGGTTCAACCACACTAACAGTTTTCGGGGTGTGCTTTATACCACAGTGATATTCCCAGTGTATGGTGTAGTAGAATGTAGACTTCAGATAATGTTTGTGACTCTGGCATCAGATGAAGTGTGCTTGACAACATCCAAACACCCAGAGTCAGAAAACACTAATTCAGAGAAAGTAAAAAAAATCTCTGCAGGAAATATATGCCCTTGCATGTTGAGTAAACAACACAAGTTATGTTCCTTGAATAAATTATTATTTTAATTTTCAATTGCAAACCACGAAAACTTATAGTTTAAACTAGTAAAAATGTTCAGAAAATACTGCAAACTCTCTAGAATAAAACTGAGAACCAACATGGACAGTTTTGCAGGGTGTTTTTCCATTAAAAAACCCATCTTTGGTTAATGCCCCCAAACGACGCTATATGGTTTGTGCCAGCCTACACACTTCTGACACCCCACAAACTTCTTGACAGGTTTCACTTATCATTTTTCCACGGAAAAAGAAAATGGGATATTTTTACGACCCCAATCCGTTTACATTGGCTGGGGTAAATAAATATACCCCAATGGCAAAACTCAGTACATTTCTGGGACATTTTACGATATAGGTGGTTTTTTTGCTTGCAGAAGAAAAACAGTAAATGGTAACTGGCTGAAATCTGGGGGTGTTGTCCAGGTGACAATTTTGTAACAGTGCCCTAGAAAGACTACCCTGTAGCTCTACTTATGTATACACTCCACAATTAAAAGTGCATCTGGGGTAAGTTTCTTGCCCACAAAATTGAACAAAGGTTAAACTTCTACCCCTTCATCCCAGCAGTCTCAAACTACCCTGAGTGTCTCTACAGGTTTCTCTTTCTTTCTTAAATGGCTGGAGCCATTCTGATCATGAGACTCTCACGGTGTCATGTCCAGTTGCATCGTTAACCGGTGCCTAGAAGAACCCATCTTTTGGGGAGTTAATGGGAGCTAGTTTCTCTTGGCAAAAGGAGTGAAAAGTCCCTGCGAGCCTCTTCGGTTTGGTCCGTTGGCTCCAATGTTGGGCAGATCAGTAAGCAGCTACGTCTCGGTACTGCGATTTGCCTCGAGACAAGGAAAGGACAGATTTCCAGATAATTAAGCCAAGAGTCCATGCCAGACTGTTCTTTCCGAGCCATTTGCTTCCTCTTTGCCACCAGACTGCCTTTCAAGGCGCTCTCTTTTTTCTGTAAACATCCACTGCTGGGACAAACCCAGCACCCTTCAGAGATAGCCCTGAAGGAGGGCTGTGTGTGGTCTAGCGGAGCTCCCTGCAAGTTTAACAGGAGCTGCTGCTGCTATAGAGTTTACCTGGATCCCTCTGCAGAAGACAGATCCTGTGTAGGACAGCAATAGGAGCTGTAGGGCAGATCTGGGGGACCTGAAGCACCAAGGCCAAATGCGGCCTCCAGACCTCTCTGGCTTGCTCTTGGGACCCTCTCCATACCACCCACTCCTGGCCACACTAGCCTTGCATTGCATTCTCCTTGCATGCTTTTTGCCAAGCTGGAATGTGTGCTTGAACTCTGATCATGCTTCTTGCTTGCCCGGACAGAGGATAGAGAGGGAAGGGTGAGCATGTAGGAGCTAGTCTACAAAGATAAAATTCACATTTGTTGTTCTGCCCATGCTTGCCACTTGCCACTCAACTGCCACTGGCATGCGGCCCCTGGGACGTTACCTAGAGGAGAATGTGGCCCTCAAGCTGAAAAGGGCTCCCTGCCAGGAGTGAGGCAGCATAAATCCCACCAAGAAAGCTGGAGTTAACTCTTTATTAGCAAAACAGGAGTGTCAGGCTAATGAGCACAGCAACTCCCAGCAGGTCTTGCCCCCCATGAAGCAGTTGCTGAGACTGAAGGACACCGCCTTCCCACAGCTATCTAAGTCCCCTCCTCTCCAGGGTTTCCACCAAGCAATCTGAGACTGCACCTCTGCTCTTTTCATGCCTCTTCTGGTTCTGGGAGAGCAGGGGAAATGGGAGCTTGTCACAGCAGGAGGAGGAGACACCATGGCTTCTTCACCAGACTAATTCATCTGTACCTCTTGGCCTCCTTCCTCTCCTGCTTCTGATTCTGGACTTCCATCTGCCACAGGCTCCCCCAGCTCACTAAGCCCTGTTACCTCTTCAGCTTCGGAAACCTCCTCCTCCCAGTCTTCTCCATCTGACCACTCACGATCATCCCACTACCACTTCCCTGGCTCTGAGCCTTCTTCCCTTGGGGGTTCCCCAGCTGGTGTCTTCCACCACTCCCCTGCATCTAGCCAGTCCATGACATCCCCCTTCATTGCTATAGGGCAAACTGTTCAAGCAGAATAGCAGATGGTGAGGGATTCTTGCTGGTGCCCCTGCATTAGAACACCCAGTTCATTGTTTGCTTCATTTCAAGCTGCTCTGGGTGGAGGCCTCTCAACTCCCATTGCCCCTCGATAGAAGAGTGACTCAGTGCAGAATACTTCTGCCTTTGATTTCCAGGACAATGGATCTTGTCGCCTTTTATGTGTGCTCCAGGCAGAAGTTTCCCCTCCTCTTGGCTTTGCTTATTCGGTCTGTCAGACTGCAAAAGAGGGGTTGGATTGATTTCTGCGTTCCTCCCTGCTTGGCCAAACAGGGGGGGAAACAAGGTGCTGGAAAGAATAGGGCAGTTGATTCCATTCAGACAGACAACCATTGCAGATGGTTCCTTCCTGGACCAGGCAACTTCGTATCCCCCTTTTCTGGGCTGTTATCCTAGTTTAATGTTGCATGAGGAAGTCTGCTGCTACCTGGAGCAGACTGGAAGGGGAGAGGTTGGCAACATGCAGCCCCACCCAATTTCGAAAGCCCTCTGCAGGTGGTCGGTTCAAATTTCTATGAAGAGATATTTTGGCATCCGAGGCGAACCATAAAATGGCATTAGCGCCCTGCAGGGGAAGGAGGAGGAAATACAGATCTACTTCGGGAACAAGGCGGGGAATCAATTCATCTTACCTGACGGTTGAAATGGGAATCAAAGGGTGTCATGCCCCCCCCCCTGCTTTGAATCACGCTGGGTGTGGGCAGAACCCAGGAGACCCCAGAGGGCAGCCCCTGGCATTTTCTCCATGCGGAGAGAGGAAACCAGCGGCTGAGAGGCTGCTGAGGAGGTGGCAGATCTGGAATGTGTGGCAGTGGCAGCAGGCAATGCATTCTTTGGTGGCCTCTTTTGATCCTGCCGCCCGAGGCAGTTGGCTCACCTTGCCTCGTTGGGGGTCCAGCTCTGAAAAGCAGTATGTCCTTCTTTCAGCATTCTGCTGGTCAGGCAGGAAGAAGGGACAAGAGTGGAGAGACTTACAAGTGTCCTATGTGCTTGACAAGTATCACATGTGCATTCCAAATCCTTTGAAACCGTTGCTCTCCAGTGAATCCTGAGCTTACTTGTCATTCTGGCACTATATTAACCCAAACAATACTCCGGCTGAGGCCTTATCTGATCTGGGTAGAGCCCAATACATAGTGCAGTATTATCTTAGGTAAAGGTAAAGGGGCCCCTGACCATCAGGTCCAGTCGTGTCTGACTCTGGGGTTGCGGCGCTCATCTCGCTCTATAGGCCAAGGGAGCCGGCGTTTGTCCGGAGACAGCTTCCGGGTCATGTGGCCAGCATGACAAAGCTGCTTCTGGCGAACCAGAGCAGCGCACGGAAACGCCGTTTACCTTCCTGCCGGAGCAGTTCCTATTTATCTACTTGCATTTTGGCGTGCTTTCGAACTGCTAGGTGGGCAGGAGCTGGGACCGAGCAACGGGAGCTCACCCCGTTGCAGGGATTCGAACCGCCGACCTTCTGATCAGCAAGCCCTAGGCTCTGTGGTTTAACCCACAGCGCCACCTGGGTCCCACAGTATTATCTTAGTGCAACCTAAAAAATTGTTGGGGGGAAAAATGAATAATTTCTGCTCCAGAAATGTAGGCGTCTGTGACAAATTGAAGCACTTTTAAAATGTTTATTTCTGCCCGGCTGGCAAAGAGTTAACCCACCTCCAGCCTGACTGGCATAGAACTCTGATGGGGGCGGGACTGTGCCCGGTTTTAAAAAAGGAGGGAGAGTCGGTTTGGTCAGTTAGGAGGGAGAGGGAGGAAGGTGTGGTGTGATGTTATGTGGTGGCTTATATGAAGACAGTTAAGAGGCTAGGAAAACTTAAAGTTAAATGTTTGACTGAGTTTATTTTGTACAACTGGAACAAAGCTAATTAATAAATGACACGTTAAAGAATCACTTATGTTTTTAACACAATAAAACTTCATCTCTGTTTTTGCCAACAAGAGGTCCGTTTGTATTTTTCCAGCGAGGTACCAGGACTCACAGCCGTGGTGACTCAAGAGAGGGCCAAACTCACCTCAGGCAGGGAGGTGGTGGTTTGTGTCCTGAAGTTACACGGAGGAGGCTTAGAAGGGTAACCTGAGGTGCCAAGAAGTTGCCAGAGTGCCTAGGGCAAACTTCTACAGTGGGGGAATCCAACTGAGGGAGACCCTTTACAGGAGGCAAGAGGTTATTCCTGGGGGACAGCCTAGAGTTTCTTAAGGTACCAGGCCACGTAGGCTGGAAGGCTCTCCTTACTTAGAAACCCATCAGGAAAAGGGGTTTATTTTTGAGGCGGCAGGAGAAAGAGGGTGGGTGTTTTCCCCTCTGGATTCCTGTGTCGCAGTGATAGTAAGGTAGAGTGGGACCCGGGTCGTCACATTTTTGGTGGCAGCGTCGTGATCGAAATTCAAAGCTCACGCGCCTAGTTTGGTTTGAGTCTGTCAGGATTTTCCTGTGAGGAAAATGACTCACGTAAGAAAACCCAGAGAGGCAAAAGGAGATGAAAGAACGGAAGGGGCTGAGGGAAGCCCAGGTTCTGAGGTAGAACTGATGAAACTACGAATTGAGATGGCCCGAATTGAAGCTGAGAGGGAAAAGATAGCAGCTGAAAGTGAGAGGGAAAAAGCCAGAATTGAAAGTGAGAGAGAGAGAGCTAGGATTGAAGCTGAAAGTGAGAGGGAAAAAGCCAGAATTGAAAGTGAGAGGGAAAAAGCCAGAATTGAAAGTGAGAGAGAAAAAGCCAGAATTGAAAGTGAGAGAGAAAAAGCCAGAATTGAAGCTGAGAGGGAAAAGATAGCATCTGAAAGTGAGAGGGAAAAAGCTAGAATTGAAGCTGAGGAGAGAATGCAGTCAGAGAGGATAAGGGCACAATTAGAACAGGACAGAATGAAGCTTGAAGAGATACGTTTGCGATCAGAATTAACTAGTAGCCCAGTTAATAATGATAGTATCGCAATTAATTTAAAAAGGTTCCCCAAATTTGGAAAAGACGATAATGTCGAATCGTTTCTATTTACCTTCGAACGCGTTTGTGTGGAATTTCAAATACCTGAGGAGAACTGGATGCTTTATTTAAGACCTCAAATTTGTGGGATACTAAGTGAAATTTATGCTGACCTGAGGGAAGAAGAGCTGTCAAGTTACCAAGTATTTAAGCAAAGGGTCAGGGTTCGATGTGGACTCACGGCTGAACAAAGCAGAAAGGCTTTTCGTGAGGCAAAAAAGGAACATAAAGAGACTTATGCCCAACTAGCTAGCCGCTTAGATAAATTACTTGACAGATGGATTCAAGGGAGTGGAGTGAAGGACTTTGATGAGTTAAAACAATTAATTTGTTTAGAACAATTTTTTAAGCAAATCCCTAGCAATTTACGTTGGTTCTTGAGGGATAAAAAACTGAAAACTGTGGCACGGGTTGCCGAGGTCTTAGACGAACTACAAGGAGATTTCAATGAAATAGCATTCCCAAAACACTCACAGAAGGGTAATCCATGGAGAAACAGAGAAAATAAAGACAGGCAAGAAAATTTTCCTGTCAGGGAATCAGTTTCTGACAAGACAGGGTCTAAGAAAATCACTTGTTTTTTCTGTAATCCTGAGGGCCATGTACGTGCCAGGTGCCCCCTGCTGGTTAAGTCGCAAACTACACCTACTGCAGCTAAACAAGTAAAACTGGTAATGCAGTCACAGGAAAATAGCTCGCCTCAGACAGAAGGCTCAGAGAAAGCAGACAGTTCAGCTGAGACTACTTCTAAGGTCTTACAGGTCTGGAGGGCTGAGCAGGAGTGCAACCAAGATTACATGGAGCCTATTGAATTAAATGGTCAGTCTTGTTTAGGTTTGAGGGACACAGGAGCAGAAGTCTCACTTGTCAAATCACAATTTGTTCCAAAGGAGCAGTACCTCAAGGGTCAGTCCTATAGTTTAAAAGGCATATGGGGTCCACATTTTGAAGTACCATTAGCTGAAGTTGATATTACCTACAAAGGATTTTGTGGCAAGTGGAGAGTAGGAATCCTAAATGAGTTGGAGGTACCCTTTTTAATAGGGAATGACCTAGCTAGTCAGAAGCACCGTATACAAGTGATAACTAGGTCACAGTCTCAAGTCACTGAGAGTAATCCTCCTGCAGTTATAGAGTCACCCATAGAGCCTGGTGAGGATGAAGGGCTGATTAGCGTGCCAGTGGTCCAGGAGCACGGTGCCCAATTCTTGAGTGATCAAAAAGAGGATGAAACTATAAAAGAGCTGTGGGGTAAAGCACAAAGTCCTACTGCAGAAGTAACTGTGGAGAACCCCTGCTTATTTACCACCATTGAGGGAAGATTGTATAGAATTTCTAGGAGGAGGAAAACTGCTGCTGTTTGGGAAAGGAAGAAACAGTTAGTGTTGCCAAGAGCTTACCGGTTGCAAGTGCTACAAATGGCACACGACGCACCCTCAGCAGCGCATCTAGGCATTAGAAAGACTAGTGATAGAATCCAAGCAAGATTTTACTGGCCTGGGATGGGCAAAGACATCAAAGAGTATTGCAAGTCCTGTGTGATCTGCCAAAAAGCAGGCAAAAGAGCGGACAAAACGCGAGGCTTGTTACAGTCTATTCCCGTAATTACTGAGCCCTTTTCCAGAGTAGGAGTGGACATCCTCGGGCCTATCTCCAGAGTTACAAAAAGGGGGAATAAGTTTATTTTATGCCTCGTGGATTATGCTACGCGCTATCCAGAAGCAATACCTCTAAAGGACATTGATTCAAAGACTGTAGCAAAAGCCCTCATGTCGGTGTTCTTAAGGCTGGGATTCCCCAAAGAAATTATAACAGATTTAGGGACATCCTTCACGTCTAAGACTATGGAAGAGCTTTTAACTCTTTGTGGGGTTAAGCATGTTAAAACTACGGCTTATCATCCACAGTCGAATGGCTTGACGGAGAAATTTAATTCAACCCTGAGCCGGATGCTAAAGACCTATTCCATCAATCATCCTAACGACTGGGATGAGAGGCTGCAACACTTCCTATTCGGTTATCGCGAAGTGCCGCAGGAGAGCACAGGGTTCAGTCCTTTCGAACTCCTATTTGGACGACAGCCACGAGGACCCCTAGACTTGATGAAAGCAGCGTGGTCAGGGGAGGAGCAGATCGACAGCCCTGATGTTGTGACGTATCTACAGGAGCTGCAGAGCGACCTTCAAGAGCTACGGGAGCAAGCTGCTCACAACTTACAGCAGGCACAGCGTCGACAGAAGCAGTGGTATGATGCACACGCAAGAGACAGAACTTTCCAGCCTGGTGACAGTGTGCTCGTGTTAAGAACAAGACGTCGAAAGAAGTTGGAGATGTCGTGGGACGGTCCCTTCAAAGTGGTCGAGAAGATATCTGCGGTGAACTATTTGGTAGAGTTAGATGGGGAAGGGAACCGATGTAAAAATTTTCATGTAAATTTACTTAAGCCTTATTTTGACAGAAATAAGTTGGTGTTGCAAGTAAAGGGGAAGGTGACCCAAGGAATTCATTTAACTGGGTGGGGAGAACTAAGTAAGGGCACAACTCTAGCAGAGGTGTCATTCGATGAAAGTCTGACCCCAGAGCAAAAGGAGCAGTTAAAATTAGTCCTTGCTCAGTTTGCTCAGATCTTCTCAAACATCCCAGGGAGGACCAACCTAGCAACTCATAAAATAGACACAGGGTAAGCACATAAGTGGGAAGGAAAACATCATAGCGGACGCCTTATCCAGGTATTTTTGAGAGGTATAGGATGGTGCAAATTATTATATGAAACGGTAATATCCCTAGCAGAACATTTGTGCTTAGGCATTATAGTCTGACACATGCCAAACATGGTTTATCTGTGTACAAGTTTATGAGATGTTAATTTAGTTGACTTTGTAATATGAATGTTATAGAATGCATTGAAGTATTTTTAACCCCAAGCCCATTGCTTTGGCATTGCTCTAGTTAGTTAAGAGCAAGCCGACGCAATGTCTTTGTGGTGGGGGAGATATGTGACAAATTGAAGCACTTTTAAAATGTTTATTTCTGCCCGGCTGGCAAAGAGTTAACCCACCTCCAGCCTGACTGGCATAGAACTCTGATGGGGGCGGGACTGTGCCCGGTTTTAAAAAAGGAGGGAGAGTCGGTTTGGTCAGTTAGGAGGGAGAGGGAGGAAGGTGTGGTGTGATGTTATGTGGTGGCTTATATGAAGACAGTTAAGAGGCTAGGAAAACTTAAAGTTAAATGTTTGACTGAGTTTATTTTGTACAACTGGAACAAAGCTAATTAATAAATGACACGTTAAAGAATCACTTATGTTTTTAACACAATAAAACTTCATCTCTGTTTTTGCCAACAAGAGGTCCGTTTGTATTTTTCCAGCGAGGTACCAGGACTCACAGCCGTGGTGACTCAAGAGAGGGCCAAACTCACCTCAGGCAGGGAGGTGGTGGTTTGTGTCCTGAAGTTACACGGAGGAGGCTTAGAAGGGTAACCTGAGGTGCCAAGAAGTTGCCAGAGTGCCTAGGGCAAACTTCTACAGTGGGGGAATCCAACTGAGGGAGACCCTTTACAGGAGGCAAGAGGTTATTCCTGGGGGACAGCCTAGAGTTTCTTAAGGTACCAGGCCACGTAGGCTGGAAGGCTCTCCTTACTTAGAAACCCATCAGGAAAAGGGGTTTATTTTTGAGGCGGCAGGAGAAAGAGGGTGGGTGTTTTCCCCTCTGGATTCCTGTGTCGCAGTGATAGTAAGGTAGAGTGGGACCCGGGTCGTCACAGCGTCAATCACTGCTGGATGGGAAATTGTGGATTAACGCAGCAGCGAAAGTGTGTTTTATCCCTTTATCCAGAAGATGGCGCCATTGTGCCACCAGGAACCGTTGGCTCCATTGTTTTCACTGTCTGCCTGAGGTAAAAGGATTTGTTTCCATAACAATGCCTCTGTTTGGGGACATATTGCTGCTGGAAAAGACACCGTCTTGGACTGTGATATTCTACAAAGTATTGAACTGCAAAGGCCAACAGCCCTGAGGTGATAAGTCAGAATTCTTGTTGAGGAAACTGTCGTAGTGCTTTCCCCCACCCTTATAATTAATTGATTTAGCGTTATTTGCATGGTTCTGGGGGATGTTGGTGTATCATAGAACAAGATGCAGAGAGCAAGTGGGGCAATCTCTTTAATGTGTAGACACTGTGTAGACGATGCAAATAGCAAGCTGCCGAATCACACAGAACTCTTCTCCAAGGGCACAACTCCCTGGTTAATAGAGAGGAGAGGATAGTCACCTCCTTTGTGTTTATTCATTAGCAGCCCCTCTGTCCAGATAATTAGTTTTACACACTGGCTATTACAATATAAACATTAAAACAGGGTTATGTGTAATACTTACGTATGCCAATGGGAGCAAACCCTTTACATACAAAGTGTATATGTGCGTAAGAGAGAGGGGGAGACAGAGAACACTCTAGGTAATGCACATTATTCTGTCCTCTGTCCTCATTTTTTCCACATCAGCCCTGTGAGGTAGGTTAGGCTGAGACACTAGTGACTAGCCTAAGGTTTTCCACTGAACTCCTTGGCTGTGGGGATTTGAACTTGGGTCTCCCCCTGGTTTTAGTCTAACAGCTTAAAATAGGGGTGGGAAGACTCCAACTTCTGTTCGCAATAGCCAGTTCAGACAACGGTCAGGGATTTTATTTATTTATTTTATTTATTTATTCGAGCCCTTCATCACAAGAGCTCAGGGTGGTTCACAAGTTAAAAATGCAGAGTAAAAGGACAAATAAATAGTTAAAGCAACCAAACAGTACCCCGCTTTGCAAAGACACATTTATAAAAGGCTGTAGAATATTAATTAGCCCAAGGCCTGGTTGAAGAGGAACGTTTTCACCTGGTGCCTAAAAATCTATACTGAAGGCTCCAGGGAACCTCCCTGGAGGAGAGCGTTCCACAAATGGGGAGCCACCACAGAGAAGGCTTGTTCTTGTGGAGGAGGCACATGAAGAAGGGCCTCAGAGGATGAGCTCAGGGTCTAGGTTAGTTTATATGGGGAGAGGTGGGCCTAAGGCTAAGCCATTTAAGGTTTTCTAGGTCAAAACCAGCACTTTGAATTGAGCCCCGAATAGCTAATTGGCAGCCAGTGCAGTCAGACCAGGATCAGTGTAACAGGCTCAAACTGTATTGCCCTGGCCGCCAAATTCTGCACCGGCTGAAACTCCCAAACCATCTTCAGAGGCAGCCCTACGCATGACATGTTGCAGTACATGTAGAGAGTTTTAGTCCAGCAACATCTAGTGCTCCTGTCAAATTTCCCTGTGGGATGGTTGAGCTAGAAAAGGCCATTGGCTGGCCTGCTCCTCAGCTCCCTCTCCGGCCATGGGGAGTCCTTGGTCCAAGCAACGAAGCAGGTCGGACGTCTGCTAGTGTGCAGGTGGAGAAAGTCCCCATGCAAAACTGCTCAAGCAGAGCCACAAGTGTGTAGCTGCTCCTACCATATGGCAGGTGGTAGCAAAGAGGAGCTTATCTCTCTGAGCCTCTGCTGCATTGTCTGCTCAGAAGGAAGTTATGCTGAATTCAGAGGAGCCTTGCTCACAGACCAGTCAGAATAAGATTGCGGACTTCGGCTGTTCTTGCAGGACTGAGAGCCTCTGAGCAGGAAGGGGAAGAAAGTGGAAGAAAAGAAAGGAGGGCGAGCATGGCCATCCTCTTCTGCAAATCTAAAGGGCAATCACCGTATTATCCAGGAGGGAGCTGCAGCCAGCTGCTCTTGAGATCTCCACAGTTCCCTGCTAATAGGGTGTGTTTTGTCTTGTGTGTTTTTGCTCATGAAAAGGGAAGAATCAGAGTTGTGCTTTCCAGCTTCATTATAACAGAACAAAGAGATTTGTTTTGAGCCAACCTGTGGCATAAGATACTGCGAGCGTGATCAGGTTGTTGGTGGTGTTTTTCTTTGGTGTGTGTGTGTGTGTGTGTGTGTGTGTGTGTGTGTTTTTGGTTGATTCTCCCCCATGTTGTTGAAAAATCTTCACATTTGCTTTCATGAGTTTACAGGTAATTGATTCCTTTCTTGAGCTTGGGCAGCTTGTTCCCAACCTGGTGCCCCCCCCAGATGTTCTTGGACTCAAACTCTTATCAGCCCCAGCCAGCACGGGTAATGTTTAGGGGTGTCTGGAACTGGAAGTTACAGTCTAGCAATTTATGGAGGGCAGCACATTAGCTACCTCAGTTCTATCAAAGGGTCCCTTTCCACAGGAAAAGTGAGTTACCCATTTTAGAAACAACCAAATACGCTCACCACATACGTCGGCGATCCCTCCTCCTGCTGCTTCCATTAGCTGGCGCAATTAAACACCTCTCCAGATGACCCGCTCCTTAATAATAATGCCCAGGCAGCGGAGAGAATGAGGAGAAAGAAGCCTGACTCATTCATCAAGCAGCGAGCGAGGAGCAAAAGGGAGAGTTGGGAAACCGGGAGCCCCAGAGGGACATGAAGGAAGAATGAAAAGGAGTGGGAAGAGAAACATGTACTGGAGACGCTTTTTTCCAATATATTAATTATTTTCTCAGACAAAACTCGCTTGGAACAAAGCCATCTGTGGCCTGTAGGAGAAAGAGGTGCAAATTTAAATACAGACCCAAAGCAGAGAAGGAAAGCAGTGACGTCAGAGGCACTTGAAGGATGAATGTCTCCCCAGTTTCCATCCTGGGAGCACCCTGCTTTTGCTCCCTGCCTATTACTACCCTAACAGAGCACAGAATGTTTCACTTTTTCAGCAGGCAGCATCCTGTGGGCCAAGGAACCATATCTAGCCCTATAGCCCTCTCTCTCTGGCCCCTGAAACTCTCCCCAGGCAGGCCACACTACCTCCTTGCAGGCCACATCCCTAACCAACCTTCCCTCGCCCCCTGAGGGGTTTTTTGGGCGGCTGGCTGGAATGTGTCCCTGTATGATGGTGTCCAGGTAGTGTCCTGGATCGTGATTAGAGGTGTGTGTGTGTGTGTGTGTGTGTGTGTGTGTGTGTGTGTAGAAACTTGCCTATTGTATACAAATGTACTGTTGACATTCATTGCTCTGCCCACTTTTGTACTCTAGATCCACTCATTACTGCTGTGTGGCCCACAGAAAATTTCCCAGAAGCGAGTGCGGCCCCCAGAACTAAAATAGTCGCCTAGCTCTTATATAGGGCTTCATGGGGCTATGAGGATTCAAGTGTGTGAAGATGACATGTGAGGGAGGTGTGGGACTGCACTTTCCTGCCATACGTGGTGGGTGTTTAAGTCCTGTTTCCACACCTGTCATGGATTGGTAGGAGAGGAGGGAGGCCAACAGGCAGAGATGAGTCAGGCTAGTGAAGAAGCCAAGGTGTCTCCCCCTCCTGCTGAGACAAGCTCCCCTCTTCTTTTGTTTTTCAGGACCAGGAGAGGTATGAAGTGGGAGGAGCAAAGGAAGGCACACTGGGGCAGCCTCAGATTGCTTGGGGTAAACCCTGGAGAGGAGGAGACTTAGGCAGCTGAGGAAAGACAGGAACCTTCAGTCTCCACAACTGCTGCATAGGGACAAGGAACTGAGTTGCTGTGCTACTTAGACCTGATACTCCTGTGCATATCCTGTTTTTTCTAATAAAGAATTAACTTCACCTACTCTGTATGATTTACTGCTGACTCACTTCTGACTCCAGATACCGCTGTGTTGGGCATCCTGTTTGCAGAGTTGTTATGCGCATTGGAACCAACACACATAGGCCCAAACTGCACAGCCACTTCCTATGTAGGACTGGCCTTAGCCTCTACACACTGAGAAAGTGGTAAGGCTTGTTGATCTGTGACAGAGGGAGTGTAAACCGGTTTTTTTGTCCAGATCTCAGGTCCAGTCTCTAGCATCTACAGGTAGAGATGGAAAAGACTCTCATAAGAACGCAATAAGAACCTGCCAACAATCAATGCTGCAACATTCTACACTAATGGAAGCTGGCAACAGATTTCTTCCTCATTGTACCTCCAATTACTCTGTATTACAAGGCAGCGTTCTTATGAAGCAGCTGGTTCTTGGCCAATACATGGCGAAATATCTGTTGGTTGCAGTCAGGGCCTGCTGGGGCTAGACCTGGAAGCTGCTAAATTTGGGTCGTTGTGCGGTTGCAGGTTGGAGCACCTCCTTGGGCAGCCAATGGATCCCAGGTACAGGAATGTTCTGCCCACTCAGGATGGCTACTCCCCAGGAATGGGTTAAAAAGGTTTCCCTGTTCAGGAAAAAGACTTGGCCTGGGAATGGATGAATTCCATTGGTTCTGACTCTCGCTCTTGCCTTGTTTTGCCTTCCCAGTTCTTACTCCTCGCTTGATCCCAGGAGGCAAAGAGCAGGTGGCAGGGGGTGGGGATTTTTTAAGCACCTTGTAATCTGAGTGGGCCAGAGGGAGAGACCCCATACGGTCGGCCTGTATTCTATCCCTATGTCGCAGACAGTTGGCGTGAGGCTGAGGCAGTACGAAAGCAGCTTCCTGAACTCCTGGCTATAAGAAGATGCAACTGGGGGGGGGGCTTTCTGGTTCATAGCCGCTGCTTTATATCATCTCTCACAGCCCTTTGGTTGATCAGTGGGGATCAAGTTTCATAAGTGGGGATGGAATTGATGCACATGCTTGTTTATATTTGTACTATCAATGTTCTGATGTTAATGAAATTGGAATTGGAAAAATAATGAAGATGGCCACAATTAAATATGGCCTTTACTAGTAGCTCTTGTTTATTATGCTTCCTGTAATATCTCAACCAGTTAGTCATTAGACTCTCTGGACCTTACGCAGCCATTTATCATGGGTGAAAATGCACATCCCCCCCCCGCATGCATTGATCTCTGCGCCATGCAAGTGTACATCCATCCTTCAATGTGTCGCAAGCGAAGGGGTAGCACCCTGCCCTTTGGAGAGGGTGCTGTACCTTAACAGCTCCCTCGGACCCTCGGCGAGCTCTAAGTTGGTCTTAATTTGTCCCTGGGCTCTCTGGGACTCTGTTCTGAAGGCTTGAAATATGGGAAGTCATAAATAAACCAGCAGGCTTTGGAAAACGGTGGGGAGCAGATAGAGTAGAGGCTTGGGGGTGCACCTCCCCTGTGTAACAACCAACAGGCAAGGTTATTTGTGCTATATATTCCAACCGTCCTAAAAAAATCCCTATTATCTGGTTTCTGTCCTGAGTAAATCCTTGTCCCTGGTTTCGCCTTTTGGGGAGAAGTAAATGCGTTCAGTGGGATTGAATCACGCAGCAAGCTCAGTTGTGTGTGGCCTGAATAAATTGTGCACATTTAAATACAATTTCTTCTTATTTTGCATAATTTATCCTGTTTTGCAACTGATGGAGAAGGGCTCAGGACACTGAAACTCCACACCCAGCCACCAGGCTATTTTGATTAGCCACCACCTGGCCTCTGAGATTTCAGCAAACATTTCTAGCATATATCTCCAGAGCCTACGATTGAATACCCTACCAACTGCCACATATGAAGCAGCCATCGTCAGTTGCTTCAGACATACCTTGCATGCGTAAGACTTATTTCTCATCCAGAATCTTGGGTGAAGGTTGAAGTGCTGGAAGAATATGAGTTATTCCTAGGGCAAAGCCATTCTGGCTCATTCAGTTGCACTTGCAACATCCTCCCCAGAAATTCGGAGTCTCTAGGAAAGACAATGTGTGTTCCACTTCCCCTGTTCCAGCATTGCAGAGGTATCTGGGTTTGGATTTGATATCCCGCTTTATCACTACCCGAAGGAGTCTCAAAGCAGTAAACATTCTCCTTTCCCTTCCTCCCCCACAACAAACACTCTGTGAGGTGAGTGAGGCTGAGACTTCAGAGAAATGTGACTAGCCCAAGGTCACCCACAGCTGCATGTGGAGAAGTGGAGATGTGAAGCCGGTTCGCCAGATTACACACCGGCTCATGCATCCTCTCTGTTCCCCCATCGTTGTTGAACTGACTCCGTTGCTGCTCCCTGGCAGATTGCGGTCTGTTAGCCACACCTTGCTTAGTGCATCTTTGGGGGCAGTTGTTATGAAATGAAGGACAGGAAGGGGAAACTGAATGCAATCAAGACATTTGCTTTGGGAGATTGGCTCAGGTTGAATAGAGGATGTTTGCAATCTCTCAGTCCTGCCCAGCTTATGATACTTAACCGCTGTACATATTAAACTAGAGGCCTAAACACAACTGTTTGCTTAGTGCCACTGTTTATATTGTTTTTAAGGATCATGGCCCTTATTGGTCACCAAAGCACCCATCTTTTCTCAGTGGTAAGTAAGCTTAGTATACTGCCATCATTGAGTCTGTGTAGAGCTGGTTCTGTAGACAATTTGCTCAATATCTGTGTTTGCTTCTGACACATAAGACTATGGATGAACCCTCCGATCAGAAGGTCGGCAGTTCGAATCCCCACAATGGAGTGAGCTCCCGTTGCTCTGTCCCAGCTTCTTCCAACCTAGCAGTTTGAAAGCACACCAGGGCAAGTAGATAAATACAGTGGTACCTCTACTTACGAATTTAATGCGTTCTGAACGCACATTCGTAAGTTGAAAAAAATTGTAAGTCAAATCCCATAGGAATGCATTGGGAGAAAAAATTCGTAAGTCGAAGCAACCCTATCTAAAAATTTGTAAGTAGAAAAAATCCTATCTAAACCGCATCCAAGATGGCGGATGGAGCTCCATTCGTAAGTAGAAACATTCGTAAGTAGAGGTACCACTGTAGGTACCGCTGCAGCAGGAAGGTAAATGGCGTTTCCGTGTGCTCTGGTTTCTGTCACGGTGTTCCGTTACACCAGAAGTCATGCTGGCCACATGACCTGGAAAGCTGTCTGTGGACAATCGCCGGCTCCCTTGGCCTGAAAGTGAGATGAGCGCCGCAACCCCATAGTTGCCTTTGACAGAACTTAACCATCCAGGCGTCCTTTACCTTTTTTTTTACGATAGTAGGATTTGGGAACACACAGTGAAGGTGAACATTGGAAGATTCAGGACAGACTAAAAGAAGTCCTTTTTGCACAGAGCATAAACAATGGAATTTGCTCCCAGAAGATGTAGTGATGGCCCCCAACTTGGTTGACTTTAAAAGGAGATTATACAATCTAACGGAGGATAAGGATAGCCATGAGGACTAGCCAGGATGGCTAAGCACTACAGTATTAAGAGGCAATATGCCTCTTAATCCCAGTCTCTGGGAATCACCTTTGGGGAGAGCACTGTGATACTAATGTCCTGCTTTTGGCCCACAGGCCTGAGGCTCCCCACCCCCACCATAACCCAATGGAACCATCTGCTTTCAGATGCAGTGGAAGAGGCTGCCCCATTGCCAGTGTCAAAGATTCAGCTGAATTTTCAGGACATGAGACAGAAGGGGAAGGTGTCACTCTGCCTTTTACCTCAGGCAGCAAAATGTATTGGGCTGGCCCGGAGTATGGTGTCCATGTGCTGGAAAACTCCAGCGAGAGGCGGCCCAATTCTTCCTCTTAGTAGAGAAAAAAACCCAACAATGGCTGAGGAGCAGTGGGAGGGTCCATGTCTTGGAATTCCTCTGCATCACTTTCATCCTGCAGCTCGTTTGTTGTCAGTAAAGCAGTTGTGACACATGGGATACCTGAGTTGTTTACATGAAACCTGTGCTATTTACTGATGCTACAAGCGGCTAATCGGAGCCAAGGCTAGGAATGACCCACTGTAATCTCCTTGTGGCTAGTTACTTAAACGAACCTCATTGAACGTAGATTGGGCACGACAGAATCTCAAGGTTAAGTGTTAAATGAGATGATGGAGAGCCAAAGAAGAAGCTAAAAAAAAAAAGGTTGTCGGTGATCCTTTCTATAAATGGGACTCCTTGATTCCTCAGGGCAATTCTGGGAGCTCTATCTTACAGAAGTTCGCCATTTTCACTAGTGGCTCATTCCTATCCCAACCGACTGAATTGTCTGTCTCCATGGTTATCACTAATAAAGCTTTTGTTCACTGATGGAGGAACAGAAGAAGAACATTGCTGGATCAGGCCAAATACTTGAAAATAGTAGTAGTAGTAATAATAATAATAATAATAATAATAATAATAATAATAATTATTTATTTATTTATACCCCACCCATCTGGGCGGATTCAAACAGAATAATAAAATAATCAATTAAAGATTAAAAGCCTCCCTAAACAGGGCTGCCTTCAGATGTCTTCTAAAAATCTGGTAGCTGTTTTTCTCTTTGACATCTGATGGGAGGGTGTTCCACAGGGCGGGTGCCACTACCGAGAAGGCCCTCTACTATTACTACAAGTAATACAGTGGACAATAATTTTAAAACCAGATGGGAAATTTAGGTAGTACATTCAGTGCCTGAAATTATTCTCATTTTATCTTAATTGAAGATGGAAAGATATTTAGCTAAAGAATTCAAGTACACTCTTTTACCTCAGAAGTGTGTGGAATAAAAGGAGGCCTTGACCTCCAGTTGACCATCCGGTTACCCATTACACCTTGTAATGTATGACATCGATATCTGTGAAGGACACAGGCCATAGAAACTCTTTAATGTGACTCTGTCTCAGCAGAATAATGGTTGGCAGAAACAAATGTCGCTCAGCTGAAGGTCAGTCCGTCCATGAAGCTTAAGAAGTTAATCGCCAGTGGTGTAAAACGCACTCACCAATGTGAAACTCAAACAACCCTTTTGTGGTCCAGTTTCCTCCAGGCCCAACACACCTCAGCAAGGGGAACAGAAACTGCCTTCCAATCATGAAAGAAGAGTCCCGGTTCTTGTCAGTCTTTCCTTCAACAGTCCTGGTTAGAATGGTGTGTAAAAGAGAAGTAAAATATCAAAAGGGGGGTGGTGGTGGCTGCGGCTGAAGTTACCGTAGCAGTAACTTAAATGTACCCGTCAATCCACAATGCCTCAGCTCCTCCATTAAACATAAATTCTGTTTAAGCTGTTTTTGAATAACAAAGCTTTCTTTCTCCCTAAAACAATAGGGAGTGAGCTGTATTTGGCAGTGCCTGGTAGCTGCCAGCTGGGCCTCTCAGCATCGAGGAATCTGAAGTATAGCTTCCAATGGCAAACCAATACAGTAATGTAGGACGATACATATGGGTGTTGGGCAGAGTGTTGGACTGAGACCTGGGAGACGGGGGTTCAAATCCCCACTCAGCCTTGGAGCTCTCTGGGTGACCTTGGGCCAGGCACTGTTTCTCAGCTTAACCAGCCTCACAGGGTTGTTCTGAGGCTAAAATGGGGAGCAGGTGAACCATGTACACCACCTTGACTTCCTTGGAAGAATAGGTGGGATATAGGTGTACTAAATCAATAATAAATGTTTAAAAGGCCATCTTACTTTGGGTTGATTGTATGACTTTCTATCAGGGGCTGTCTAGATCAGGCATCCCCAAACTTCGGCCCTCCAGATGTTTTGGACTACAATTCCCATCTTCCCCGACCACTGGTCTTGTTAGCTAAGGATCACGGGAGTTGTAGGCCAAAACATCTGGAGGGCCGCAGTTTGGGGATGCCTGGTCTAGATAGTGGTCATACCCACCCCATCCATTTAAAATACATTTAAAGCACATGGCTTCCTGCAAGAACCATGGGGACTGTAGTTTACCCCTCACTGAGCTACAGTTCCCAGCATCCTTAGTAAACTACAGTTCCCAGGATTCTTTGGGGGGAAGCCATGTGCTTTAAATGCATGGTGTGGGTGTGACGGTGTCTTGCTTAGGGGGGGGGCTTCAAAAATCTGCATCATAGCAGACAATGCACACATTCTTTCAGTGACATGAAGCCAAACAACGATATATTCCAAGTCTTTTAATTGACATTTGTTTCTGTGAAACTTAGGACTGGCTCAAGATATTTTGCTGCCTGGGGCAGAGCAGCTGTTGCCCCCTCTTGCAAATCAAGGGGCACAGAACCCTAGGCAGGGAAAGCTATTTTGGCACCTGGGGTTAAAAATCCCACATGCACCACCCTGGCAGGATAAATGCATTAGATAACTAACCATTTGTGACCCTGGTAAGCAAGGCTTTGGTGGGGGGAGGTGGTGACACCTTCCAGTTTCGGAATAATATTTTATTTATTTATTTATATGACACCCATCTGACTGGGTTGCCCCAGCCACTCTGAATGGCTCCCAACAAAATATTAAAAATGCAATAAAGCACCAAACATTAAAAACTTCCTTATATAGGGGCAGCCTTCAGATGTCTTCTAAAAGTCAAAGCCACCCCTGCTCATGAAGTACAGAAGATGAGTCTGCTAGATCTGGCCAGTGACCCATCTAGTCCCACGTCCTGTTTTCACTCCGGTCTACCCGATGCCTGTGGGAAGCCTACAAGCCGGACATGAGCACATTCCAAGCAACTGGTATTCAGAAGCATAATGGCTCTGACCATGGAGGAAGAAAAGAGAACACAGGACCTCTGAGATAAGGGAGTGGGGCTTAGCAGCAGCTGAAACTTACTCAGCCCATGACGGAGGCAAGCCTTCCTTTATTTACACAGGGAATTTCAAGAGAGTCTCTGGCTGCAATACGATGCACATTCAATCGGATGTAAGCCTTGCTGAATTGGCTTACCTGTGAGTCAACAGGCATGAGTTGCATGGGCCTTTTGGCTGATAATTATGCTCTTGGGTTGCGGTGAATCAGGAGCAGATAATAAAGTAATATAGTTTATTTGCAGATCTCCATATGCAATGCTGAGTTCTCAGTGAAATGAAATGGTTGCTCTGGTTACGCTGAGACTCATGATTCTCAAGTTAGTTTGTACTGGAACTGCTGCTGCTGCTGTTGGATCTGCGATAGCAAATACGGGTCTGTGTGAGCTTGTGGCTACTCCGCAGGACGTGTGTGTGCTTGAACAAAATGACTCTTACCTGGTGATTTGCATAGTAATAGTCTTGGAAAGCTGTTTAGTTCAGGATTGGGCAATCTGTTGTCCCTGACTCATTTGAGATTCTCTTTCAGTGCTTCAGTTGTTTGAACAGTCAACTCTGTGCACATTAAAAAACTCTGACATGTTGATGATTACCAGAACCTATACAATTTTCATTAGCACTACAAAGCACCCAAGAAAATCCATTGGAGGCATGTGTACCTACTTGCATTTTCTTTCCAGGGCCTGGTGTAACTTTCCTTCTGAATTCTAGAGGGTATGCAGGTCATTCAAATCTTTCCTCCTTTCTTCCTTTTTTGATTAGATTTCAGGCTGCTTTTTGGTTAAAGACATCTACAATAATCTAGCATCACAATAATAGTCTTTTACAACATACAGTATGTACAAAATGCACGAATGCCACCAGTAGATAATTTCGTGTTACTATTTCAATCTTAGTTCTCCCAAAGCCTGGTGGAATAAAAGCATACTCAGATCTAATGGCTGCGGTACCGCAGGTCCAGTTAATCTTCGCAGGAGGGCAATATCTGTTTTATGTGTAAAATGTATGCCCTTGCTGGACTACAGTTCCCAGGATCCTTGACCATTGGCCATGTGGGCCAGGACTTCCAGCAGTCTGGAAGACGAGAGATTCCCTCATCCCTGTGATACAACATCCACAAATGTAACCAACCGAATCTCATTTTGACCTAAATAGCCTGGACTGAGCTGCTTAAAGAACCGCCTTAAATGTGAAAGAAATGAGAAACCGATGCGCTTCATACACATATAATGTATTAATCTACTCTCAGTAAAGGCCGACAGAAGTGTAGTGTACATGCACAAATTTCTAGTTTCTCCATTCTGAACAGATTTCAGCAGCAAAATCTATGAGGAAGATCTTGAGTTTTCCTTCAATGAGTTCCTGCTTAAGTAAAGAATGCGATTTTTTAGTTCATCTGGAAAAGAACTCGCAGAAATAGAGCAAAAAAGGGCTTAGCCATCATGATACGACATGCACAGTTCAGGTATGCATAATGAGAGGCGAGGGAAATTGGCAAAGCAGGATGGGACACAAGTTAAAAATGCCTCTGGGAGTTAAACAACTTTTGGAGGCATTGTGCAATCACCAAATATTTACTATGGAAGATTCTACAGGTCTTGATATTTACCAGAGCGGCTGAGAAGTCGCTTCCAAACCATAGTGAGTCACCTGTCCTGTAACTGTAATTCTCTACCTGGGCTTCTTTTCTCATGGACAAATTTTGCAAGAAACATTTCTTGGCAACAGAAATTGAGGGTCCTGTTTGTGTATCCATCCAGGAAATGTTAAATGAGTTCCCATGTATATGATTGGAGGAGAAAGTCTATCAGTCTAAGAAAACATTATGCTGGAAGGAGATCTAAGACAGGGGTAGTCAACATGATGTTTTGGACCTCAACTCCCACCATCCCCAACCGTTGGGCTAGCTCAGGGGTCTGCAACCTGCGGCTCCGGAGCCGCATGTGGCTCTTTTACACCTTTGCTGCGGCTCCGGAGCAGATACGAGGGGAGGAGGTGTTCGAGCCATGCGCCGCCTGAGCTATGCGGCGGCGCCCGCCAGACACTCGCACGGTGCCCACCGCCGCCGGAGCACACAGCTGCGGCGGCGTGCTGTGAGCCTGCGCCCCGCACGGTGCCCGCCAGAGTCCACAACTCCGCTGTGCACGTGCGCTGTGCAAAAAGGACGCAAGGTGGCGTTAGCAGCCCGGGGAGCGTGGTCGGCCCCCTCCCTGCATCAGCCCCTCCCCGCCGCATTTCTGCAGCCAATAGGCTCACGGGGGGCGGGGGCGGAGTTATTATTTTTTTTAACGGGCGCGCTTCTTCCCGCCCAGCAGCAGAAAAGGCTTGCGGGATCGGAGCGCGTGTTTGCTGCTGCTGCTCCTGCCTGCGGCCTGCCTGTGGCCTCCTGCCGGCCTGGTCAGGAGATTGAGGTAGATGTATTAATCAATGGGTTGATTCAATATGAGGAAATTTTATAAGTTCACTTGATGGGAGCAACACACATGAAACCATACAGGTGTCCTAATAAGGGAGTCAGAATTTTGCCCATTCCCAGTAATCAAGGCAGCCCAAACTCATAAGGCAGTGGTTGCTGGTGCCCATTCCCAGTACAGTGGAACCTCGGTTGATGAACACCTCGGTTTATGAATTTTCGGTTTACGAACGCCGCAGACCCATCTGGAACGGATTAATTCATTTTCCATTACTTTCAATGCGAAAGTTCGCTTCAGTTGATGAACGCTTCAGTTTATGAACAGACTTCTGGAACCAATTACACCCATGCTTCAGTTGATGAACGCTTCAGTTTAAGTACTCCGCGGACCCGTCTGGAACGGATTAATCCACTTTCCATTACTTTCAATGGGAAAGTTCGCTTCAGTTTATGAACGCTTCAGTTTATGAACAGACTTCCGGAACCAATTGTGTTCATAAACCGAGGTACCACTGTAATAAGGCAGCCCAAACTCATAAGGCAGTGGTTGCTGGTGGCCATTCCCAGTCATAGCTGCCAAGTTTTCCCTTTTCTCACGAGGAAGCCTATTCAGCATAAGGGAATTTCCGTTAAAAAAGGGAGAACTTGGCAGCTATGTTCCCAGTAATCAAGGCAGCCCAAACTCAAAGTTATTTTTATAATGACGAGGATGACATTGGGCCCTCATTATTAATTATTATTTACATCAGGCACTGATTATGATTTATGGTACACTGGGGCCCTGATTAATTTTCTATGGCATTTTGGGGCATTGATTATTGGGCATAGCAAATTTTGCTATGGGGCCCTCTGATTTCTAATTACGTCCCTGTTTTGCGGCTCCCAGTTTATTTTTTTTCTTTGGAAACGGGTCCAAGTGGCTCTTTTTGTCTTAAAGGTTGCAGACCCCTGGGCTAGCTGGTTGGGGCTGTTGGGAGTTGGAGTTCAAGAATATTGGCTGAGTGGTGCAGGGAGCTGATTGTCCAGAAAATGGGAGAGTGAATATGGGTATGTGTGGGGCAGGAATTTTTTTGGAGAATTCTTCTTCTTTTTCTTTTGAAACTGCTTGAAATTTCATTTGGTAGGGCAATACCCTGGTAGACTTAATCAATCAGCCTCCAGTGATATAGCAAGCGGAACCTACGTACGATAACAGTGCCGAATTAAATCTCCTTAAAATTAAGAAATTATCTAATCTCCTAAAACTAAGAAAGCTTGATTGTAATTTTCTTTCAAGATCAAATCAATATTATTTTGATCCATTGTCACCGAGTCCCTAAAAGCCATGGGGCAAATGGGCCAGTGCCTGCTCTGCCTATTTGGCAATCAGGCACTGTAGAATAAACCTTTGCAGTTCGGAGCTCTCTGTTCAGGAACACAGCCATTCTAGGAACACACACCTGCTCTCACCTGGTTTTCCACCCCACCCCCCACAATCAGCATTTCATGCCACTGAACATGCACAGTCCTCTTTGGGCTATTTGAGGGTTTGCTTTGTAACCATTGAAGTCCCCCCCCCAAGTTTTTTTTTAATAATTCTGCAAACCTTGGGGTTATTCCAAGCCTGCTGATACCTCCCTCTTATGCATGGTGTGTGTGTTTGTGTGTGTGATGCCTTTTCCGACTACATAAGGACTGACACTCAGAATGGGCATCACTGTTAGTATAAGCACAATGCAAGGGTAGGGAATCTCAGGCTCTGGGACTGCATGAAGACCTCTCAGGTTCTCGCCACACCCCTCACCAGACCTACTCCGTGCCCTCCTCAAATGCTTTTGCCTGGGTGAAATAGGTCTCTGAACTGTGATAATCCCTCTTGTTGATTTGGATGAAAGATGGAGAGTCGTGTGGATATGTAGAAACCTTTGGCTTTTGCATGGCTAGAATGTAGCCTACTTCTAATGTTAAAAGTGGCACGCTCCCCTGGTGTAAACTAATATGCCCTGACTGAATGGGTATTGTGCTTTTTGTATTATCACTTATTCCATATTATTGGCTGCCCTGCAGATACAGGTGAAACTCGGAAAATTAGAATATCGCCGAAAAGTGCATTTTTTTCAGTAATGCAACTTATTATTTTTAAATTTTATTTTAATTTTCACAAATGCTTTCTTTTGGAAATTCCACAGTAATAAAACAAATAGTTACAATAATACAAAAATAAACATTGCTATTACATTTCATTAATTACATTCCATTTATAATTGACCTGCCTAACGACAAATAATTACAATTACAACAAATAAAGGCTTGACATATTTTGCTTTGCATGTCATGCATCTTTCTCATATACAGTATTAGTTTCACCTTTTAAGTTGCATTACTGAAATAAATGCACTTTTTGACGATATTCTAATTTTCCGAGTTTCACCTGTATAAGTCCACGGTGCCATGTGAGAGATACAGTACAATCCTTGGACATGGTTTCCTCATTTTTCTTCATTAGCAGAGAATCCTCCCTCTGACAATGAATAGGATGTGGCAATGGAACACCAGTGAATCATAGTAGTCTCACCTGGATTTTACAAGTCTCAAAGCAGGCTTATGCACATCATTTCAGCTTAGTTTGGCAGTTTTCCCTATTTGATTAATAATAATAATAATAATAATAATAATAATAATAATAATAATAATAATAGTAACAACAACAACAACCCACCCATATGACTGATTTCCTCCAGCCACTCCAGGTGGCTTCCAGCGTATTTCAAAACATAAAACGTTAAACATTAAAAAATTCCCTATACGATATCACAACCTGGGAAGAAAACCATTTCACCCCCACCTCTGTATAAAGCAGGTGTGAAAAAAGTTTTGGTTTCACCCTAATACTCTCTCCCACCGCCCTGGCTTGCTCTGCGTTTTTTTTGTGTGCGAGTGTATTTACTTACACTAACAATAACTGTTTTACATGAAAAAGCCCCTATCCTGGACCTTCTAGGCTGATGCCAGATCAAAGTGATATACATAAACTTTTCCAAAATACCTGAACCTGCCTTTGTTGTAACTCACCCCCAAGGCGTATGGACTTGGTTATCTGACCTTTAATTCTGCCGCTCTAGGCATAAGAAAGGAGGCAAGAGGGAGCCACCATCCCCATCTATCTATGGTCTAATTGCATCACTGAGTCTAATCTCTGAAGATCTTTGGTTTTAGTGCCTTTGTTAGCAAGGGTGATGAGACTGAAACCAGTGGGATGTTCATTTGCAAAATAAAAGGAAAACCAACTAAATAAAACCAGGTGCCTGTGGCTCTGGTGTCAACAGAAAAGTTGATGATTTCATCAGCGAAAAGGGTGGCAAAAGGGGTCAAGATTTTCAGCGGCTATCGAACAAGCCAACTGTAATAGTAAACATCTAGACAGAATGAGGAATATTGTTTTTTTAATTTAAGCACTTTATCCTAAGCAGTAGACGTTAAAAGTATATGCTCCTAAGGAATGAAACCAGTAAAATACAATTTTCCCTATACTGGATCACATTTGCCATTGTGATGCCCATTTACCCAGTTTGCAGGGATCCTTTGGGAATGTTTTTCTACTTACCAGAATTATACAGGTGAAACTCGGAAAATTAGAATATCGTCGAAAAGTGCATTTATTTCAGTAATGCAACTTATTATTTTTTTAATTTTCTTTTAATTTTCACAAATGCTTTCTTTTGGAAATTCCACAGTAATAAAACAAATAGTTACAATAATACAAAAATAAACATCGCTATTACATTTCATTAACTGTTGTTGTTGTTGTGGTGGTGGTTTAGTCGATTAGTCGTGTCCGACTCTTCGTGACCCCATGGACCATAGCATGCCAGGCACTCCTGTCTTGCACTGCCTCCCGCAGTTTGGTCAAACTCATGTTCGTAGCTTCATTTCATTAATTACATTCCATTTATAATTGACCTGCCTAACGACAAATAATTACAATTACAACAAATAAAGGCTTGACATATCTTGCTTTGCATGTCATGCATCTTTCTCATATATTCGTTTCACCTTTTAAGTTGCATTACTGAAATAAATGCACTTTTCGACGATATTCTAATTTTCTGAGTTTCACCTGTAGAGCTGGAAGGGACCACAAGGGTCATCTAATCCAACCCTCTGCAGATATCTTTTTGCCAACGTGGGGCTCGAACCTACAACCTTGTGATTAAGAGTCTCATGGTCTACTGACTGAGCTATCCCAGCTTCAGGCAAAACTTATTTTATATTCCCAGGCCTTTTAGGGACTCTACAACTTGGTCTGCTATTCTCAAATAGTGTCTTGTTCCACTTGATTTTAGGCTACTGTAGTTTTTTTTGACACACTTCTGCAAACTGCTCAGAGATCTTTTGTGATGAAAGCCGGTCTCTAAATAAAATAAATAAATAAAATAAAATAAACAAACCTAAAATAAAGTTTTTTTTAAAATTTTTTTGTGGGGAATTCAATTTTTTAATATTAACAATTACATTAGTAAGTTAGTAAGATTTCCTTGTTGTGCATGAGACCATGGTCCACCGTTTGGTAGCTGTGCTTAACCGACTGCCTCATTTTCCAAATCAAAGCCTTGCCACCCTTTTACCGTGAGCTACTGAGTCATTTCAAAGGACTCTGCTAATAAAATCTGCTGCCAGAAGGGCTGGCTCCTCTCCTCCTCCTCCCCCCCCCTCGTAGCAACGAACATGTTCTAGCTGCTAGCCTAACCTTTGCATTCCTCTGGAACGAGATGAATGATTAAATGGAATCGGTTTTTTATTTTCTATTTTTACTTCTGGTCTATTTTGAGGCACTAGCCTTTCTTTTAAGGAATAAAGGCACATCCTATGAGTTCTAATGAGGCAACAGCAGGCATTTGAGAATTAAGATGTTAGCAGAAGATTCCGTTCTGGACAGAGTGTCTGACTTCTAAATGCAACTTGAGGAATATTAGATGTGTGATTTTACTTTGCATCTAGGGAAGGCAAGATTAGATTTGGAAACGGTGGGTATACTCTCCCTCCTGTTGGCAAACACCATGGGAGACATAGGGCAGCAGCCTGGACTCAGCTGATGCAGGCCCTCCCAGGCGTCTCCAGCCTCCGGTGCAGCCAGCTGGTATCGATCTAGACTCCAAGAGCCTAGATACGCTTTAGCAGAGTCCACGTAGCTTGAGCGGCCACAGAGAGAGAGAGGCACATGTTGGCCTATTTACAGGCGTTTATTAAGCATCTCTCAGGAGAGAGAAAAACATGTCCGCTCCTTCTTCATCAGCACAGCAGAGCGAAAGCAATAGCAATATAGAGCGGAAGTGCACAGACATGTGACATACAACAGCTACACGTCTGTACCTTAAGGTGGAACTGAATTCCCAACACCTCCACGGCCGAAGGCAGTAATGCTCTTGAATATCAGTTGCTGGAAACTGCAGGAAGAGACATTGCTGCTGTGCTCAGGTTCAGCTTGTGGGCTACCTATGGGCATTCAGTTGGCCACTGTGAGAACAAGATGCTGGACTTGTTGGTCCACTGGCCTGATGCAGCAGGACTATTTTGATGTTCTTAAAGGTACATAAATTTGTAAATCTTACTTCGTTGTGGAAAGCCTTTCGCTGCATCCAAGGTTGCCACCATATTGCCCCCCAGAAGTTGGACTGCAGCTCCCATAATCTCCGATGATTGTTTGGGTCATAGTCCAACAACATTCCCACCCATGTCTTTTGATCTTATCTTCCCAATCCTGCTCCTGCCGATTGATTTTACTTACAGCAAACGTTCAAAACATTAAAACAGAGAAAATACATATAAAATACAGAACATGTCGGTAAATTCCAATAAAATAAAATAAAATAAACAGCAAACACAAAATACATTCAATATTACCAAAGGAAAAAAAACCAATCTAAGCTTGAGTACATAAATATAAAGCAATAAAGTTTCTGGTATCGGTCTTGCTGCCCTTCAAGGAACCTGGCTTGAATACAGTTCAGAGCGGAGAAGTAGATGATATACAGCTGTCTCCCACATCTCTCCTCCAGAGGAGGCTGACAGCATCAAAATGCAAATGTTGGGGAGAGCAATGATGGGAAGTCTCTCCCCCAGCCTCCTAAAAGTACCAACTGCTGTTGCAGGTCTTAGTGCATTCCATAATTTCTTCAATAAGGCTTCTACAGAATAAAAAAATTCCTTCAGTAGCACCTTAAAGACCAACTAAGTTTTTATTTTGGTATGAGCTTTCGTGTGCATGCACACTTCTTCAGATACAGTGAAATGGAAGTTTCCAGGCACTTATGTAGAGAAGGGGTGGGGAGGGGTGGGGATGGGGAGGGGGGATCACTCAGAAGGGTGGTGGAAATGGGTGATTGACTGACTGATAGCTGTTGATGACCGCAAACGACTGCAAATGGTTTTGCATGAAAAAGCAAGGGTTGAGATGGCTGAAGATCGCTTATCATGTATAATGAGATAAGAACCCGATATCTCTGTTCAAACCAGGTCCCTCCATGGTTTTGAGCTTGGTGATAAGTTGCAATTCAGCAACTTCTCTTTCCAGTCTATTTCTGAAATTCTTTTGTAGTAAGACAGCTACTTTGAGATCTTGTATAGAATGTCCTGGGAGATTGAAGTGTTCTCCTACTGGTTTTTCTGTCTTCTGGTTCCTGATGTCAGATTTATGTCCATTTATCCTTTGGCTTCTACAGAAGTTTCACTGGGTTGGTTATACCCTAGATCATAAGAATAAAATTAAGGGAGCCAACAAGAACTTTTCATTGACCCAACCATCATTTTTTGCATTGTTTATGGTTTTCCTTCCAGCTGTTACACCTATGGTGCCCAACATAAATCAACCATAAGGATTATCATTGTTCATCGCAGATTGCGCAAGATATCCGACTAGGTCAAGGATGGGGAAGTTGTGACTCTTCAAGTACAGTTGGACTCCCAACTCCTACCAGCCCCAGTCAACATCACCTAGGGTCAGGGAGGATGGGAGTGGTAGTCCAACAACACCTGGTTGTCCATCCCTGGATAAGGTGAAGCAACTTAACACTGCTCCATGTCTAGAACATGCTGTGCCTTCAACATGAGCCCTGAAGAAGCATATTCCAAGGGACATTTAGTACAGTATTCCATTTCCCACACTGGCCAAATAAATGCCTTTGGGAAGTCTATAAGCAGGGCATGAAGGTGACAGAGCCATAATTTACATGCACATGCATGTACAGTGGTACCTCGGGTTAAGAACTTTATTTGTTCCGGAGGTCCGTTCTTAACCTGAAACTGTTCTTAACCTGAGGTACCACTTTAGCTAATGGGGCCTTCCACTGCAGCCGCCCACAATTTCTGTTCTCATCCTGAAGCAAAGTTCTTAACCCAAGGTACTATTTCTGGGTTAGCGGAGTCTGTAACCTGAAGCGTCTGTAACCTGAAGCGTCCGTAACCCAAGGTATACCACTGTACGTGGCTTCAGGTTCAGTTAAATTCCTGACATCTCCAGGTAGGGCAGAGAATGTCCTAAATGAAACTCTGCAGAGCTGTTGCCAGTCAATGTAGGCCCCTCCCAGTAACTGATATTTGGAGGTACAGTTTCTAAATAGGGAAGATCCATTTAGCTATCATGACAAAAAGCTAATGCTAATAGACCTGTCCTCTGTGAATTTGTGCAAAGCAGGGATATGGAACTGGTGGCTCTCCAGATATTGCTGGACTACATCGACCATCATCCCATCCAATAATGTCTGCAAAGCTGCAAGTTCCCTTGCCCTGGTCTAAAACCACATACCGTCTTGAATAGTAACATTTATAACATTATATCCTGAAAACATTTATGATGTTTACGTATGGAAGTGATTATGCTACCCAGGCAGATGGATGCGGTACAAATAATACAATTATTATTATTAGTCACTTTCACATCCTATGAAAGCTAATTCTGGAAGTCAAATACTGTATGTGCTACATTGCTTTATTTTGTCTAGCCTGTTGGGCACTAGAGGAAGAGGGAGAGAAAATAATAACCTCCTTTTTCTGTGAAGTACCGGTAATATATTGTATATTTTAAACAGCTCAGGCCAGACAAGTTGATTAAAAATCAAAGATCAGATAGAATAATGGGACTGAATAAATCACATCTGCATTTGAAAACAGACTTCATCAAGGCCGTATCACATATTTTTTCGCTTTGGTGCCACTGTGGTTAGCTTTGCTTTGGAAAGGAGAATGTTTACATTATGATTCTGCCTCTGTATATCTCAGGCATTGAGGGCTACATGTTGGAGCATGCAGAGGGATTCTTTTTGCGTCCTAGATCCTGCTTCTTTGGGATAACAATGAAAGCATCAGTTAATAAAACTTCATAGCCTTTCCTGGAGGATGTCTGCAAGCTTTCAAATGGCCATTCACCTAGTTGTTCCTCAGGACAAGAAAGGATCCCTGCCAGGTGGACCAGCTGCAGATGTTAATTCATTTTTTACTGACTGCATTTATAGACAGCCTCTCCGCCACAATGACTCCCATGTTGGCTAGCAATAAAAACCAACCGAGACAATCCACAATGAAGACAACACAGGTCTGAAAATAAATCTAAAGCTGATTGGATAGCTCATTTAAATATTTTATTTAAAACATTTATACATCGTATTTTTGTACAAATATACATCAGTGGCTCACAATAAATTTACCAAATGCATTATCTTATGAAACAATAAAAAACACACAGTAAGTATTTTGAGGGGCAGCTGCAAAAATAGAATAAACCAGTGCTTTTCCCCCTGGGGGTACGCATACCCCTAAACATCTAAGTTTGGCCTCATTGAGGGGC
The DNA here is from genome assembly GCF_965207765.1 of Zootoca vivipara. Taxonomy (NCBI): domain Eukaryota; kingdom Metazoa; phylum Chordata; class Lepidosauria; order Squamata; family Lacertidae; genus Zootoca; species Zootoca vivipara. Next base: position 66,347,810 of record NC_142591.1, read on the forward strand.
AGTATTTCAATATTAGTAGGAAAATGAGAGTACCCCTAAACATTTTTTAAAAAGAAAAAAGCACTGGAATAAACAAAGAGATAAATAAATATGCAGGCCAGCCACTCACCTGGTTTTTCCTTTTTACTATTCCTTTTTACTATTAGCAGCAGCAGTGGGTCTGTGAGCCACACCATGTATAAATTTCCCACAAAGCTCTGGTGGGCGATTAAAATAGCAAACAGCTTGGAGCTGCTGGGACAGACTGAACTACTGCTATCAACTGCCAGAAAGCCCTCTGCCCCCCCCCTCATTCTTACCAGTGGGGTTATGGGACTCTCTTGGAAGATCTTGCCAGGGGATCCCTCAAACTTGGATCCCTCAAAATAGCTAGCCCTATTTATAGGAGTGAAGACAGTCATTCGATAGGTCTTTCCCCCCTTCTTTCTGGACTGTCCATGTGACACAAATAACCCACACAAACATGCGTGGGCAGGAGCACTAATAGACATGTCTGTGGGCTAATAACTCACATGGATTTCATTGTCAGGTTGGATCAGATCAAGGTAAAGACTGCCAGCTTAGTTGTCAAGGTTCTTCTGGGTACAGATTTAAGGTGCCGTTTTGTGCAATGCCTTCAACAAGTGGCGGAATCCAAGTGATCAAAGGAGATCAAGTTACAGGTAGGTAGCCGTGTTGGTCTGGATACGCACTGCCACCACTATTTCAGCCAAAGACGTTTCTGCAGAATTCCTAAGACAACTGTGGCAACAACTGGAGTGGTTGTTCACTGAAGATAGGATCCCTTCAAACAACCTTGTTACCATGGAATCCCAGCACTTGGTGATTATGCAAAAGGAAAATATTGATTGTCTGACTGCACCCTTGGGGCACGCCATCGACACGGCAGCATCCCACAATCAATAGGAATAATGGAAAGCAGAGAAGGTACTTTTCTCCCCTCTTTGAAAGATAAGTGAACGGACTGCATATCCTTCCCTGACACTGTCTGCAACTTGAGCATTTCTGTGCGGGTGTATTGCATCCAAACCATGGGTCCTAATGATAATATTTACAACTGCCTATCAATACTTATCCAAATTTTTAACCTTCTAAATCATCCATACTTTCCGTTACTTTGCAAGTGTGGTTAAAATCCTGCTAATGTTTTAACCTGCTTACAGTGGTCTCGTAAATAAATTATAAACTTTTGCCATTCTTTTAAAAAAGTTCTTGTCTTCTTGATTTATGAGCTTCCCAGTTAATTTTGCCATTTTGGTTTGCCATTCTTCTCTGGTCGAGATTGTCTCTTCCTTTCATCTCTAGTCAGATAACATTCTGACATGGCGGTTGTCTGTCACTAGCAATCTTTAATTGATTTCGCATGCAGTAAGTCTCACTATGTAAGGATACTAGGTTTCGATTTACTGCATCCAGCATTCATACCTAGCAGAACTTTTTTTCAGGCTCAACTTTGGTGCTATATATATAATGTAGGAGGATACTTAAAGAACAGTAGCTTTGCAGGCAATACAAAAAGACAGCAGGTTGCAAGAAATTCTGACATGAAGCTACCGGTATTTTACTCGTTCTCCCTCTTTTGTGAATGAATGCAGGGAAGCCATTCACTTTCCTGAAGTGTCAGGATTTAAGCCCAGGTGAAACCCGATAGATTACAGGCCTGACATTGTGGAAATGGGCTGGTTTCGGGGGGGGGGGGGAACGGACAAGAAAAAAAAGGGATTAAAAAATAAAATAAAAAGCGATCAATGCTCTTTGCTACAGGTAGCTACATCAGATAAGCTCAGGCTTGTTCAATTGACGTCTCTCATACTAAAGAAGGGATTTATTAAGCAAGACATAGACAGCATTATGTGCCTAGAACGGCATGTGGAGCCCAGAGATCACAGGTTAAATTTAGGTAATCCTAGACACATATGTCAAAATGAAAGCAAAGCCTCGGTAGCCAAAAAGAACTCTTTTGCTGTGTAAAATGGATCCCGCAACTATTTTCACTTAAAACTTAGGCCTTTCAGCAACCATCTTCTAATATGATGTGGGCAGGTGGCAATCCTCTTCTTTGCAGGAACTTGATTTGCCTCAGTCATACCATATTGACACAAATCAGATTTAATTATTTTTTGCATTTACTGTATATCCCATCCTTTTCTCCAAGGCACAGCAGGTGGCGTAGATGGTTCTTCTTCCCTTCCTGATTTAATCCCCGCACAGGGGCATCTTGCCCAAAGAGGCAAGTGGCGCGGGGTGCCAAGTTCTGGAGGGTGCCAGGGAAGAGATGGAGGCTGGGCGCAGCGCCTCCCGGCATCAGCTCACTGCCCTCGCCCGCCTTGCTGAAGCAGCACTGCGCCGAGAACCTCCGCCTCTTCCCCGCCGGAGGAGCCGCCCTCCAGCCATTGCCCGCCTCCTCCAGCCCCACAAAGCTGCCGGCAGCGCTGTAGGGGGGGGGAGGGATCTTTGCACCAGTGTTGGATATACTTAAGATGGCCCTGTCCCCACAGCAACAACCTTGCAATGTTGGTTGGGCTGAGAGGCAGTGAGTGGCCCAAGGTCACTCAGTGAACTTCATGGCTAAGTTGGCTTTTGAACTCTGATCTCCCAGGGTCCTAGTCTGAAACTGCTACACACCATACTGTCTCTCTAAGGCTGCAGTCTTCCTAAGCATGCTCAATTCGAAACAAATGTCATTAAAAAAAAGTTGAGATGCAGTAATATGCCAGCGGAGGCATGCCTTTTGCTGACTTCGCATTTACAAAGCATTCTAACTAGTTGTTTCATTTAGAGTTTCGGCTTTATGCACAATGTATTCACCTGATTTAAAGCCCCCTAATTGCCCAGATATGTCCCCAGAATAGGGATAAAACTACACTAGCTCTGGTGTAGTTGAAATGATTTCCCCTTACACTGGAACCAAGAAAAAAGGAAATAAAAACCTGGTGAGTAAAAATGAAGAAAAAGGTTACAATCTGACCCATATCTCCCATCCTGGCCAGTGTGAGTCCAGTAGGAGTTAGAAGCTGTGATTCCACCATCAATTAAACATTTGATTTAATTGACTAAGATTTATTTAATCAGGTGACAGCGCCAGTTAATAATGGTATTTTATAAGAGTCTATCTAAGATAAGAATCTGCTTTTTTATTTAGCCGCTGGGGTTTGAGTATGGACAGGGTGTCGAAATTTCTATGAATCTGATTAATCTATTATGACAGAATGTATGTGTGTTATTAAATTAGTATACTTCTACCCTGCCCTCCATCATAGCTGATCTCAGGTTGGAGCACAATTGTACTTAAAACACAAGTCGATTAAAAAAAATCTCAGTTAGAGTCCTCTGAATTTTAATATTTTTAATATTTGATGTGTTTTTATATCTTATTGGAAGCTGTCCAGAATGGCTGCAGCAACCCAGCCAGATTGGTGCGGTACGAATAATAAAATTTATTATTATTAATTATTATTATTAGAAGTAGTAGTAGTAGTGTAGTAGTAACCAGAACAGATAAAACAAACACAATGAAAACCATAAAGACAATATTTAAGTCACAAAGCAGTCTACAACTTCCAGGCATGAAGTGACTTGAACTGATATCCTACAAATGCCTGTGCAAACAAATGGGCTTTCATTTGGCGCTAAAATGAAAGAAAAGTAGGTGCCCAACATAGTTCTGAGGGGAGAAGGCTCTACAACCAGGGGGCCATCACTGAAAAGACCTTTTCTTGTATCTCCACATAGAAGATGTATCTTCCAATGGTGAAACTATAAGAAGGACCTCCTCTGAAGACCTTAGGGCTGGTTTTCATAGCCAACTTGAGCCTTCAGTCTGGGTTGGTCACTAAATTACAATAGGCGTGAACAACTGATTCATGAAGACCGTGAAGTTTGCACTTTTACACTTATGTAATTTGTTGCTGGGGAAGGATTGTGCTCTTTTTTTTTTGGAAGGGATACGTTCCAAATTAGACATTTATGTGCTTTTCATAACTGAGCCAGGCAATAGCTTTGACTACTTTGAAGTAACGAAGTACAAAAAGTGTCGTATGAAGCAAACCTTAAAAGCATTCTTTTTCAAAAGCATTTTTGGAAGAAGTAAAACACCCTAGCAATTGAACACTGTCTCTTCTCCAGTTGCTGTAGTGAAATAAAGCAAACAGTTGCTCTTGTGGTTTCTTCTAAGGCAATTAACAGGCGAAGCCAAGTCTCAAGTGGCTTTGGAGAGGCAATATTAAATGCACTGGTGGTTCATTTCACTTCTAAAATGTCAATTTATAAAACGTAACAGGATTCCTCCCTCCCTCCCTGTGTAACTGTGTTATATAGTTCAACCCAGGCTCTAAGAGCTAGGCTACACTCCTACATACTTGGGATTAGGAGTAATGCCCATTGAACTCATGTTTACTTTTCAGCAAACGCGTATATGACTGCACTGCGTGGCTCAAACTATTGTACACATTACAGGGCAGATCCATAATCGTTCTGCCGACATTAATGCACACATTGAAAATGCAGTTGCATTTCTTTAGAGGAACAGCTGGTGCAGAAGGATTTTTAACATTTCCCCTCTGTGCATTTCCCTGGCAAATTTGCACCCAACTGCAAGCTGCCGTTTGCCCCAAAACGTTCTCCCGAATTGCAAACATCAGCTTGCAGTGGTGACAATTTTGACCAGGAAAACCATGTGGTGGGGGTGTCTCATAACTCCGCTCTACTCCAAAACAACCCGGCAGCACCTCGCTGTGACATATCAGTTGAAACAAAATCTCCCAGGTCTTATGGACTTTGGCTCTTTCACTCCAGGTAGGGTGTTGCGGTACAGAAAGCAGCAGTGTAAGGCAAGTGCATCCCTACACAAACTGATACTCTGCAACACCTGCAATGTCTCTTGGAGGTTCTGGGGTGGACTGTCGGCTTCCACAGGGAGCAGGCATCGAACTGCGCCGACCCAACATACTATCTCTTGCCTGATGGTATGGTTGGGTCAACCATCTTGCTAACAGAATGTGGATTCTCTAGCATGTTATATGCCACTGAATCCAATCAGTTCCAGAAAAATGCCTGCTTAGGATTCCAGTCAGAGAATCTGCACGGAAAAAATGAAAGCCTCATTTGCTCAGTTTGTTTACACCAAGAATGGGGAACCTGTGGCCTTTCCAGAACCTGTTAAGACTCTCACCATCTCTAACCATGGCTGTGACTGATGGGCCTTGAAGTCCATCAGTATTTGAAGGGCCATTACGTAGTATCTCACCATTGGCTTACACTGACTGTGCAGCTTCTCCAGTCTTTGAAGTTGAAAATGGGATGTTCCAGCCACCATCTGGACTTGTTCTGAACTTCTGTCATTTTATCCTCACTGAAAGAAAATGTGAATTTTCAGTAGCAGAAAACAATTGGAAAGGCATTTTCCCATGCAAATAATATGTCCTTCTGATCTGTTTGTATTTTGCTCTTCTTAGCATTGAGATGTGTGACCAACATAATGCCTTCACCATGTTACTTTTTCTGAGACAGGAGGAAATACATTCTCCCTGCTGCAGCTACCACGTGGATATTAAAGAACCCCAAATTTAGCTTTTGTGCATGATTTGGATTTCTAGATGAACCTGATTTCAACAATAGCTGCCACAGAATTCCACATCTGGACGAGTTTCAGTATTCAATCTTCACACATCTTCAGATTTTTCCTTTTGACATTCAACTTAGAATTTTTGTGGCACACAAAATGGTGATAGATCCGTTGTAAGACAAGATGTCTTACTTCATCAGCAGTGATGATGAGGCAGTGTGGTGTAGTGTCTAGAGGGCTGGGCTAGGACCACAGAGACTGAGGTTCAGATCTCCACTCAGCCATAATGACCACTCTCAGTCCAACCTTCCACACAGGTATGTTGTGTGGATAAAATGAAAAGAGCAAAAACATGTCCCCTTGGAGAAAAAATGAGATAAAAAATGTTATCAAAATAGTAGAAAGGGGATACTTTAAAAACAACAGCCTTAAGTCTTGCTCATAAACTTGCGTTAGAATCACTCTTGCCACCAATGCCATTTCAACTGCTCAATTTTGTGACCTTGTCCTCAGAAGGACAACATCATACCACCCCTGCAAAACTCCATTCAGGGAAGATGTTCACAGATCCGTGAAGGATGGGGAGAAGAAAGTACCATGTAAATCCTCTGTGCAGGACATGAAAAGTGCCCCGAGATTTCCATTTGTTCCATTCACTATCCAAACATTTGTTTTTCTTGCCAGACAAGAAGAAAAAGGAGGAAGAGAGAAAAGAGCCTTGTGCTGCCGTCCGTCTTTTGCCTTTGCTTACCGGTATATTCTGTGCCACTATTTATTTTGCTTCTTTGCCGTGCAAATAGCCAACCATCTTCCAGTGGGAGTTAGCCCAGCCCTTTTGTGCCCTGCAGTCATGGCTGTGTCTTTTAAGAGAAAATTGATTCTCTGGAATGCTGTGTGTGCACATACTTATCTGAGCCCTACAGCCCACACCTGCTGAACAGGTAAACCAGATCCTCAGCAAAGGGCCTCAGCAGTGACATTCCAGCTTGGCAAGCTATTACTCTCTAATTGCTACCTGTCAAACAGGTAAACTAAGCTCTTGGGCCAAGTCCAAACAAGGGCATGTTCCCATGAAATCCTAAACCTCCCAACCTTTGACCTCACTGCAGGGCCACAAATGAATTTAACCAGGGCTGGTTTTTTGGGTGTCTTTTTAAAGACAACTGGTACCGTAGCAAGAAAAGACTTGGTTTCCACCTGTGGCAAAAATGGAATTGCCCACAATCATTCCTACAGCGAAGCGTGGCATGACCACAGCATGCCAGAAAGGAGCAGCCAGTTGCTAAGCATGATAATAACAGTCCTCTCTGAAACCAAAGCCCATTGTCTGTATGGCTGCGGCTAGAACTACCAGCATCTGATTCCTCCGTCTGATTCACTGACACTGCGGTGCAAATCTTTCAGGTTTCCTGCGGCTGAACAAGTTCTGCTACAAAGCAGCATTTAGGAAAGGTGGAACAGGCACTTCTTGTTCTTTCCTTTCTTCCAGTTCAGGCTTGTCTGACGGAAAGCAACAGAACAACAGGATCGACTTGCTCAGAAGAAGTGGGTTTCCAAACGGAGACTTACGCAATAGGTGTGCTATTGTGCAGCTGGTTTTCTGTTCAATTTTAAAAACAGAAATCCAACGTGGTACCTGGCAGTTATGGGGGAATAAAGTGGGCCCGTTTGTATGAAGGTCTGCATACGCTTCTGAATGCAGGTGCATCAAAAAATAAGGGTAACAATTCCTTTAGCGTCAAATAAAGCAGCACGTATATGAGGTCTAAGTGCAAGCTAGTGGTATTTGTTAAGCAACGAATGAAATACTGGACAGAATGAGACCTAATTGCCACTCTAGCTAGTATTAGTTGCAAGGACTGGCAGTGGTTTTCCAGGGTTTCAAACAGGAGTCCTTCTTAGCTCCACTTGGAAAGGCCAGAGACTGAACTTGTGACCTACATGCAAAACACATGCTTACCACGGGATTATTGCCCTTCCCCAAATCTGCCTCACTGGGTTTATTTCTTAAACCAGGTATCCCCAAACTGCGCCCCTCCAGATGTTTTGGCCTACAACTCCCATGATATCTAGCTAACAGGACCAGTGGTCGGGGAAGATGGGAATTGTAGTCCAAAACATCTGGAGGGCCGAAGTTTGGGGATGCCTGTCTTAAACTATGAGTGCAGAACTCTTTAGATCAGTTTCCCACACTTGTGTCGCCAGCTGTTTTTGGACTACAACTCCCATCATCCCTGGCTAGCAGGGATGATGGGAATTGTAGTCCAAAAACAGATGCAAGACACAAATGTGGGAAACCCTGCTTTAGCTTGTCTCCTAGCTATTTGAAAGCCACTTATCTGTAAGCAGGGGCATACCAAGGGGGTGGCCCCTTCCCTCCTTTCTTAAAAGAAAACTGCACACACACACACACACTGCTTACTGGGGGGCTGGACATACTGCAAAGCACAGTACTTGTGAAACCAGTCACCCACCATCTTAATTCGCTCTGAAGTGTAAATCTGTATCTATAGCTATAAATTAGTTATGTATTTTAAATGTTTGAAAATGATGCCAATAAAGGTTTTGATTGATTGCTATAAATTAGCACATGCAAATTTTATGCAAATTTGCGCCATGGACCTCTAAGTACCTCACAATGCCACCTGCATGGCTGGGTGAATACTCAATGACTGTGATATGGGCAGGACTTCAACTACACGACACTTCCCCATGTAATCAGTACTAGATCTGGAGGAATGGATGCCAATTCCATCGATGACGCCATGGCCAGGTTCAATCCACGTGAGTTACTTAAATGGAGCCCTAGATGTGCAGGACCTGCTTGGGCTTAAGGGACCCCTATAATGCTTTAGTTGGGTCCCGTTTTACCCCAATATGAGATTAGTAGAGTGCTTTTTACAAGGTGCAGGAGGACTAAATTAAGACTGTGAAAAGCAGACAAGATTGTAAAACATCAGATGGGATGGAAAGCACCTAATGTTGGCACAATTATGCCTACTCAGGTATTACACATCATCTCTATTTTTTCACCCTCATTTTACTGAGGATCCAGATGATTGCTTTGCTTCATTCAAACAAAGAGCACTCTATAACATTTTAGATCATCTTTGCTGACACAGCTGACAATAGCCATACCTAGAGAGGCTGACACATGAATTGTTTCATGCAGGGTTGGGAAAAACAAAGCAAGTTTTTGGATTTTGTATAGTGTTAAGACATGGCTGTACCGTCCTTCCTTGATCCATGAATGCTTATGCTGGTATTTGTACATCATGAGAAGACTAAATCAGTCATGTGTTTATTTAACTGTGTTTATCCAATGGATCTTGAGGCAGTGCAAATAATCAGATGCCACCATACTTGGATAATCAAGAGTTCGGTTAAATTAGTATTGTTGAAATAGGATCTAAAGGGGCCATGTAGCCTACTTTAAAAAAGGACAGTTCTTTGTTTGAAGGACTGTCTGGTTTAAAGATAACAACAACAACAACAACAAAACCCACAAAGCAGGTACCTTGAGGTTGCTCATGAAGTTAGCACCAGAGCAGCAGACTGAGCTGGCAAACAGATCACCCAGTCACAATCTTCCTCACTCCTGCAAAAAATATTGTATTTCTATGTAAGTTATAGTAATATTCTCTAAATTGGCATCTATATATATATAAATCAAAATATTTATGCAAATCTGTGTCCTACTCTGTCCTCTTTTTGTGATGCTCCAGTGGCCACCCTAAGAGGTCATTCTGATAGGGTTTTATATGTGGGTATGAAAATGTAGATGCTCAGCTTCTGCTGACCAGACAAATGTAGAATTAAGTTGCCTGGATTTCTTCCAGTTCCGTTTCTCCAGGTGAATCCCATAATAAGCCTTGATTTTACAAGCACTACTGGGCATGCAGAAAAGAAGATCTGGCACGGAGTGTCAGAATCAGGATTGGGGAACCTGCAGCTCTCTGCATGTTCTTGGACAGCAATTCCCATCATCCCTGACCATTAGCCACATTGGCCAGGGTTGGTGAGAGATGGTGTCCAACAATATCTGGAGGGCCAGAGGTTCCCCACCCAGGCCTACATGGCTGGTGCCATATTTAAAAATTAACATCCCATATCTGCACACTTTTGGCACATCAAAAAGGCACATCCCCTCAAATACTAGCATGCACAAGGGACTGCTGATCTGATTAAAATGAGAGGGATAGGGAATCCTGAGCTTGCAGATCATTTCTGCAGACCCAATGACCCATTTAAATGAGGCCGCACACCAGTTTCCATGTACACTAGAGGTCAATCACTCAAGCATGAGGGAATACCAGTAATTCTACTGTAGACAGGGGTTCTACTCATATTTAACAAATTTTATATGCTGCTTGATTTTACAAAAACCTCTAAGTGGCTTACAATAATATTAAAATTGTCAATAAAGCAGTTTAAAACATTTAAAAGTAATTAAAAGTAAAAGAGATGAAAGAATATAAATATCTGTGTGTCTGGATAGGCTTGCCTAAACAAAAATGTTTTAAGCAGGTGCTGAAAATTATGGTCATATGTTCTTTTCTTATTCTGGATAAAATCCAGTTTCAGATTTAGATTCTTCTTATATGTATTATACATTCTACTTCATTCTAAAGCTACAAAACAGGGGGAGAAGGAAGAATTGTTTGAATTTGCAGACAAACAGGCTTCTTTGCTACTGCAGAACATTCCCCATGGTTTTGAAGTTGCAAAATGTCTGTGTAAACCTTTAGCACCATATCTAATTATATTGTTCATTGTTTTGCGACTTGGGCACTGCAACCCACTTTTAATATTCACACAATCACTCTATAGTTTTCTGTTGCCAAAATGCATTTGCTTAATTGCTCTTAGCAACAGTCATATTGGATCACATGGGGCCTCTCTGAGTGTGCTAAGCTTGGTTTAGGTGGGGACTGGGAGAGGTACAGTCAACTGTCAGCCACTAATTAGTGACTAATCCAACAGAATGAAATTCCCACACATCATCAAGGCATCATTTTGTGACTTCCCAATTAGCATCACAACACATGTTCAGCTACTGATTGGTTGGTTGGTTGGTTGGTTGGTTGTGTGACTGCGGAAATGGATAAAAGCCCCCCATCCAAACAACGACTATCATCAGTGCAGGGAAGAAAGAAAATTAATTTTTATTTTTATCATCTACAGTACTGTCTTATTTATTTTATAGTACACTACTTTGATTATTGCTTTCATTTTATGGCTCAATAGTCTCGTTAGATAGTAAAATTCATGTTAAATTGCTGTCTGTTCTGGGGTTGTTTTTAAAAGCCTGGAACAGATTAACCTGCTTTGCAATACTTTCTATGGGAAAGTACGTTTTGAAACGCTTTGGTTTTGGAATGGACTTCTGGAACGGATTAAATTTGAGGACCAAGGTACCACTGCACACTCCTTAGCAATTCCAGAGTATGCCATTGACTTCAATTGCCATACTTTAGTGGTCGCTTGAAGGCAGTAGGAATAATATGCTCCTAAAGTGCATTTACATAGCATATAAAACAGGGAGTTAGGTCTTTAAAACTACTAAGCTGACACCTCCATATGAAGTACACTTACCTGAGAGACAGACTTCATAATTTATCTCCAACAAATGTAATATAAAAACAGAGGAGAAATTGACTGTCTCTGGATGGCAGCCAGAAGGCAATGTTATGTAAATAGTGAAGGAACACATCTTGTTCATGCATGGAAATTCCAAGAAGAGATTGATCCAAGCAGTCGACAGTAGAAACAAATATGCACATGTTTTCCACACACACAGCCTTTACAGCGAATGAGGCGGTTCACATTTCCACTTGTCCTGCCCCTTTCCCCTGGGAAAACCCGCTCTTTACCACTGAAAGATCACTGAGTAAAGATCAACTGGGTTTTCTGCGAATTGATGTTTGTGGGATTTCCAGGAGAAAGCAGTGGGGGAAACAGAAAACCTCTTGGTCCTGTGCCTATAAAGCATGGGACAAAAATGAAAACCTCTTGGTTCCTTGCTTTCTAGACATAGGACAAGTGAGGTGTGGACAAGCCTAAAGACACAGACATGGGCAAACACTCTCAACAGACTGCAGTGCAGAACATCCTAAAGCTAGATGATGGTGTAATTTGCTAACAGTCTAATATAAGCAGTTCACCTCTGCCCAACCAACAAGGGTCACATGGTGCACCTATCACTATGTTTACCAAGGACCCCATGTTCCTACGGTGCGGTCTTATCTACGTCATCTCTCCCAGCATAGCTTCATTTCCCATTTGTATGCCATCCAGGCAGCTTATCTTTCCAGATGGCTGAAACAATATTCAACTGAGGCCAGAGGCACTTTGACTCAGGGTGGATTTGATTTAAATCAAACTGATTTAAATCACGATTTAAATCACTAGTCAGTAAGGCTTGATTTAAATCATAGTTTTCTACATAAAGACTAATTCATAGAATCATAGAATCATAGAGTTGGAAGAGACCACAAGGGCCATCCAGTCCAACCCCCTGCCAAGCAGGAAACACCATCAAAGCATTCATGACATATGGCTGTCAAGCCTCTGCTTAAAGACCTCCAAAGAAGGAGACTCCACCAATTCTTGCTGGTATAACTTTAATATGCAAGTAGATGAAGATTTTTAGAATAACAACTTTTCATATTAGTTTTTTATCCCCAGTTTAATAGGTTAATCATTCATATTTGGACAACTTTACTGTTGTACTTAGGAAGGAGAAAAATAATCATTACCTTAATAATAACAATTTAAATAGATTTATTCAACTGAAACAATAACATTACAGCATATGTTATTTGCTTAAACAAACATCCATGCTTGTTAACTAATTTGGCTAAACAAAAACAAAATATATATATTTTAAGAAATTTAGACTGTCAGCCCAGCCTACACATGAAAAACTTAAATACTGTCCACTCCAAACAATCAGAAAAATATTGTTTCTGTTCTATTCACTGAACTTCTTGAAACTTAGCACTGAAGGGGTTGTTTCTGTATTCATAGGTTTGTAGAACAATAGGATTAAGGTCTTTTCTCTCAACTCTGTTCATGTTATAACATTTTTGCTGTGAAGAAGAGGCATGTGATCTCTGTTGAGTCAAATTCAGTTTTGAGAACTGCTAAAGTAAACCAAGCATCTGTGATATCATCTTGTAGGCAGAGAAACTGCCCAATAATCTTACAAAAACCTCTGGAAGAGCATGACATTGTGAATGGATTAATGGAATTTATTTACCCAAAAAATTAAACATATACAACCTTATTCTACATAATTAAAAAACTAATCTTTATTTCATGATGGAATAACCTTTGGATGGTAATATATTTTCCTCAAAAAGTATTTTATTTTAAAAAAAAATCAATTTAAATAAAAAAAATCGATTTAAATCAAAAAAATCCGATTTAAATCAAAAAAATCCGATTTTTTTGATTTTTTTAAAAAAATCATTGATTTTTATCCACCCTGCTTTGACTTCTAAACTTAGTGTCAGGCTATTGTTAACTACGGTATAGCTGGGAAGCAATTTCCAATAAAATTATGACCAAGCCCTTTAAAGAGTTGTCTTTAAAAAGAATCAACCCGTTTCTGCCACCATGTTTCATGTGGTTTGAGCATCCCCCTTTAATTTTGCCCATTTCCCATCGGAAATCATTCTCCCCTTTAAAAGGCAAATAAGAATCCGTATAGTTTACATCAGCTACTCAGGAATCTCTCCCGCTATCACTTTCAATCTGAGATGGAACTATAGGAATTTTATCTTCTTTTCGTAAAGTGCCCTGGAAGCTTTGCTGAAGTCTTGTGAATAAATTCAATAAGCCTCCGCCATTATTTAAATAGAAAAATAGGTTTGTATGCAAATTTAGGCTAGAAACCTTCTGTCTATGTTAATGGAGACTTTTGACATGCAAGTGCTTTAAAACAAAGAAATACCCCAACTGCATCCCAAAGCTGCACAGTTGGTTAGCCTGACCTTTTCTAAAGGATTACTGTGAAGATGAAGTTTGGGGGCAGATGAGTTAAGAAACCCATGTGTAACCTTTTAAGCTCTATGGCAAAAGAGTAAGATGGAAATGAAGTCAATAATAAAAGAGAAGATGCAAGCTTGAGTCACCACAAATGCTCTAGGACACTGCAATTACCCACAAAGACACAAATAAAGAACCGAACAATTCATGAAACACCTAGCAATGTTGTAAGCTCAAAGCTGGACTAGTATGCTTCTTTGTTATCTGACTAGAGAAAATAATTCTAAAACTCATGGGTATGACATACTTGGCAGTAGACAAATTATGTCTTGCCAGTAAGGCATCATGCTTGCTGTCTCACACATGGACTGTTGCAGTGGCAAACAAGTTTTGCCAAATTTGTACAACTTGCAGCAGCTCATTCCAGATTGAAAGGTTATTGAAATCAATGTGGTGCACAGATTTCTATGCACATCAACTGCATTATGAGACTTGAAGCATTAAGAATCTTGCCCACATACCTTCTGTCCTAGTCGGTGTGACTGTAAGGGATTCAAATGCGTGGTGCTGGGATTGCTCCCTTACTTAACTAAATGTGATGGATGGGAGTATTAAGACTATCTAGATTAGGCAGTTATCTGATAGGATCCAGCAAATAACTGGCTGCCCTGGCCTATTTAGGGGCCTTCTACTGGCTGGTGGCCTGTCAACAGGCTGTGCTGTTGGTGGTTGCAGTAGGAGTGTCCACAGCAGAAGAAACCTATGCTGCATCCTACCACCCTCCAGCAATGTAGACTGGGGGTTAGGATTGCTTTTCCTACCTGTTTAATTAAGTAGACTAAAAACATATGTGTAGAATACCTGTAGGTTAGAAATGTATCAAACTAATTTTACCGTATGTGTTGGAGAAACAAAGCATTTACATGAACCAAGCAAGAAATCCTGGGAAATTAAAACGTATAATAGAATGTAGAGGCAGAAGAATTGTGGAAAGTGTAAACATAAGCATGTTTATTCTGAGGTGTTTGCTTTCTTTACTGGAATAAGGAAGCAAATCCTTCAATAGCGTCATTGTTTATTGACAAAGCATTTAAAGGATTTACTCAGTTAAAAAAGAAGTTTCAGAAAATTCAGAATGTGTCGAGAGTGCATTTAAAGAGCATTCACCATGGTGTCTATTGGTCCTGGGGGAGGGAGATGGGAGGGACAGTCTGACTAGAGGAGGCCTGATAGTTTCTATGCCTTCCTCCCTTTTAGCATATTTTTAGCATGATTTTTTTTTTAGCTTTCCTGATATGTCTGCTCATACCTATGACCAAAATGCATTTCCACTTTTTAGTCTTCACATTCTATATACAGCTGCTTCCATTAAACAAATGCAGGTAGCAATTTGCCATAAAGGGCAATATTTAATACTAATGCTTATGTGGTCTACTTCTTACACTGAGACAGACAATCTCATCCAATATAAAAGCAGAAGAAACCAACAATAATGGTAGTGTTTCTATTGTAATAGAGTGGTTCTTCATGAACTAAAAAAAATATTGGCTACGTTCCCTTGATGCTTGACTGTATTTGGTTAGGCATATGGGGACAACAAAAGTCAACAGACCAACACTGGAGTCATAAATCCATTTACTAGGCAATGCTCAATGGGGTTTTATTTCTGGGTAAACATTTTAGGATGAGACAGAGTCAGTAATATCTAAACCAATTATGTAAATATGCTTTGATCGAATCCTAAAATGTGACATTTTGCCCTTCCCCAAGTCAGAAGCAGCTACATAATCCCCCCCCCTGGTTAATTTATGAGTGCCACAACGCCTGAAAGCAGGAGTTACCAAGGATCATATAACTGGAGAAACTAAGTCAAGCTTACATAGAATCATAGGATTGAAAGGGACTCAGAGCATCATCTCTAGTCCAACTCCCTGCAATGCATCCGAGAAAGAAAGAAAAAGCTCTTCTTGGACATAATGAGTCACAGAAGTCCGTAATAATAAAGAAAGACGGTTGCTAAGTTTTAAGATGTAGGAAGGATTAACAGTAAGTGCTACCTGTTGCAAAATTAGCAGCTGGCTTTGTGTCTGGTGCTCCTAACTGAAATCTGGCACAAAAGCTATCATACAGGCAAACACATGATAAGCCTCCCCCAGCACTAAGACAATGCAGCATCAAACATCTGCTCTTTTGCATTGAACTTGTTAACAGCATTGCTTTGATACAAGCACAAGCCATTAGCACCTGTTATCCCATAGATTTGTTTTAGCAGTTTTCATAACACATAATTTTAGGTGCTTATAATTATAAGTATAATCTGTAACCTTAGTTAAACCTTATTTGAATACCTGATTCTCTGTCCTCAACTGGCAAGTCCAAACAATACCATTACTAAATGGAGCAAAATATGCACACATAAAGTAGGCTGATGTTTGAAGACAGTTGCCTTTTAACTTGTTTCTTTCAGCAAAGCAATGTGACAGCAGAGCTACAGATGTTCGTCGAAGAAACTAGCCAAAGTGAAAGTATGAGAAATGATTGTGAACTGGAAGAGTAAATAAAATTTGTGTAACCTGTTCCTAAGCAAGTCCTGCTGTCTTTATTGGTGCTTACTCCCACCTGAAGCATGCATAGGACTGCAGACTTACTCTACTAGTTTGATCTCTTGCAGCACTCACTCCAGTGAGAAAATGTTTACTTTACTGAGGAGCAGGTTCAGTGGCAGATAAAAAAAATAGAAGTTACGGGGATGTGGTAGACTTCTGGAAAGGAAAGTTGCACTGTACAGCTTTTATTGATTTACAACTCGAAGCATGAATCAACAAGTATTTAAAGTCAAGCAGCAGATGGAACCTAAATTTCAATGGGACTTTCATCCACATGTGTTTAAAATTAGGGTGTTAGGCTGTGATCCTAAACTCACATTATTTGGAAACATGTTTTACTGAATTCAACAGAGCTCACTTCCAAATAAAACATGTTTGGAATTAAAGTTTAATTTTATTTAAAAACACATTAACATTTGCTAGATCAGGGCAAAAAGCCACCCAAATTAGTATGATGAATGGGAGCCAATGCTAGTCCAGGTCACAGTAGACACATTGAAGTTAATGGGCATGAGTTAGGTTTACCAATTTCAATTGGTCTACTTTGAGTAGGACTAGCATGTAATCCTTTGTCCCCATTTGTTTGGCCCCCGTGTTTGGTACTCAGGGGTAAACTGTCTCTATAAATTGAAGTTCCATTAATTTCCATTTAACCCCCCAATTAACAGGGCTATTCCCACTATGTTGTCTAATCCTTTTTTTAAAAAATCCAACCAGTGACCACTAGCACATTTTGGGGTGGTAAATTTCATAATTACTTCTGCTTTGCAAGCTGGACCATAAAAGTTAACAGTCCACATTTTTACAAGCCCACCTAATAAAGAATACCTGTTTGTGTCATTTGTGGCACATCAGCAAACAGTCAGAAAAAAACCCTCTTTCTCATTAAGTTTACAAAGCCTTCCCTATCTGGTTGCCTATCTTTATGCACCACAGATCAATGAGCTAGTTAGTGACTATTTACAATAAATGCACCCTAAACCTACCGGGTATCCATGTTTTCCTGAAAGGCAAGTCTCACTGCATTCAAATTGGCTTAATCCCAAACAAGCAGGCACAGAATTGCAGGCTGAATTGCTGACTGCCAAGCCTCTGCCTGAAGGCCAATACTGTATAGCCAGAACAAAATTGCCTCTCTTTGAGAAAAAAAATGTGGGGGGACTCTGTATTTCATTGGCAGGTCATGAAAACATTTACAAATATGAGATGCGCACTTAGTGAATACTCTTGAAGGCAGACTGGTACAGAGTACTAAGCACAACAGAATCCAAAGCCTTGGGGAGTGGGCATTTTCCTTCATATGTCAACACTACCTTTAAAGTCGTGTTGTGCATTGATTTTCACTTATTGTCTGCCACACTGGAAGCCTGTTGTCCGGCAGTAAAACAGGATATACGGTAGACGTTTCAAATACAGTAATATTTCAGCCACATATCCATAACCTCGGAGCTTAGTGAGTACCAGCAAAAACGTTACTGGAATTGCAAGCGGAAGAGAGAGATATGCAATAAATTCAATTCTCTCTTGGCCTGGGAGAAACTCAAGAATTGGGGGAAATGAGATTGGCTTCCTTTTTTCTCTTCCCTTGTTTTAGCAGCCCAAAGCATGCCACTCCATACAAAATGAGATTTAGAGCTGAGCAGCAGTATTCATTGCAGCCTTTTATGGCCCTGGGCAGGCCTGCAAATCCTTTAAGTCCCAAATTACAAGGAGGTAACGAGTTGTGGAAGAAAGGTGCTTTAGGCCCGGCCGTTTCTGCCCCACAACCCCTCTTGCATAGGTCCATAAGCGAGATGGTGGTCAGCTGTGGTCTTCTCGGTAGACTCCACGTTGGTCGGCAATTTTCCTCCCTCCCCTTGGCTGGGCGAGGGGTGGCGGAGGCGGCCGCTAGGCCCCGAGAAAACGGGCTCAAGCCAAGGCAGAGTTCGCGAGGGCCTCTGAGCCCCGCTCTTTCCCTCACGCTCATGAGGGCTTTCTTCGCGGTATCTCAAAGGCGCCCTTGCGCCCCTTTCCCGCGCTTTTATTCCCCTCCCACCGCCACCACGGCCTCCCCTCGAGCGTCGTCAAGCACCCAGCGCGGCCCCGAGCGCGTTCTCCAGCCGGCCAGGCCTCGCGTGCCCCGGCATGGCTCCCGCCTCTGGGCCTGCAGCTAGCGCTCTCCCTCAACCATTCCGGCGCCGCTTTCCCAACGAGGCGGCTTCGCTCGGCGTTCTAAGCAAAGGGCCTTACCTGAGCGCGCCTCTTCCAATGGCTGCTCACCTGAGGGCTCGCTCGGCCCAATCAGCTCGCAGCTCGTCCCTCTTGCCTTGTATCCTTCAGTGAAAGAATGCAAGTCCTCTTGGGAAAGTTTACCTGTAGGCGCCTTTTGGTTTTTGTTGCTTCCCGGCGCGGTGCCCTAAACGGCAGAGGGAGGGAGAGAGGGCAGGCAGGCGAGCCTAGCCAGTCTCCTTTTCACATGCGAGGGGCGGGCAGAAGGGGGCTTTACCTGTCCCACTCCTACCTCCGCGGCTGGCTGAGGGAGAAGTAAGAGGGGGGGAAGAAAAGCAGAATTACCAGTAGCTCTGGTTCTGCCGTCCCGGGCGCTCGCTTGCTCTCGCTCGCTCGCTCGCTCACGCGCACACACGCACACACACACCTTTACCTGCACAGACTTGAAAGTCCAGTTTCACCAGAGAGACTGAGGCATCTGGAAAAGGGGAGAGAGTTCATTGGATCAAACATGTCACAAGAGACGGACAAGTAAGTGATCACAGCCAGCTTGCTACTTTTGCTGCTCCTGAACGGATCAACTGGTTGGTTGTGTTTTCTTTTTTTAACCCCCCTTAAAAAGAAAGGGGAAGAAAAAAAAAAGCAATCTCGGTGGTGGACCTACTGGGATTACATTTCCTCTTTTATACAAGGCATAAAAGAGGTTGAATAGCACCCACAGGAGAATTGCTGGATTTCACCTTGCTTTCCCCATTCCTTTTCCAATCTTTTTAAATTTATTGATTGTTGTTCGTTCTGAACTCCCAATGTCCCTTCACAAACTTTTGGGAGGACTTTGCTGCTGCTTTTTGCAATTTCTTCCCTTTCCTTCAGGGCCTAGAGATGAAAAGCGATTCTTGGCTTTTGTGTGTGAATGCAACAAAAGAGCTTTTATATACCGGATCAGAAACACGGCCATCTTCTTCCCCTTCTCTTGGCACTTCTGTACCTGTGTTGTGGGACAGAAAGAAGTAGAAGATGGAGCTTATTGAAATCATTTTATTCCAAGCCACTCTTTTTTAGTGGGGTGGAAATATAAAATAATTGAATTGTTGAAGGGTGTATAGGAAAAATGACCGCGTGTCTTGTTCTCCCATACGCAATAAGAGGAAGTGATTTCATGCAAAAGTTTTGTCTCTGTTTTTCAACAGATTGCTTGTCATTAAAAAAGGGGGTAAATCCCAATCAGCATGACATTGAGGGTTTCTACACCAGATGAAAACTTCTGTAAAGTTCTCTTCCTTAAAAGTCAGCACACTTGTGATTCATACATGGTGGCTCTTGATTGAAGAAGTTGGAATGGTTAGGGAAATCATAATATAAGGACACCTTGAAATAAGCATGGCAGCCTAGTGCTTAAGGAAGTTTAAAACAAATCCAAGTAGCGTTAGCATAAAAGCTTCCTTGAACTTTAACATAGCAACTGTGAAGGACATCATGATCCTGGGACTAGTTTGTGCATGTGTGTGTACACACTGTAGATTGGCTTCATCTAGTTACGTCTCCTTTAGCCCCTTGCCTGTTCCTGCTTACCTGCATGTGCAATGTGAGAAAAGATAAGAAGTTTTTCATAGGCTGCTTCTCCTCCTCCACCCCAATTGTATTATTTTTCCTTTTCAGCGGACATTGCTGGCTCCTTTCTTACTGGTGACTTCAGATCAGATCATGCTTTTGATGCAGAGGAGAGGCCAGCACCTTGCAGTGGGCTGGAACTTAAGATCTGGAGTAGTATAGATATATATTTACCTTGAATTGTTCTTCTGAGCTTGTTCACCTCCCTGCTACACACACACATGCACAGAGGGTAGAAAGTCCCTCACTGGAGCTGTGAGCTAGGCTGACCTACAACATACATCTGGAAAGGGGGAGGAAGAAAAGAGGGAGGGTATTATTAAGCAAAGTGCTGGTTTTGACCACAGACAGAGGGTGCGGTATCTGACAAATCTCTAACATGAGAAGGTTGTTAGGTGGGGGGAGACTCGCTGGGTTAAGAGCTGAGGCACATGAAGTTTTGTAACCAGAAAATAACTGTATCGTACTCCCTATGCCCAATGTTTGTGTAGGGGAATTTACTTGTTTTTGGTCAAAGTTTCAAAATAAGTGGGTGTATTACGACCACTCAACTGCATTTTGTTGCACTGTCAGTTCTTAAAGAACTCCATAAGAAGGTTGTTCAAGTGTGTGGGTACCGACTAAATTGTGTTAGAGATTGTGAGCTGAAAGGTGATGGTAATTTTGGTTTCATAATCCAGAATGAAGGGGTATACAGTTTCATCACCCTTTGGGACAAATTGGAAGTTGATGGTTTTGGTCTGTGGTACGTTTTGTGTTACAAAGTAAGCTGTGTCCATTATGTTCTGGTATGAAGGACAATAATTTAAAATAAGGATTTTGATCAGTATCTGAAACGTGCATAATCTGAAATGTGCTCAGATGTGAGTCAGTCAAAATGTATTGAGAGTTTTGAACATTCTACTCTTTTCGGTAGAGAGGAAGAAACAGGTGTAGGCTGGTTTGCTTTTTGAAATACAGTACAGTGTATTTCATCCTCTGTGACTATGGTTATAGAGATTCATATATTCATGATACACATTTTGGTCTAGTGCCCAAACTTAATTTGTGTGGCATTTAGGCTGCATTTTCTTTGGTTACTTAACTTGGTACTATATGACCCACTGCATTTGTGGGACTTTCTGAATAATTGTGAACAGGATTGGTCTGCCAGACATATATTACCGTTAAGGAGTTGTCATTTACTTGATGTAAGAATTGATACAAAGATTTGAATACTTCTTTATTAGAGAAATGTTGTGGTTTTTTTAACTTCATGAAAGTGCTAAATGTTTTCAGTTAGGCCATCAAGTATTTATAATTATTTGCATGTGCGGTAAGACACATAGAACTCTTTGCATATCATTAAACTGACCAAAGTGGTAAAAATAAAAATCCCACATGATTATTTTTACATCCTTTTGCTTGAGATCACTATGCTCACCGTCACCTATTCCAGGTTGGTTGTACCAGTAGAGATTCTTAGTCTTTGTAGGATGGATATCACATTTTCTTCCATCATCTTATTCACCAGAAGCATCTTGAAAGGCTTCTGAATTAAACCTCAGCTTCTTTTGCACTCTGGTACAGCTGCATTGAACTTGTAAGGATGCAGGGAAATGAAGTTAGGTAGAGTATAGACATTGCTATGTTTGCACTCACAGCTGATCTTGAAGCCATATGTCAAGGAACAACTATTTAAGCGGTGGATTCATGGCTGTAGCCAGGAGTTTTGTTGGGGGGGCAGGAGTTTCTTGGGGGGGGCAGAACCTCAGATTTGTATTGATTTTGAATGATTTAGGGGGGCAGCTGCCTCCCTGCCCTCCCTTGGCTATGCCTATGGGTGGATTGGATGGGGTTTTTTTAAATTCAATTTTCATATGTATTTGTCTCTTGAAAAGGTCTTCAGAATTTGCTTGTTAATTCTCTTGTCTTATGCGCTACTTGAAAAGCCACAGTCTAAGAATATAATATGCATTATTTTGTGATATCTTTCAAAGTGATTGCACTCATTAGTTTTGTGAAAGCTATTTTTTCTGCACTGCTCCCCCCCCCTCCATCACATCCCCATGATGTTTATTGGCCTGTTTCACCTCTTGGAAAATATACAGAAAGAACTGCTAGAGAGCTGAGGAACAGAGGGATGAGAACAAAGGCTGATTCACACAACTCTTTCCAGGTAGATAGAGACTGCTTGAGTGGATCATTCAACCTGACCTGCATGAAGAGGTGGCTTTCTGATGTCACTTGTTCAGTTTGCCCATCCATACATGGTGATGCAAGGTAAAGGTGTATAAGCCTTATTGAGTGCTGATGAGTGAATGCCAGTTGCTACTAGACAATTTCACCATACAGGTTGAATACCATCATATACATTTAGGTGTGCATTGAGTTGCAGTGGCATTGCCAATTTGTTTTCTAGGGAAAGCTTCAAACCTTAACTCCTGCATGATAGGTGAATTTCCCATTGCTGCATCAAAGGGGCTACCTATGTTAGTCTATTGTAGCAAAAAACCTACAAGGAATACTGTGACACTTTAAAGTATATGTCAGATTTATTTTAAAGTTTTGAATGTTCTGCAGAACATCTGCATGTGCTTTACATCCCTATGCTGGAAGAAGCTTCACTTGCTGGATTTCTGCTTCTCATACAGCTGTGAAAGGCAAAGAGCCCTGTCAGAGAAAAAAAGTTGGCAATAAATTGTACAAATTGTCCCAAAGTGACAATCTGAGAAGATGGCTTCACCATCTTTCTTGTAGACTGTGAAAATGGAAGAGAATGGATATATTCAATAGAAAGATAACGTATCAACATATTTTGTCAAAGGTTGCAGGACAAGAGAGTGGGTATCTTTAATCCTGAATGTGGACAGATCCTGCAGCTGTAGAAAAGAGTGGTGGAAATGATCAGTGTGCTGGCGCAACTCTCCTATAAGGAAGGGTTGCAAGCTTTGGGTTTTTTTAGTTTAGTTTGGATGATGATGACTAAAATTCCTTCCAGCAGCACCTTGAAGACCAAACTTTAAGGTGCTGCTGGAAGGAATTATTTTATTTTATTTTGTTTCGACTACGTCAGACCAACACGGCTACCTACCTGTAAGGTGTATACAGTGCTGTTTTTCTAGAAAAAGGTTCCAGAACTTACAATGAACTCTTCCTCGTTCTCTTAAGATGGCAATGGCACCCACCTGAGAGGTGCCGGAACTGAGTTCTGGCTGGAAAAAGCCCTGTTGAAATCCCTTCTCAAAACCCACCTTTTCCATGAAGCTTTTGGCATACTTCCCAGAATGCCCATGTCCTGTAACTACCGTAAGTCTCATCACATGCAGCTGAAGCAACTGCATACTCCTTCACGCTCTTCTGTTGAGTTCTCTGTGTTGAATTTTCGATTGTGAGCTCCTTGTGGCGGGGACCTGCTCTCATACTTTGCAAAGCACCATATGCATTGCTGGCACCAAACAAACAAACAATATGAACACCATTGTTTTTATAGGCGAGCATGTCATGGTTGTATATAGGGTAAAGTGGAAACCATGTCATTGTGTTAGGACCTGAGGGGTGCAATTTTGTACCATGCAGTTGTGATATCCTGGACAGAGGGGTGATCATCTCAAGAAGGGGTTTCACTTATTTGGGGTCGGGAGCAGGGCCAGCCTGCCCATGAGGCAAGGTGAAGTGACTGCCTTAGGTGTCAGGATCCCACCAGAGCAGCAGTTCCTGATGTCAAACCTTCTTACCCCCTTGTTCCTGGTGCATATCTTCCCTTCTTAGCTGATGGGTAACTATTTGGGGGTCTATGTCAGGTGCCAAAATGTCTTTGGCTAGTCTGGGGCGGGAGGAGTATTGTTTGTTTAAAAACTGTTTGAAGGAATATATCAGGCATCCCCAAACTTTGGCCTCCAGATGTTTTGGACTACAATTCCCATCTTCCCCAATCACTGGTCCTGTTAGCTAGGGATCATGGGAGTTGTAGGCCAAAACATCTGGAGGGCCGCAGTTTGGGGATCCCTGGTATATATGATAAGATTGGCTGGAGGTGTCTGAATTTGCGTCTCCCTAGTGGCTTGATTGTTTTGAACTGAAAGCCAAATTAAAACTAGGAAAGTCAATAGAGTTTGGTGACCTCATGGATGAAAAGCATGAAAGAAAAACAGAATGAGGGCGGGTCTGTAATGGGCTCTTATACTGACTTGTTTGCTTTTAAATCAGCATAAGGATGGAAGCCTTTGTGCAGCATTTTCTCCTTTCTGGATTTGCTTTCCCCCTTCTTCTGTGCTTAGTTCCACAAGTTTGACCTAACAGTCAATGTCTCTTTAAAACCTGCACAGTTAAACTTAAAGTAAGCAAACTTTTAAAGAAATTAGAAGTTAAGCATGTGCTTAATTCTCTTCCATTGAATGAGATTTACAAGTGCTTAACTTTAGCGGCACCGTGCCCAAATTCAAGTCCAGATTTTTATCCAATAGACCACACTTGTACTCTTGACATGTGCAAGGGAGTAAAAGACTGTTGGAATTTTAATTGACGTGGAATTACTGCGGTGGGGAAGAATCCAATACCAGAAGCTAGTGGGAATTGAATATCCTGCCTGGGAATCTTTCCTGCAAGGTTACCAAGGTTTTCCAAATCAGTTTGACTGTTTCCATAATACCGTAATAGTAATTCCTCCATGAGAATTATTCTTTAAATTCTCCCATGAAGGGAAATGTTATGTACATTTGAACTGCCCTTGAGAGAGAGAGAGATAAATACTGTACATACTGCAGTGGAGCAATTATACATATAATTATACATACAATTATACATATAAACATATATACGGTATATGTTTAATTACCTCTAAGTGGGGAAAACTGAGATACTGTAGGTTTGGTGCTGTGGTGTGCTTGCATGTAGAGGAAAATATTTTGTGTCTTGTTGGTAACTTGTCTTGTTATAATGTATCATGCACAAAACATATCTTTGTTTGTATCCAAATAATAGCATTTTCTTTATAGCGGTTTTTGGGGGTGGGTGGGGAAGGAGTGGAATCCTGAATGTTTAAAGAGAGAGAGAGTAGTAGCTTACCGTCATGTCAGTTCACGTCCATTTAATTGAGGTTGTCTTTGTATATTATGAAATACTCCAGGCGTCAGTGTTGGTGGTTGAGGGCAGCAGGAAACAGACTGGAAGATGTGAATGCAGGATAAAAAAAAGAGCCCAGCACTGAGGTCAGAAAAAGGTTTGCAGAGCGAGATTTAGATCGGCATTTCAGAATGTTATACTCTCTTTCATGTACTATTTTTAAAAGTTCAAACAGCAAAAATTGTATATAGCTCCTGTGTTCTAGGGCAAATAAAGGTAACATTTTGCAGATATTGGAAACTTCTTATAGCTTTTGCAGGGAACTTAACAATGAAATTTCAATATGGGGAGACCAGTGGAGGAAGGGCAGGGTCATGGAAGAAGGAATCGGCTATGGAAGTACAGTATATGTGTTTCTTTCTGTTACCTCTGCTTGCATGCCCTCCAACATTTATCTGATGAAAATAGGGACATCCTATTCAATGATAATAATAATAATAATAATAATAATAATAATAATAATAATATTTCTGTTTATACCCCATCCATCTGACTGGGTTGCCGCAGCCACTCTGGGTAGCTTCCAACATATATAATAAAAACATTAAACATTTAAAAAAACCTCCCAGATGGCTTAGGGGTCGGATAACTCCATGCACTCCAACATTTCTCCGATGAAACATTTATCCAATGATCATTTCTCTGATGAAAATAGGGACGTCCTAAGGAAAACCAGGACTTTCTGGGATCAGATCAGAAACTGGGATGGCTTCTGTAAATCTGGGACTGTCCCTGGAAAAGAGGGACACTTGATATCTTCAAACACGCTTTACTAGGTAGTCGGCCCCACTGAACACAGTGGAACCCCTGACCAAACTTCCATAGTTTTGTGTTGCTAGTTGGAGCCAGTGTGGTGTACTGGCGAGAGTGTTGGGCTGGTCAACCATGAAAATACCAGCGAAAGGTGCATGAATGGAATGCTGCTTAAATAATTGCAGCAAACAAAATACATAAAACCAGGGCGTTTTGAAACGCATCATCTGTCTGTTTTAAGTAGGAGGGTCCAGCTTTTCCTTACGTACTTCTAGTTCTTATGTGTATTCAGTTTGAGTGGAATTTAAGCTACTACAACAAAGCTTGTCTTGGTTGGGTATCTCAACTTTACTGGGGTTCACTGAAGATGATTGCTTGAAATTGCTCATATTTGGGTGGCTTCCCCACTATATTTAATTTCCAATGAATATTTATAGCCCCACTTCCTTGTGTGAAGAAGTACATTTCTGGCCCAGAGGTTTTAAGACACAGAAACATAATCCCTGCCCCCACGCACACAGAAACAAAAATAGTTCAAACTTTAAAACAGTGCATTTTAGCTGTTTCCCAATTTCCCAAGCTTAAAAGACAAGCCTGGAAAGCACAGAGAAACCTTCTAACCTTAAAGAAAGGATTTCTATTCTGTCACAATTTGGATAAGGAAACATGGCTTTGTCCCTGGAGCTATTTTGACGGTATCTCCTTCATCGGAGCCCTGCAGTCTAAAACCTGTCTCGCCTGAATTCCTTTTGCAGTTTTAAACGATTTAAACCTGACTCCAGCGGGGGAAGCTAAGTTAGTGCTAAAGCAGGGATGAGAAGGGGGCAGAGATTATTCCTGCACTTTGGCCACTTAGGCAAAGAGATTTGCAGGTGTCATTCACACTTCATCATGTGTGACACTTGCAAGGCTTGCTGCTAGGCTACAAGAGACTTGCTGCTGGGTAAAGGTAAAGGTAAAGGGACCCCTGACCATTAGGTCCAGTCGTGACCAACTCTGGGGTTGCGGCATTCATCTCGCATTATTGGCCGAGGGAGCCGGCGTACAGCTTCCAGGTCACGTGGCAAGCATGACAAAGCCACTTCTGGCAAACCAGAGCAGCACACGGAAACGGCGTTTATCTTCCCGCTGTAGTGGTACCTATGTATCTACTTGCACTTTGACGTGTTTTCGAACTGCTAGGCTGGCAGGAGCTGGGACCGAGCAGCGGGAGCTCACCCCATCGTGGGGATTCAAACTGCCGACCTTCTGATCAGCAAGCCCTAGGCTATGTGGTTTAACTCTGTGCTGCTGGGTAGCTCAATACAAACCATCATCTAAACCCAAAGTACTGTACCGTTTCCCCTGTCTCCTAAGCATTGCCATACTTCCTAGGGGAAGCTGGAGTCTTGCCACAGCCTCAAGTGTATCATGTGGTCCATGTATTAATATACTGCAGAGCACTATTATTCATTCTTAGGTGGTGTTGGAGTACACCTGGCTTAGTTGACTGGGGCTGCAGTCCAACGACACCGGTGGACTAAATGTTGGAGAATTCTGTTGCACAGCAGCACTTGACAACCTGGCACTTGACAACCTGGTGCCCTCCAAATGTTTTGGATGCCCATTCCCATCAGCCCCAGCAAGCACAGCACAGTGTTTTTTCTCAAAATCCCAAGAAATCATTTTTTAAATATTTGTCACTTTACACAGTGATTTACCGAGTAACACAAGGGGGGGGGGGAATAGACCCCTGCCTAGAGGAACTTACAATTTAGCAGGGCTAGAGGTGAGCAGGCAACAAAGCCGGGGAGGGGGAAGAATTTGGAAATGCAAGGTTAGCAAGGCGTTGTGGTTAATTCTGAAGTGCAGGCACTCTTTATTACAATCCCCATAGTCATGTCCCCATAGCCTGCCTTTTCTAAGACTGCAACATAAAAACGAACTTTTGACTAAAGCAGATACTGTGGCACCAATATCAAGCCAGCTCTTTTCTTTCATGGAGGTTCAGGTCAATTCTATGTCCAGGGCAGCTGTCCACCAGCTCCATCTGGTACGCAGGCTAAGACCCTACCTGCCTGCGGCCTGTCTTGCAAGAGTTTTGCATGCTCTGGTTATCTACCGCTTGGACTACTGCAATGCGCTCCACATGGGGCTACCTTTGAAGGTGACCCAGAAACTACAACTAATCCAGAATGCGGCAGCTAGACTGATGACTGGGAGTGGCCGCTGGGACTGTATAACATTGGTCCTAAAGGATCTTCACTGGCTCCCAGAACGTTTCTGAGAATGTTTCAAAGTGTTGCTGCTGACCTTTAAAGCCCTAAACGGCCTCAGCCCAGTATACCTGAAGGAATGTCTCCACACACATCGCTCAGCCCGGACACTGAGGTCCAGCTCCCATAGATATCAGGGCAGTTCGCAAGATAAAAATACAAGATGAGAAAAACAAAATGCATAATAAAAACAAGAACGAAAGCAAACCAATAACCTCTCCCCCCCCTGTCCCCCAACACATTGAAAAGGGTACCGGATGTGAATCAGCCAAAGGCCTGGTCAAAGAGAAGCACCCTGATGTTGCTCCCTCCCTCCCTCCCTCCACTCTCTTGCTCAGCAGGAGACCCCATTTGGTGCTCTAGCCAACATCACCCCGAAAGACACAAACAGAGCGGATCTTTTCTCCAGAAGACCCTTGCTTGCTTTTCTTGCAATAGCCTCTCATGAGCACCCCACCAGAGGTGGCTGGTTTCTCCAGCTTTCAGAATCCCCCCCCCCGGAATTTCAGGCGGAGAGATGAAGAGAGACTCCCCCCCCCCCCAGCCACAACTTGTCTTGTGGGTCACTTTCGAAATTCGACCGCTCTTGAACTCCTTGCCAGTTTCACACTCAGCTTTTACACACCTGCTGAAAAGCTGTGCAGGCTTATGCAGGCACCTAAGAACACATCTTTCCGTAATAGTTAACTTCTTTACTGCAAGGGTTATTTGTTTGTTTGTTTGTTTGTTTGTATTATCACGGTGAGCTACGCTGATATTTTTTTATGAATAGTGATATAGAAATATTTTTTTCCTAAATAACGACAAGCCTTTGGATTAGTCTTGTCTGTTTTTTGTTTTGCTTTTTTGCTGCGTTTGAAGGGTTTTTTGACTTGCTTAATTTACAGATTGGCATCTACCTCCGGGGTCATTCTCAATTAGCTGCTACATCAAAGCCCATGAAGCCCTAGCCCTAGGGGAAAAGGTCAAGGCTAGGTTGAGGTTGGCTGCATCAAGATCTCTGGTCTTTTTAAGAGGCCTTTGCTATGGAGCAGGCAGGATCTGTTGGAAGAGGGAGGGCGGGGAGAAAAGGCGCAGCAGCGCCTTCTCTGCACTTGGCAGAGCTGCTGCAATGTGCCGTTGGAGAGCGCCATTGAAAATATAATCATTGGGCTCTCCCCCACGTTTTTATCATCTCCTCCCGAGTCTTATCTTCCTCCCCCATGTTCCTTCTGCCACTCACTCTCAGGAAATGGTACCTATAAAAAGTTGTTTCAATGAAGCGTGGTGAGATAAGCAGCAAGGAACTCTTTTTTCAAACATCTAGGGGAGAGCGTCAATACTCGGTAGTTACAGGGAGAAAAATGACAGTACAGTGTTGTTCTTGTTGGGGGGGGGGAGGGAGGCAGAAGTGCTCTATGAAATTGTTGACCGGTGTGTTCTCTGTATCCAACGCTAAATGAAGCTCAGTTCAGCAAACTCTTTGATTTATGTCACTATAGCAAGTGCACATGATTTATATCTTGTATTTTGCTATGCATTTGCTAGTCATAGGGAGGGCCAGAAAGGAACATGGTTGTGTCTGTACTATACATTTAAAGTGTACTCTTGTACAACTTGTAACAGCTATGATTTCTCTTGGGAACTGTAGTTTGTTAAGTGTGCCAAGACTAATTAGGAGACTCCCTAACAGAGCTACAATTCCCAGCACTCTTAGCATACTACAGTTCCCAATACTCTGTTAGAGAAGGGAAGCCAAATGTCTTTTGAAAACCGTTTTGCTTAGGTCTTTACGGTATGATTTTTCTTTTTCCGTATTTATTTATTTTTTGATGAGGTTATTATGGGTCTTCTGTTGCTTTTCATATTTATACGTTGTGCTCTTCCTTGCTATATTTTTTGTTAATGTGCATATTATAGATTTGTAAATAATTAAATATATAGAAGCTGCTGGGGGAGGTCACCGGGAGATTTGGAACGTAGTGCCAGTAGCATGCTGATGATACCCATCTCTGTTTTTTTGTTATCTTAAGAATAAGGTGAGCCTTTTCAGGTGCTGGGCTGGAATGGACTTTGAGGGCCAATAAGCTGTGACTAAATCATGACAAGATGGAAGCCTTGTGGGTTGGTGGTTCTTGGAACCAGGAAGTTGGGAGGCAGCCTCTTCTGGATGGGAGCCTAGGCTCCCTGAATGAGCAGGTACATAGTCTGAGGCCACTCCTTGATCCAACACTATCTCTGGAGGCTCAAGTAGCCTCAGTGGCACAGAATGCTTTCTTTGAGCTATGGCAGCTTCGCTAGTTATTGGCCATTCCTGGAGGGAAGGAGAGAGATAGCCTTGCTGTAGCAACTCAGGCTCTGGGAATGTTATGTTTGGATGACTGTAACGTACTTTATGTGGGACTGCCCTTAAACATGGGCAGGAAACTTACATTGACTGGGGCAGCCAGCTGAGATACCGGTAACATCAGTCCTGAAGGACCTTTGCTGGCCATGTCTTTGTTTCTGGGCTGTATTTAAGGTGCTGATATTGACATATAATGCCCTAAATGACTTGGAGCCCAGGTATCCGAAAGAATTCCTCTCCTATACGCAGTGTTCAAATTTAACCAGGCGCCAGGCACATTTAATAATAATAATAATATATTATTATTATTATTTATTTATTTATTTATACCCCGCCCATCTGGCTGGGGTTCCCCAGCCACTCTGGGCGGCTTCCAACAGAAATATTAGAATACACTAATTTCTTAAAGATTAAAAGCTTCCCTAAACAGGGCTGCCTTCAGATGTCCTCGAAAAGTCTGGTAGTTGTTTTTCTTTTTGACATCTGGTGGGAGGGGGTTCCACAGGGCGGGTGCCACTACCGAGAAGGCCCTCTGCCTGGTTCCCTGTAACTTGGCTTCTCGCAACAAGGGAACCACCAGAAGGCCCCCGGCACTGGACCTCGGTGTCCGGGCAGAGCGATGGAGGTGGAGACGCTCCTTCAGGTATACTGGATCGAGGCCGTTTAGGGCTTTAAAGGTCAGCACGAACACTTTGAATTGTGCTCGGAAACGTACTGGGAGCCAATGCAAGACCGGTGTTATGTGGTTTCGGCGGCTGCTCCCAGTCACCTGTCTAGCTGCCGCATTTTTGCACCTGGGTATCGGCCACTTGCAACCAAGTGAAGATGCTTGGGTGCCAGGATGGCGCCTGACATCTCCACCATCTAGAGGTGCATGCCTGGGGATCATTGGATCTTGACTGTTTTCACACATTAGCAACACATCCTGTAGAATTCTATCTGTTAGATCTTCACTGCGCAACCAGAGTGAATCTCAAGAACCAAAATACTTTTTCTGTGTAGCCTGAGCAGGAGCAGTGAACAACGTTATAATTAATTGTTGCAGCTTGCCTTCACTTACCCAACCACACTGCCCTGCTCACGGTTTTGAAGAATATTCTTACATTATGAATGGTCTGTGTCACCATTACGGAAAAGAGGTAGGAATAGGTCAATATATAGGTGGACTGTCCCTGGATCAAGTGACTTTTCCTCAAGTTCTTAACATAGCTCAGTGCCCCTTTTTAAAAAAAATGTTGCCTCTTTTGGATGATCAAAAAGCCACATGTTTTCGTATTCTGTCTAGGATGAATTGTGCTACTGCAATTTGCCTGCCTTTGCAGAATTGCAGTGAGAGGTCTCTTTGGGTACCACTGCCTGTGTTTATGTTTGTCTGTTTCTTCTGCAGTAAAAACCGGCTTGTGACTGTGGTGCCAAGTGATGCTCCATTCAATACCAGGAGGGCCTACACGAGCGAAGATGAAGCCTGGAAATCTTATTTGGAAAATCCCTTAACAGCAGCTACAAAGGCTATGATGAGCATCAATGGGGATGAGGACAGTGCAGCTGCTCTTGGATTACTGTACGATTATTACAAGGTAGGGAGTTCAAACAAGGGTTAATCATGGCTAAATTCAACTTGTGTTTTATTACCCTTGGTGTCCTGGGGCCAGCTTATTTGAAGAACTGCCGCCTGCATGAATCTGCTCACCCTCTATTGTGGTCATCTAAGGTGTTGTTGTCTATCTTTCGACCTATGGAAGTTTGCTTCACTGGGACACAGAACAGGGCCTTTCTGGTAGTGGCACCGAGGTTGTAAATGTCCTTCTTATGGAGGCCTGGCTAACTGCCTCTCATTAGGCATTAAGTCCAGGAGTTGCTACCCTGTGGCCCTCCAGATGTTGTTGGACCATAACTCCAACCATCCCTGACCATTGGCTTGACTGTTTGAGACCGAAGGGAGTTGAAGTTCAACAGCATTTGAAGGGACACAAGTTAGTCCACCCCTGCTTTAGATGAATAATTGAGATTTAAAAAATTCTGCCAGGGGCTTGCGTTGTGTTTATTTTTGCCCTGATGCTCTGGATGGTTTTCAGTGTCGCTTTCCTTTCATGTTTTGTTTTGGTTTTGCTGTCTTGTCATTCTTTGATTTTATTGTATTCCAAGTGTGTATTGCAAGGTGCCTCAAAAGCTGGGATATATAAATTCCTATATACATAAATAATAATAAAGTTTGGGTATGTGCTTACAACTGAAAAATATTTTTCCCCGTTTCTTTTTTGATTGAATGCCAAACTGCACATGGTGCTAAACCTGTTGTCACAGTGGCCGGAGCGGACTACTTCAGAGTAACGACGCTACGCAGCTCTGCATTTTATTCTTTTATTGGTGCTGCATATTTACAGTGCTAAAGTCATTGCTATTTACACGGAGTGATGTGATCAGTCGGTTTCAGAACCTCCTAATGGCTTTTGGCGCGTCTTTCTCCAACACAAAAGCTTTGGCAGACCCATCCTCTTTCCCCTCCTCTTTCTGCGTAGTTCTGGCGTTGGGGGGATGGGTCTCCCTCCCTTATTCGCCCCTTCCTGTCCCGCCTGGGACCCTGGCTCCTCTACCTTGCCTGAGCCTCGGACCCGACTTCCTGCTTCCCTACTGGAATCGGAACTCTCTCTGCTTTCCCCTGTGCTCGGTGATTGGCTTGAACTCAGGAGGGGAGGGACTTCGCGATATCCCCTGTCCCTCACATCCACCCCCCTCCCAAGCTCTCCTTCACCCCTCCCCAGGTCCCCCCCAGGTGTCGGTGACGACTGGAAGCCTAAGAACTCAGTGCTTTCCGAGCCCGTTGGTGTGAACACCTCCCCCCAGTCCTGCAAGCCCCCCCCTTCCGCCTGGGAGGATGGGAATCCCAAAAAGTCCGTGGCGTCAGAGCTGGTGGGGGTAAAAATGTTCTGCCAATCTGCTCCTTCCTCTGACTGGGTGGATCTCGGTGACACCCATACCTCATCCTCTGGTTCCTCAAACTCCGCTTCCCAGCGCCATGGTGAACTGCTCTCCCGTGCTTCCTCCCCCTCCCCCTCCCTTTCCATGTGCCAGGGCTTGGGTCTATGGGGAAAGAGGGCGTGAAATTCTTCTACCAGGAATTCCTCCTGTATCTGAGTGGCTGGGACCCATTCATTCTGGGACGGTGGAGCATCCTCCCATGCCATGAGGTACTCCAGTCCCCCCACCCCCCACCTTGAATCCAGGATGGCCGTGGCCTCATTGAGTTGCTCCCTGCCTTCCCTCTCCCCCCCTCCCTCAGGGGTTTGTTCGCTGTCTCGGAGCCTGCTGCTTTCCCTGTACGGCGACAGCAGCGATCTATGAAACACAGGGTGCACCCTCATGTCCTCTGGCAGTGCCAGCCTGTATGCCACCGGGTTGACCTGTTGCGTGACCGTGAAGGGGCCCAACCTTCTGGGCGCCAGCTTTTTGCATCGCCCTCTGATGGGAAGGCCCTCCGAGGACAACCACACTTTGTCCCCCACCCTAATGACCTCCCCCGGTCGCCTGTGGCGATCTGCCCCCTTCTTGTACGCTTCCTTGGCTCTCTCCAAGTGTTCTCTGAGCTGCTGGTGCACCGTCTCCAGTTCCTCTGCCCAATCCTCAGCCTGTGGGCCCTCCTCCTCCTCCTCCCCCTCCCTCTCTGGGAAAGATCTGAGGTCACGCCCGTAATTGGCCTTAAAGGGCGACACCCCTGTGGAGACGTGCACCGCATTGTTGTAGGCAAATTCTGCCAGTGGCAGGCGATCCACCCAGTCCGTTTGCCGCTGGCTGACGTAGCATCTCAGGTACTGCTGCAGAATGGCGTTGACCCTCTCCGCCTGTCCATTGGTCTGCGGGTGTCTAGCCGTTGACAAGCTGACCTCCACCTGCAGGAGGTTCATGAGCCGCCGCCAGAACCTGGAAACAAATTGGCGGCCACGATCCGAAATAACCCTTAAAGGTAATCCATGCAGTCTGAATACGTGATCCACAAACAGTTTGGCTGTCTCTTCTGCAGAGACCGCCCTGGCACACGGTATAAAGTGGCACATTTTGGACATGAGGTCCACCACCACCAACACTGCGGTCTTGCCCCTGGATGAGGGCAGGTCTGTGATGAAGTCCATGGACACTACTTCCCACGGCCTGTGCGGTGTGGCTAAGGGCTCCAGCAAACCTGCTGGTGGCGCTCTGACCACCTTTGCCCGCTGGCAGGTGTCACAGCCCCTTACATAATCCCTCACATCCTCCCGCACCCCTGGCCACCAGAAGTGTCTCATGACTAGGTGAGTGGTTTTATCCCTCCCAAAATGACCCGCCGTTGGGTTGTCGTGCATCTGCTTGAGGACCGTACGTCTGAGCTGGGTGGTGGGCAGGTACAGTGCACCCTTGTAGAAAAGCAGCCCTCTGCGTTCTGCAAAGTCTTTTGCCTGCTCCCCCCCCTCTCAGTTCTCTGAAGATGCGGTTGGCAAATTCATCCGCTGCCGTCAGTGCTGTGAGTTCTGCCTCGCTTACCACTGCTGCTCCGCAGGACCAAGCTGACGGGGGGAAGATGTGCCTGGGTGCCGGTGGCGCCTCCTCCTCCATGTACTCTGGCTTGCGGGAGAGGGCATCCGCCCTGACATTCTGCTCTCCCGGGATGTAGTGTATGGAGAAGTTGAAGTTCGAGAAGAACTCTGCCCACCGTATCTGCCGCTGGTTGAGCACCCTGGCAGTTCTCCAGAACTCCAGGTTCTTGTGGTCTGTGCACACCTGGATGGGGTGCTTGGCGCCCACCAGGAAGTGTCTCCAGTGCTGGAACGCAGCGTGGATCGCAAGAAGTTCCCGATCAAACACCGTGTAGTTTCGCTCTGGCTGGGTCAACTTCCTGGAGAAGAAGGCACAGGGTCTCCACTCTCTGTTGGCGTCCAGTTGCAACAAAATGGCGCCCACAGCTTTATCAGAAGCATCTGTCTCCACGCGTAGGGGCGCGTCCTGAACCACGTGGAACAGGTTCTGGTCTGAGGCGAACACCCTCTTGAGGCTTTCAAACGCTGCTTGCGCCTCTGGTGTCCACCTGAACTTCTGCTTGCCTCTCAGGCAGTCAGTGATGGGAGCCGTAACGCGAGAGAAGTTCTTGATGAACTTCCTGTAGAAGTTGGCGAAGCCTAGTAGGCGTTGGGCATCTTTGCGCGTCCTGGGGCTGTGCCAGTCCAGGATGGCCTGCACCTTGTCCTTGTCCATCGCCAGCCCCTTGTCTGACAGCTTGTAGCCTAGGAAGTCCACCTCCTTGGTGTGAAACTTGCACTTCTCCAGCTTCACATACAGGTGGTTCTCCTTCAGGCGCTGCAACACCTCCCTGACATCCTTCACATGCTGCACTGGGTCATCGGAGTAGATAAGGATGTCATCCAGGAAGACCAAGCATTTCCTGAAAAGGAGGGACCCCAGGACGTGGTGCATGAAGGCCTGGAAGCATGCTGAGCCCCCTTGCAACCCGAAGGGCATCACCAGATATTCAAAAGAGCCCAGAGGCGTGAACATCGTGGTTTTCCATTCATCGCCTTCCCGGATCCTGATCAAGTTGTACGCCCCCCTCAGGTCTAGCTTGGTGAAAATCTTGCCCCTGCGTGCCGCTGTCAGGAGATCATCCACTCTGGGCATGGGGAAAGCCACTGGCTCTGTTACTGAATTCAGCCGTCTAAAATCCACCACAAGACGGCGCTGTTGCGTGTCTTTCTTGTCCACCCAGAAGACTGGGCTGCCCCCTGCTGCCTTGCTTTCTCTGATGAACCCCCGCTTGAGGTTCTTGTCGATGAAAGCGCGCAGATCCTCCAGTTCCTGGTCTGACATGGCGTACAGCTTGGCTGGGGGTATAGTTGCCCCTGGCACCAGGTTGATCTGGCAGTCAAAAGGCCTGTGTGGGGGTAGGTGGTCGGACTCCGCTTCGCTGAAGACCTCCTGCAGGTCCCAGTACGGCTTGGGTATCGCCTCACCCCCTTTGACGTGCATGGTGGCCACCGTGGCTATCGGAGGCCCCTCCCCTGGTTGGTGCTGCATGCAATGTTCCAGGCAAAAGTCCGATCCAAAAGTGATGCATCTCTGGTGCCAACTGATGGAGGGGTCGTGGCGCGCCAGCCAGCTCATGCCCAAGACGATGGGGGGGTCTGAGATGGTTGTGACGTTGAATGCCAGTGTCTCTGAGTGCCTTCCCACCGTCATTCTCATGGGGGGGGTTTGATGAGTGATGGCCCCTCCCAGCAGCTCTCTGCCGTCAATGGTTGCCACGTGCAGGGGAAAATCCAGCTGCAGAAGCTGGATCTGGTGCTCTTCTGCAAAGTTTCTCGAGAAGAAGTTGGCTGAGGCACCACTGTCAATTAGGGCGAGGACCGTCAGGGGATAGCCATTTGGGAGCGTGAGCGTCACTTCTAGAACCACTCCTGCTCTGGGAGGGGTGGGCTGGCTCTGCTCCTCTCTGTGCGGGTGGGTGGGCTGGGGCTGTTGTCTGCTGACTGTGCCTGGCTGCTGCCCCTTGTCTCCTGCAGCCAGGCTTTCCCGTTTCCCTGCTGTGGTGCTGCGTCAGTGGGGGAGGGCACAACCGTTCCCGCCTTTCCTTGCCACTCCCTGCGATGTGGGCAGTCTCTGACGAGATGCTGGGGGGAGTTGCAGAGAAAGCAATTCCCGCCCCTTCCCTCCTTGCGTCTTGGCGCCGCTGGGGTTTGAAAAGCCCGCGCGCGCGCGCTATCAATCTGCATGGGTTCCTGGTCCTGACTGGCCCCAGGCGTGGCTTGAAAGGGTTGTTGGGGGAGTGGCTTCTCCTGCTACCGTGGGAACCAAGCCCGCTTTGCGCGCGTTGCTTGCTTGTCGCTCCACCGGGATTCCTGTCTCACCCCCACCGCCAGAGCCGCTTTGCTCAGCTGATCCATATTACTGGGCTTTGGACCTCTTGAGAGCTCATCCTTCACCTCCTCATGCAACCCCAAGTAGAACGCCGCTTGCATTGGGGGTGACTCGAGTTCCCACCCCAATCTGTGCACCAGCATGGTGAATTTCGCCCAATACGCGCGAACTGTCATATTTCCTTGGCGTAAATTATGAAGTTCCTCCTTAGTCTGGTCCATATGACTATCGGACGAATACATCGTTTTCAAACCTTCTAGAAATAGTTTGACATTCTTCATGCAAGGATTCTTTGTTGCGATTAACGGTCTTAGCCACTCCCTGGCTGCCCCGGTAAGGTGCTCCACAATAAACGCTACCCTGTGCTCATCATCAGGGAACTCAGCGTGGTGCAGCTCAAGAGCATACACAATCTCAGTCTCAAAGCCCTGATATTCCCTCGGGTCTCCATTGAACTTGCTTACTAGGGTCCCGGCTCTCCTTCCTGGCAGCACTTGGACTTGGGGTGCCCCTCCCGCCTTGTTTTTCTCTGCATCCAGCTTGTTTTGGAGGTCTACCGCCACCGCCCTTAATTCCTGCTCTCTTTCCTGTAGCGCTCTCACCTGTTCCGCAAGTTGTAGCCGGTCGTCCTGGACCTTCCTAGTCTCTTCTTTAGCTGCCTTCAATTCCCCCTGCGCCTGCAGCGACAGCTGCTGCAGTTCTTGCTGGGCTTGCTCCGCGATCTGCCGCCATTTCTCCGCCTCTGACACGCTCATCCCGGCAACTCCAAAGTAGCCCAAAAAGGATTAGGAGGTTGCTGTCACAGTGGCCGGAGCGGACTACTTCAGAGTAACGACGCTACGCAGCTCTGCATTTTATTCTTTTATTGGTGCTGCATATTTACAGTGCTAAAGTCATTGCTATTTACACGGAGTGATGTGATCAGTCGGTTTCAGAACCTCCTAATGGCTTTTGGCGCGTCTTTCTCCAACACAAAAGCTTTGGCAGACCCATCCTCTTTCCCCTCCTCTTTCTGCGTAGTTCTGGCGTTGGGGGGATGGGTCTCCCTCCCTTATTCGCCCCTTCCTGTCCCGCCTGGGACCCTGGCTCCTCTACCTTGCCTGAGCCTCGGACCCGACTTCCTGCTTCCCTACTGGAATCGGAACTCTCTCTGCTTTCCCCTGTGCTCGGTGATTGGCTTGAACTCAGGAGGGGAGGGACTTCGCGATATCCCCTGTCCCTCACACCTGTCTTCAATTTTTTAAAGTTTTTTTTTTTACTTTAAATACCAGACACTAGAGGGAATGGTGGGGGAAGATCAGGAGTGGGACCAAAGTGCATGGGTTTTAAGTACCCTTTCATCCTGTGCCATGGTCCCAATAATTGCCCCTCAAACTCTAATGTAGCTCAGGTGCTCCTATTTGGCATCAAAGGGAATATCCATTCCACACCAAATGTCAACTGGGGGTTAGTTTTCACTGGGACCACAGCATAGGAGGAAAGGATTAAAATCGTCTCCCTGTGTGCCATGAATAGGCCTAATTTAGTTTTCTTCATTTCAGTGGGTCTACTCTTGAGTAAAATGACTGTCACATCTAATCTGGATGGAATTTAACATAACATAACATAACATAACATAACAACAACAGAAATAATAATAATAATAATAATAATAATAATAATAATAATAATAATAATAATATATTATTTATACCCTACCCATCTGGCTGGGTTTCCCCAGCCACTTTGGGTGGCTTCCAACAGAAAAATGAAATACAGTGGTACCTCTGCTTACGAATAACTCTACTTACGAATGTTTCTACTTACGAGCTCCGTCTTGGATGCGGTTTAGATAGGATTTTTTCTACTTACGAATTTTTAGATAGGGTTGCTTCTACTTACGAATTTTTTCTCCCAATGCATTCCTATGGGATTCGACTTACAATTTTTTTCGACTTACGAATGTGCGTTCGGAACGCATTAAATTCGTAAGTAGAGGTACCACTGTAAAATAATCTATTAAACATTAAAAGCCTCCCTAAACAGGGCTGCCTTCAGATGTCTTCTAAAAATCTGGTAGCTGTTTTTCTCTTTCACATCTGATGGGAGGGCGTTCCACAGGGTGGGCGCCACCACTGAGAAGGCCCTCTGCTTGGTTCCCTGCAACTTGGCTTCTTGCAACGAGGGAACTGCCAGAAGGCCCTTGGAGCTGGACCTCAGTGTCCGGGCAGAACGATGGGGGTGGAGACGCTCCTTCAGGTATACTGGACCAAGGCCATTTAGGGCTTTAAAGGTCAGCACCAACACTTTGAACTGTGCTTGGAAACGTACTGGGAGCCAATGTAGATCTTTCAAGACCGGTGTTATGTGGTCTCGGCGGCCGCTCCCAGTCACCAGTCTAGCTGCCACATTCTGGATTAGTTGTAGTTTCCGGGTCACCTTCAAAGGTAGCATAATAATACCCTGCTGGATCAGGCCATCAGCTTATCAAATCCAGCATTCCTTTTTCACAGTAGCCACTCAGATGCCTGTGGGAAACCCTCAAGCAGCATCCAGGGACACAAGCACTCTCCCCTCCTGTGGATTCTAGCAACTGGCGGTTGGAAGTGTTGCTGCCTCCATTGTGGTAGAGCACAGCCATCTGGTCTAGGAGCCATTGGCAGCCCTCTCCTCAATCTTTTAAAGTAAAAGAGAGAGAAACACATAACACTAACAGACATGGCCAGTGTTGTAGGTTACCTTCCCCTGAAAGTGTGGGAAAAGGTCTTGTGACACCTTGCTTTTTAAATTTAGCAGGTCGTCAGGGACGCGGGTGGCGCTGTGGGTTAAACCACAGAGCTTAGGGCTTGCCGATCAGAAGGTTGGCGGTTCAAATCCCCGCGATGGGATGAGGTCCTGTTGCTTGGTCCCAGCTCCTACCAACCTATCAGTTCGAAAGCACATCAGAGTGCAAGTAGATAAATAGGTACCGCTCCGGCGGGAAGCTAAACAGTGTTTCCGTGTGCTGCTCTGGTTTCGCCAGAAGCGGCTTAGTCATGCTGGCCACATGACCTGGAAAAACTATCTGAGGACAAACATCGGCTCCCTCGGCCAGGAAAACAAGATGAGCGCCGCAACCCCGGAGTCGTTCACGACTGGACTTAACTGTCAGGGGTCCTTTACCTTTACCTTTTACAGGGAACAGATAAGATTGCTTTGAAAGTCAAATTTGGCCCAGCTGGCTAATCCTATTCCCTGCCATAACTCCACTATCATAGTCGCATAATGTGAATCCTCTGGTCCATGGGGTTACGAAGAATCAGACACGACTAAACAACAAATGTGAATCCTGTTGTTTCAGGTTCCTAGAGATAAAAGGGTGTTGTCTCTTAACAAAGTGAGTGATAATCAAGAAGACCAAGATAAAAGGTACAGTATTATATTGTCATTTTAAAAGCTCATCAATAGGCTGCATCTAAGCGGGTGTGGGGAATACTTGCTGGAGTACGAGTTTTTAAAAGTAGCAAGAGTTTTTGGAGTCAGGGCTGGGGTCAAGGTTCACCATGGTAGGGCACCCACATAGGGGCCCCCTACAAGGGCCTCCTGGATCTGCTCCTCTTCACCATACAGTATAAATATTGTTTATTTCATTTATGAATTGCTTCCTGTGAAATATCTCAAAACAATTTCGCAACACAACAAAAAACATTGATAAAATAGTTGCATGTATAAAAACAGTTAAAGCAATTGCATCTTAGGGACCCAAGCCAATCAGCTTAAACAGTATGAAACTTTATGCATTAATAATTATTACAGCTCAGATTACATATTTTATTTTTTCAATTTTTTTGTTTTTGTTTATTTGCATATCCCTTTTATTCAGCTTACCTCAGGGTGGGTTACAGTGC
Organism: Zootoca vivipara; assembly: GCF_965207765.1. Classification (NCBI taxonomy): domain Eukaryota; kingdom Metazoa; phylum Chordata; class Lepidosauria; order Squamata; family Lacertidae; genus Zootoca; species Zootoca vivipara. The sequence goes on from NC_142591.1 coordinate 66,388,972, forward strand.
AATTAAAAACAATAATACTCCAATATAAAGCCAAAACAATATAAACATGAAGCCAGAATAGTGGAATCTTATTTATTTATAGCCCATCTTTCTTCTAAGGAGCACAGGTTAGAGTAGACCATGGTTCTCCCTCTGCATGTGTGTCCACACACACACACACACACACACAGAGAGAGAGCAGCTAATACTTCCCTCAGAATAGCCCTATAAAGCTGAGAAAAGAGTCAGACTGGCTCAAGGCCACACAACGAGCTTCATGGCCAAGTGGGGATTTGAACCTGGGTCCTCGTAGTACTGATCCAGCACTAACTGCTGCACCACACCGGTTAACTGTAGTTATAAAACTTAGTCCATGACCTTTTATTCACATTTCTTTCCCCAGAAGTTGCCTTTCCACCAGTGAAGCTCCGAGCAACTTGGCCAGCGGTGGGGAAAACAGAGTCCAGGTTTTGAAAACAGTGCCGGTGAACCTTTCTTTGAATCAGGAGCAGCTGGAGGCTTCGAAAAGGGAGCAGTTCAATTCCAGCGTATCCGGAAGCCCCACTTCCATTTCCGTGACGGGGGTGATGGTGGTGAAAGCAGAAGAGTACACCCCTGTTTATGTGGCTCCGTCGGCACATTACGCAAGGGGAGAAAACGAGGAGCACCGGAGTGTTATATTTGAGCATGCGCATTATGAGGTGCCCAGCATCATGCCTCATTCAACCTACCTGAAAGACGACCAGCGGAGTACTCCCGATAGCACTTACAGCGAAACTTTCAAAGATGGAGGGGCAGAGGTATGTCTTTCAGCTGGGCTGCTGCGGGTATGGCAGTAGTGGCCAACAGCACAACCCTAACCAGGCCTATTCAGCAGAGGAAAAGCCCTATTGAATTCAGTGGGGTTTACTTCCAGGGAAATAGGATTGCACCCTTTCTTATTCTTTTGTCACCTGCATAGATGGACAGCAGATTTTTTTTATACCAGTACTTTGTTTGGATCCATAGAAAATTAGTTGAGCTTGGCTGTCCTCAAAATCATAAGCGACTCATGAATCTTAGTCCCACTGATTTCAACTAACAGGCTGGATCCAACGTTATTTTTATAAGAACTGCAAATACCAAGCTTAAAAGAGGCATTCCTTCTTTTCTGCCACAAAGAAGGGGATACCTCTTCTGAGATAATGACCTATTCTTGGGCTTCACGTCTGGAAAACAAAGCCTATTTCTGGCTTTCAAAAATATTGGCCATGTTTATATCTTAGCATGCCCTCCAGAAGCCAGCTCACTTCTGCTTTGCTCTTCCCCAGGCTTTGAACTCCCGTGCAGCATGTCACCCAAGCCAGGGAATCGCGATTAAGGTCCTTCTTCCTTAATCGTGATCTGTAAACAAAGTTTGTCCTATGGCTACAGGTTGTAGATCAGGTGGAGAAACCCAGGTTGGACGACACAGTCAGCCAAAACTTGGCTCAGCTGCTGCACTGCGATGGGGTTAAAAGCCCAGGGAGCAAAGCAGAGGCAAGTTTGTCTCAAGAATCCTGCACATTTGCATAGTCACAGTAGTAAGCCCTCCTTTGGCTTACTGTGGTGTGCAAATGAGACCCTTGTTTTATCCATGTGCAAATGTAATTAATAAAGTTCCTGATTAACCATATGAGTAATCCTTTGATTTGACTTTCTCAGCTGTTTTTGATGCACATTTGATGCTGTTTTGATGTCCCGGGCCCTAAGGAAATCAGATTAGCCTCAACTAGAACCAGGGCCTTCTCAACACTGGCGGAACGCTCTGTCTCATGAAACCAGGGCCCTGCGGGATCTGATTTCTTTCCACACAGCCTGTAAGACAGAGTTGTTTCGCCTGGCCTTTGGCTTGGAATCAGCCTGATCCCGGTCCTTTCCTTTCCCTTCTGTGATGGAACCCCTATTTGGGGACTTCCCTGGCTTTTTTCTGGCCCACATAGGACCAGTCTGGATAGTTGGCCTTGGTGAAGATTTGACGTTTTCTCCCCCCAAACAGTTTTGCTTCTGGGCATCCACTGAAATTAGGCTGCATTTTAAGTTGTATTTTAATCCTGTTTTTAAGTTGTATTTTAATCAATTGTTTTCATACCTGATGTTAGCCGCCCTGAGCCTGGTCTTGGCCGGGCAGGGCGGGGTATAAATGAATTATTATTATTATTATTATTATTATTATTATTATTATTATTATTAATGTATTTTCTCTCCATTTTCCAGAAATACCGCAGTGGATCTGCGGGGCCTGAGGAATACATTTACGAACAAACAGCCAAGTAAGTAACAGCAGTGCACTGGACTCTCCTGGTTTGCGTCAGGTGAAAACAGAGGGCATGCAGGGCCCATCCTTGGTGGCTACTCTGTAATTCAGGAAAGTGTGATGGTCTCCTTTCAGCAGGCCTCCTTTTTCACTTGTGCCTCTCTCACCAGCCGGTGGAGGTATCAAAATTGTTAAGGCACTTTCTCAACGAATAGGAGGCTGAAGTTTGGTACACATGTCCTCCAAGGCACAGTTAGTATAAATAGTGCTGAAAATGTGGCGTTATTAAAGCTCTTGCTCTTTCATTTCTCGAGTCTATGTTGTGACAGTGGCCATCACCGGTGCACTTAATATTTATTTATTTAAAATATCTACAGCCCTTCTTTCTACAGCGCACGGTACAGTTTAAAATAAGCAACTGGCGTGTAGATGAACAACTGTAAAATGAGCTTATCGACAACAGAGTCAGTTTCAAACAACAAAGTGGGCAAAGACAATCATGAAGGATGCTTAAAATGCCTAAGCAAATAAATGCCAAAATAAGAACAGTGGATGCATTATTCACAGCTGTGTATCCTGCAAAGCTCTTTAACAGCCAGATGCCACCCCATCAGGGAGAAGGGTGATGATCAGGCAGGACAGACCTTTGTGATTGGCTCCATTTCCATGGTTGCATTATTCATACTCAGGCCTTTGGCTGGAACAGGCTTCCTCAACCTCGGCCCTCAAGATATTTTGAGACAACAATTCCCATCATCCCTGACCACTGGTCCTGCTAGCTAGGGATCATGGGAGTTGTAGGCCAAAAACATTTAGAGGTTCCGAGGTTGAGGAAGCCTGGGCTAGAACAATGAACTTTAAGAAAAGGGTGTGTGTGAAATGTGCCTTAGGAAAGCATTCTGGTTGGTCATTCTAACATGAGAGAGAGCAATGTAAGGATAACCTTTCATACCTCACCAACACAACATGAAGCTGATTATGAAGAAATGACCCCCCCCACACACACAAATTGGCCATAAAACTTTCATCTTCAAAGAACCCTAACACAGCGAGGCAAAAAGGTTTAAAGCCTTACTGTTTTAGTACCTTCCTAGACAAAAATGAACTACTCACTTTAAAAAAAGGAGCAAAGATTGAATCCAACACCCACTAAGATTAGAGGTAGCGTTTCTGCTGATTTTGAATAACACTGGCTTGTTAGACCTTATAGCAGGCATCCCCAAACTGCGGCCCTCCAGATGTTTTGGCCTACAACTCCCATGATCCCTAGCTAACAGGACCAGTGGTCGGGGAAGATGGGAATTGTAGTCCAAAACATCTGGAGGGCCGAAGTTTGGGGATGCCTGCCTTATAGCTACGGCACAATCAGTGGGATGGAAGAAATTTCCCATGTACTTTAGGAAAGAGATTACAATTTTGGTCAGGTATATTTTGAGTTTTAAGAACATTGTCAGAAAAGTCTGTTCACAAATAGCAGTCGAATTTGCTATTGCCTAACCCTGTCCTGGCTTATGCTCCAAACATAAGCTCTTACATTTAAGTAGAAAAAGGTTTTAGGAATTTGTGCTCCAAACCTTCCTGAATTATTGTTTCCTTTAAAGCATGAAAACTGAATACTTTTATTTGAGAAAGGGAAGGCCTCACAAAAAGCAAGTGAAGATAAAGTGTCAGTTTTCAGCAAATCAACTGGGTTACTTTTAAGAGCTGGTTTGTTGGTTTGCTTAAAAGTTTTTCTCACCCGCTGTTCACCACCGCACAGCTATCCAAGGGCGGGGCACAAAAATAGGTAAAACCACATCAATAAGTCTCATAAAACAGGGTGGCTAAAACATCAAACATTGACAAGTATAAAACAGATTAGTAGAGAATAAAGCTGCTTGTCAACTGACCCAGTACTAAACCCCTACAAAGGCCTGGGCAGATCAGGAGCCCTTAGGCTTCTGGTGACTTCAGAAAAGTTGGCACCTGCTGCATCTCTTGAGGGGAGGGCATTGCATAGGTGGGGCACCGCTACAGAGAAGGCCTTTCCCCAAATTAGCAGATCTGCATTGGCTGCGGCATAAGCAGCAGGGCCTCCCATGATGGCCTCCCATGATGATCTTAACATATGGTTCTTCTAGTATGGGTGGAGACACTCCTTTAGGTACTGTATTTAGGTCCCAAGGCTTAAATAAAGACACCACATTCTCCTCTGTGCCACAGTTCCAGAAGGAAACACAAACCCTGGAATCTCACATCGCTTGCCACTATACGTCACCTTAGCTCTGGGCCTGCTTGTAGCATCAGGAGCCGGCTTCTTACCTTTTCGACTCACTGACACCCTGGGGTAGCAGTTTTTGCATGCTCCTTTTCCTGTAGCTGCAGCATTTGTTCAAAGCTCAATTTTTGTCCTAGCAGGAGCGACAGCAAGTCGCTGTGGGGGAGAATTGTAAGGGGTCACCTCCCATGGCTTGCGGCCACCGTTTCTTGTTCCTCTCCAGCCAGTAGCAGCATGTTGCCTGTTGGTGATCAAACGTCACGCAAGCTGGTTTCTAGGAAATGCAGTACTAAAAAGACAGAAAGCTTTGATTCAGTTGTGTAATATTCTGCATTCACTGGACTCCTGCAGCCCTTTTCTAACACCTGCTGTGCCAGGGTATCGATAACCAGAAAGGGGTAGGCCAGCAGTAGCATAGATGAGGCTGTATTATATATCTATATCTATATCTATCTATCTATCTATATATATAAAATGCCCACTTTGGCTTCTGTAAAAGAGACAACACAGTAGTACGGCAAGAAGCCCAGGCGTTCTTGTTGAAAACAGGAGTGTAAATAAATTATCCATAGTAAATATCTATAGTAAAAAGTAAAAATTTCATTGAAACCATAGGAATATAGGAATCTGCCTTATTCTGAGTCAGGCCATTTTGCTCCATATTGCCTACACTGAATGGCAGCAACTCACAATGCTTCTCAGATTATCACGTATATATTTATTTTTGCTGTGTGTGCGTGTGTTTAGTGGTGCACTGCTTCAGAAACATTTGTTGGGAAGCAGCTTATAAATCTGCAAACAAACAAACAAACAATACCCCCCACCTTTCTTTATAAACTAAACTAAACACATCTATCTATGCAAAAATACGAAATGCAATACTGTAATAAATCACCCTAGGGATGGGTGTGTGCTGTGTTTGCTTTGTGGCCAATAAATTCCCCCAACAATGCCATTATGACAACATTACAGGCTCTGACGTAAATACCATGCCAGTTACCTAGACCTTTTGTTTATTTTTGTTTCACTTTTATTCTGCCCGCACCTCTCCTTCCTCCAAGGGGCTCAGAATTGTTCTTCTTAGCCTAGGCTGAGAGGGAATGGCGGCTTGTTCAAGGCCACCAACTGAGCTTCAGAGCTGAATCTGTAACTCCCATTTCCAGGCTAGCTGTGCCAGGCTAGTTCTTGAACTGCAGCCATTTATATGACTCCATAAAAGCCTAAATCTGTGGTTTAGAACTTAGGGGCTTTTGTTATGAATTCTATTGGTGTTGTGATTCTTGCTTTCTCCACATAGCAGCACATTCCGTTATACTTTGGAAGCTACCAAATCCCTGCGTCAGAAGCAAGGAGAAGGACCGATGACGTACTTAAACAAAGGGCAGTTCTATGCCATAACTCTGAGTGAGAATGGAGACAACAAATGCTTCAGACACCCCATCAGCAAAGTCAGGGTACGGCTGGTCTTTATGAGATTGGTAATAGTGATATACTAATGGCACTGTCTCTCTCTCTCTCTGTGTTTGTGTTCACCCTGCCTCCAAACACACTTGTTTGACATGGCTACTCATTTCTGTCAACAGACTTACGAAGCAGTTGACTGAAACAGGTTGGATCTGCGTTTTTCTTTTTTTAAAAAGAACCCCTGTAGCAAAGTTTAATGGACTACTACGTTATCTTCGTTCCCATTTGTTTGTTTATTGGAACGAGATCATCCTTCAGTTTTAAAAAAGCTCCTAGGGCAGCTCTTTGAACAATAAAACAACAACAAGGAGACAAGATATTTAAAAATCCACAGAAAGCAACAAAGTCAGCACAAGGGCATTGGTTTCAATCAGTTTTGATGGCATGCTGGAAAAACCTGCCTCGGGCAGAAAGTGTAACAGGGCCCAGGGGGATTTCTGCACCTCCATGCTGAAGCAGCTTGGATAAGGCCAATCCTTGGTGCTTTGAGCATACAAATGCTAAGTAATGATAAAAGCATCTTGACTTTAAAAAGAACTTTCAAGGGCAAGGCGAGGGAGGCAAACTAGATGTGACCAGAGAGAGATGTGCATAGGATTCCCTGTTTCATTTTTGAAATGGGACTTAAGAGCTTGGTGCTTCAGCACTGGATGAGAGGGATTTAATCTCTGCCCTCCCACACACTATTTCCCCCAGGAAAACATGAAATTGTTAGTTGCCGAATGGGACAAAACATACAGACGCCATATAGGGCATTTTTCACTGGGAAAACTGTGGAGGAGGGAGTTAACCTCTCCTCACCCAGCACCTGATCCCCCAAGCTGAATTCAACCTACCCCCCCCCCACTGATACATTTATTTCAAGAAATAAATTATGGGTATTCAAGGGGTGACCCACAACATGTCTAGTTGGGCTGTAAGACCTTTTAAAGAAGCCTTCAATGGCTGAGATCCTGATTTTCTGTTCTTTTTTTTAAAATGTCAGTTTGGGTGGTATTGGTGGGTCACCCCCCCCCCAAATATGCCTCTTTGAAACTTGTTTTGAAAAGAGATAGGTATATAATGTTTTAAAATAAGTGAATACAGGAGGCAGCTTATGGGAGATCTCTGTGCTTGCCGATGTCACAAATGCCGTGACAGTTGAATGTGGTTAACTTAAGACTTGCAAGTCCCTCCCTGGCACATCTGTGGATACAAGAGTCCAGCTATTTATTTATTTCCCTATCAGAAAAATAGGGGCAAAATGTACTCCAGGCCGGAACAAATGGCAAGACAAAAAAAGTTTAAGGATTTATCTTGCTTAGCATTCGTGCTTGGTCAACCCCATTAACCATCTTAAGGTTTTTCTGTGGTCTTTCCAGAGTGTGATCATGGTTGTGTTCAGCGAGGATAAAAACCGTGATGAACAGCTGAAGCATTGGAAATACTGGCATTCTCGGCAGCACACAGCAAAGCAAAGGGTCCTTGACATTGGTGAGTGAGAAAGCAGTCCTATGAGCATCCATGCTCGCTGGTGCCTTTTTGTAACATTGGAGGTTTCCGGTGGGGGAATAAGTGCAGGGACCAGAAAGTTGTTTTTGTTGTAGAGCAGGGATAGCCAATTAGTGACCCATCAGTTTGCTGTTGGATCACACCAGCCTGGTCACTGAATGCAAGTTTGGTAATGGACTGCCCTAGTCCAGTCGTTGCATTAACAGTGCTGTACTGAATTCGTTTCTAACTTTAATGTTAACTTACATCATAGAACCCACTCGAGTTTTGTCAAGCTTACATGTACATTTTCTCTATTCTTGTTGCCTCTTGTTTCTCATTTTCCTCTCCATTCTCCTTCTTTTTAGAAATGTAAACAAAAGATAATGATAGTAGCGTTGCCATTATGACCTGCTTTAGATCATGTTGTAACTCACTTGTAAGTCCTGCCTTGTTAATTGAAAACCAATGATTCAGTAGGCTTGCATTTCTCAGAAGCTTTTCCTATTATTTGGCTCATGTTGTGTCTTCCTCCCACATCGGTTCTTATACCTTGTTCTGGCTTTAGCGCAATGAACTATCAGTCCATCTCCGTTGTTGTTGTTGTTGTTGTTTATTTTCACAAAAATAGGCTCAAAATTTGGGCCATCAGCCATTTTCACTCCCCCATTCTCTTCCCTCTCCATGGCCTCTCCCTCGCCATTGAAGCAGAATTGTACTCATTTTTGCTTTTCAGAGCAGAGATGCCTCATGGCTATTCAGCTTGCCTAGCTGTTGGCACTAGTCATGGCTCTTCCCCCTATTTATGGCAATCTTAACATATTTAAAAGATGCTGTCATACTGTACCCTCCCTTTCCCCTAGGCTATATATGTATCAGTTGTAATCAGCCTTTCTCTTAAACCTTTTGTCACATTTTAACTCTCAGTTGGAATGACCTAAACTGAACAGATCTTGCTGTCCTGTGTGAGTTGAGTCAGAGCAGCACAACCTAACTATATATGTTGTCCTGGATATCATTTCCCTATTTAATGTCATGCAAGAAGCTTCCACCCAAGAGCTATAAGTGGGTCTTTTGTGCTTTTGCATACAATGTTGCCTGTGATATTTATGCATGAATTTTGGGTGTGGAAAATGAGATAAGGAGAAGACACTTGAGGACTCGGTGCTTATCTATACCACAGCTGTAAACTGTTTTTTGGCTGTAATCTTGCAATTGCCAGTGACCACAATTGGCCTTATTTCTGAGGCGATGCAATCATGTTAATTGTCATTCCCCCTTCCCAGGGAATCATGGGGGAATGTAGTTCTGTGAGGAGGCGTCAGGGCATCTTCAGTAAAACAAAAGGAATTAAACAGAAGTTACACCTGAAATCTAAGGATTATGATCAACCAAGTGACACATACGTATATTGTAACATATTGTAGTCACCATAAGTGAAACTCAGGTGATGTGGAATGCGAAAACATGCCTGGGTAAAAACACAAAAATCTCAATTTTACAAAATGGTCTGTGATCTGCTCTTTTTTGCAGCTGACTACAAGGAGAGCTTTAACACAATCGGGAATATAGAAGAAATTGCTTATAATGCCATATCTTTTACTTGGGACGTCAATGAAGAAGCAAAGGTAAGGCATCATCCCCCAGCAAACTTAATTGAAATGTACTTGTACTTATTAGGGCCGCTCAGAAAAATAGGATTTGTAGTCATGGGTGGACTCAAACCACTAACCTTCTGGTTAGCAGCCAGATGGATTGACCCATTGCGCCACCTGAGGTATTAGGTCAGATGGGTAGCTGTTCTTCAGAGTATCAGACAGAGATTTTTCCCCTGCCCTAATCCAAACAGCAAGGCCAAAAGTGGAAATTGTGTGAACAACTGTTCAGATCATATGGAGAAATAAATTTAAACCTTTTCATACAAAAATGGATGATATCAATTTGGTCAACAAACCATCAGCAGCTGATAGTTGTAGAAGGAATTATGGAAGATTCCTCAAATCTTGTGATTGGGCACTACCACAACAAGAACTGCATTGGTAATATTTACGGTAATGTGCATAAAATGAAGTTATTAGTGGGGAAAACATACAAAAATGCATTATGTTAAGGAACATTCCTTGCAAAACTGTGTATTTTAGTTAAAACATATAAAAATGTGTGCGAGGAGGATGGGGTGATGGTGGTGGGAAAAAAAACACAGAACTGTAAAAGTGCTTTTTACTTTATTTTTGGCTCCTTTTATCCAAGAAAGTGTCATAATTATTGATACAAATTGTGAGGATTCAGTGAAAGCCATTTATCGGAAAGGAAAGGTGAACTGCTGCTGCTGCAGCATTCTGTTTTGTTAGAGTAAATAAAAGCAGCTGAAAACAGTTTGGAACCAGAGGGAAAACCCAGTGACATTGTAATGCTTTGACATTTCAGTAAGAGTAGCCACGACTGCATATAAGGAAGATAAACGTGATGTGGTATGTCCTTGCATTTCTACATGGGATTTTCCAGGCTTAGAGTTGAAGACAGCCCATTGTGACACTAGGAGCAGAAGGACTGTCTTAACCAGGGGTCAGCAACCTTTTCCAGCCATGGGCCGGTCCACTGTCCCTCAGACCATGTGGTGGGCCGGACTATATTTTGAGGGGGGGGGGGGGAATGAACGAATTCCTATGCCCCACAAATAACCAGAGATGCATTTTAAATAAAAGCACACATTCTACTCATGTAAAAACACCAGGCAGACCTCACAAATAACCCAGAGATGCATTTTAAATAAAAGGACACATTCTACTTATGTAAAAACACACTGATTCCCGGACCGTCCACGGGCCGGATTGAGAAGGCGATTGGGCCGCATCCGGCCCACGGGCCTTAGGTTGCCTACCCCTGGTCTTAACACTGAGCGAAGGAAGTCCATTTACAGAAGAGTTCAGAAAAGCTTTCATCGATAGCCTGAGTGATTTCGGGCTATTGATGTTTGCTGATGAAAGAGTACATCCTGCTGTGCTTAGTGAGACAAATTTCCCATTGTGCATGAGTCGTTTGCCTGCAGAAGAATGTTAACATTTTATTGAAAAGATGTTAATAACATAGGAGGGAACCTTTACAAGTGCTGGGCATACATTGCACCAAAAAAAGAAAAAAAAGAACATTTAAACTATTACCCGCTTCCTACAAAACGAACGGACAAACAAAAAAAGCCCTTAGCTTGAGTGCATAACTTGCCTTCTTCCATCCTTCTGTAAAGCAATTTCTAAGGGCAAAAGGAAACATTACAAGAAACAGAGGGATGCTCTACTCTTTCTGAAGCATCTAAGCATGACATAACACACAGCCTGACATCATTACTCTGTGCATTTCCTCTCCCTGGATAACTCTAGCTTCACAGCATCCTCGGCCTGCCTCGGCGTTCATTCCTAAATAGTTTTAACTAGAAATTGCAAGCCTGCTGTTGAAACGCCTTTTACTTCAATCAGCGCTATTAAGTTGCAACCCAGGTCAGCCTGACCCTGGTCTCCATGGTATGAAGCAAATATCCTGCGGGAACCCAAGTCTTAGTAACCTATTGCCACTCACAAAACTTAGAAAGTTTTCAGTGCAGGCTGCTTCCTAAAGCGGTTGCTATTATGGTTTTTTGTTGGTTGAAAATGAAGTATTATCCTGGTTCGAGAAACACAGGTGGGATTTTACTCTTAACTGTCCCACAGTCCTTTGCAGCAGAGTTTAGGCTACTATGAAGCATTGCCTGTGGGGCTGCCTTTGAAGACTGCTCAGAAGGCACAGTTAGTCCAAAAGCCTGCTCTTTAACAAGCTAGGCTGCTAACAAACGAGAGCACAAATAAAAGTAAAAGTGCCTGCCATTAATGCTCTATATCAGGGGTGGCCAGCTTCCAAGAGACTGCGATCTACTCACAGAGTTAAAAATTGGCAGTGATCTACCCCCTTTTGGGGGGTTCAGGTCAAAGTTGTTGAGCTTTTTCTAGGAAGGAAAGCCCTGTTTTGCGGGGTTCACGTAGATTCTAGAAGTTATTGAACTTCTTTAGAGAAGAAGAAAGCGGCGTTGAGCTTTTTTTTTAGGAAGGAAAACCCTGTTTTTGGTCATTTTAGGGGTGCAGGACTAATATGTTGAGCTTTTTTTAGGGGAGCCAATGATTTTTAGCTTCTTTGGGGGGAGCCACTGATCTACTGGTGATCTACCACAGACGTCCAGTGATCTGCCTGTTGGACACGCCTGCTCTATATGATTTGGGACCTGAATCCCTAAGGATCACCCAGGCCACATTAGCCTGCCCCTTACTAATTGTCCTCTGAGTGGCCTCACCCTCTGAAACAAAATTAAAAAAATCCTTCCAGCAGCACCTTAGAGACCAACTAGGTTTGTCATTGGTATGTGCTTTCATGTGCATGCCTACCCCTGTCCTAGTACAAGCCCTGTAGCACCTGCCAGGAGGCCCTATTGGTTTGGGAATTGATGTGAGGCTGGGCATTGTCGACCTACTGCAGCAAATAGGCAGAGCTTGCTAAAGGTAAATTCAGATGGAAGAGCATAGCTAGCAGTTTATGTACGGTACATGCACTGAACACGCATTGCCAAGGGATGTGACTGCAGACTTGTTCCTCCTCGTATTCTTTGACATGTTTTGCAAGCAAGGGGGTGGCAAGCAGAGCTGTTACATGGCAGAGCTGGGCAAGTACAGCCATACAGCCTCTGCTGGATGGCTCCACCTGTGTCATGATTTCAGCTGTTCACCTGAATCTCCTCATGAGACAAGGATAGGAAAGGAAGCAGAGTAGGGATGCAAAGCAGAAACAGACACGGAGCAATGGATTCAAACTACAAGAAAGAAGATTCCACCTGAACATTAGGAAGAACTTCCTGACAGTAAGAGCTGTTCGGCAGTGGAATTTGCTACCAAGGAGTGTGGTGGAGTCTCCTTCTTTGGAGGTCTTTAAGCAGAGGTTTGACAGGCATATGTCAAGAATGCTTTGATGGTGTTTCCTGCTTGGCAGGGGGTTGGACTGGATGGCCCTTGTGGTCTCTTCCAACTCTATGATTCTATGAAATGGATGTTGCAGCCATGGGACTGGGTTGATGGAGAACTCAGTGGACCTCGCCAAGCCTGGGGGAGATTGAATGAGGAGGGACCAGAGGCTCTGAGAGAAGGAGGAACCTCATTTTAGCACATGCCCTAGCACCAGTCCTGTTTCCTTCATCACTTTTCTCCCTCGTTAACGCTGTAGAGCATCTCTTTATTTTTGAGCTACTGTTGGGGCATTTAAAATGTGTTTTACTTAAGTGCTCGGGCTATTTTGCGGCTAATGTATGGAGGAGCATCAGCTTTGCAGCCAAAGGTCTCCGGTTTAATCCTTGGCTTCTCCAGGTAGGGGCTGGAGAAAATCTGAAATCGGAGGGAAATGCTGACAAGTCAGTGTTGGCAATACTGAGCTAGATGGACCCTATGAAACAGCTTCTGACGCTCCTACCCTTTAGTCACCCTGACACCAGCAGTTGTGGCGGTCGAGGTGCCTGCCATTTCTGCTGTAGCATCTTCTTACGGCGATTTGTGAACATTATTTTCATAGGTATCAACTATCTCTGACTACAGGTGTGCACTGATAACCCAAGTATTTTGACAAGAATTAGCTTGTAATAACAACAACAACAACAACAACAACAACAACAACAACAACAACAACAACAATTCAGGTTTGCAGGTAGTGGGGGGGGGAGGAACACCCACTGATTTGTGTTCCTTACCCTTCACTACAGTACTATTCCTACCTCCCATAGGTTCATGTGAGGCCTAATGCCTGAAAGATCACATGGCGAGCAGGTTCCATATCTGGGCATTAACTCGTTCTCGCTCACCTAGTCATTTACAGATAGGATTCCCTCCTGTGGAGGAGACTCCCCACCCCACTCCGCAATTACCTCACTCCAGAGAGCTGGAAGCTCTAATTATAGCCTCCCTTAAGGATAGTTTTTTAAACTGGCCCCATTGTTCCAGGGCCATTTCCCTCTTTTCCCACAATTTTGAGATTAAAATGAATTTCACCCATACAAAGGCCTCTCTTACGGAAATTAAGTTTCAAGGCTCAGTGTACCAGAGCACCGCCTGAAGTTGAATGTGAAAAAAAGCACTTTCTTAGAGCGGAATATATTTTATCCTAGCGGCTTTTGAAGGAGAAGGGAGCTTTGTAGTGATAACATCCTATTCACTGTGCTCAGTTATAGGTAGGTAGCCGTGTTGGTCTGACGTAGTCGAAACAAAAAATAAAAAAAATCCTTCCAGTAGCACCTTAGAGACCAACTAAGTTTGTCATTGGTATGAGCTTTCGTGTGCATGCACACTTCTTCAGATACACTGAAACAGAAGTCACCAGACCCTTATGTATAGTCAGAGGGTGGGGAGGGGTATTACTCAGAAGGGTGGTGGGAATGGGTGATTGGCTGATACCGGTAGGAGTGGTAAACCTGTTGACGACTGTTAACGACTGCAATTGGTCTTGCAGGAAAAAGCAAGGGGTGAGATGGCATAAGAAAGCTTTATCATGTATAATGAGATAAGAATGCAATGTCCTTATTCAGACCATGTCTCTCCGTGGTTTTAAGCTTGGTAATGAGGTGCTCAGTGACACTCCTAGCGACATGGAAGCCTATATAGTGTAGTCTCAATAGTGCTGAGGTTTGTGTGAATGTGTCATCCCCATGAGCCAGACTGATAATGGAGGTCATGGACTTTTCTGTGTTGTGGTTGTTAGGAGTCTTGGGCCAGCACTGGGAAGACCCAGGTTCAAATTCCCACTCACCTGTGAAGTTCACGGGGTGCTCTTGAGCCGGTCACTGCCACTCAGCTGAACCTACCTTGCAGGGTTGCTCTCTGTGTAAAATAGGGAGGGGAGGACCCAGTATGACACCTTGAGCTCTTTGGAGGAAAAATGTTATATAAAGATAATGAGCAAATACAAAATCCAACCAACTGGGACTCATCCATACCATAGGGAAGCTACTTCCATGTGGGCAGAGTTGCTTGTTTAGATCTTTAGATTGCTGTGGATCTTTTTAAGCACTATGCCACGTGACCCATACTGTGAACTATCACAAATTGAGAAGCACTGCTTTTGAATATTTTAGTGCAACATGCACCAGATTAGGCGTGTGTCCCTCATCCTTGATAAAAAGCTTGTTTCCATGGTTGACCTTGGCCCTATTATTATATATAACCCATGAAAAATCATAGGGAGGGAGAGATTTGGCCTTCGGATAGCCTTCCCTAGCCTGGTGCCTCCAGATGTTTTGAATTACACTACACCTTCCATCCGCCCAGTGGAACACCACTCCAAGACATCTGGAGGCACCAGATTGGGAAAGACAGCCTTAGAGGAACGGCATCCTTTCCCTTTCCACCCACAAAACTCGTACCCTCTTGTCACAATATTAGCACCTCTGTGTTGCCTCCTGGTACCAGACTAGTGACACCAGAGAAGCCTGCATGTGCAACCCTTGCGTAGGGCAATATTTGGAAGCGACGGAATTGTTCTTATTTTTGTCTTCAGTGCACCATTCATCTTGTTTTGTTGGGAGTCAATAACTCTTATTCTGATCAGCTCTTTTGAATGGACAGTTGTGACACAATTCTTGTGCCCTTAACATTGCCGGGCCTTTGGCCCCCGCTTTGAGATAACACCTTGCCTTTGCCAGTGTCGCGGTCACCCTGACCTGCGCAGCACCCCCGGACGTTTTATGGTCTATTGATAACTGCGCCAACGACAAAATAAATATCTGCTGTTAATAAGCACTTCAGACCAGGATAGTGTGAAAGTAAAAATATGTTGCTTTATTGTTCGTACATAAGCGTAATGATTTCAGTATTAGTCTTAGAATGTTCCAAATGACAGATGTTTCCTATACCGGCCTATTACCTCTAATTTATAACTATTACCGGCCTATTACGGCTAAAGACAACTAACTGTATTCATAAATAAGCACACAAACTCTCTATCCGGACTGATTATAACCCACCATCTATGCTCCACCTCAATATTTAAAACCAGCTCTCTCTCTACTAACAACCAACCAACTAACTAACTCCAACCGACTACGTCAACGAACTCTGACAAACTCTGACTAACTGACTCCAGGGGTGGGGTTTTTATACTCAGCCAGAGCCCGCCCCCTTGGGTTCTAACAGTTCTATTTGGTTAACCCTTAGGAACCTGGCTTAACTTTAGGCTGATCGCCTCAGCCAGGTACCTGTGTATGTGTGTATAAACCCATCACACATCTGATAACTCTTTAATTTTTAAGCTCAGGTCTGGTCAAATATATCTTGCTGCCTGAGGCAAAGGGTAACATGGAGCATATGAGCATGCACACACATGCACACCTCCACATACAGGGAATGACCATTTTATGTGCGTTCAAAGCTTGTGCAGATCCGTGCTTTTTGCAGACCTGGAAGAGGGCGTAATGGGAGCAGGGCAAAGGTGTTGAATTGAACTTCAACACAAGTGTCCTCTGCCATGTGTCAAGGCAGTAGACTAACTTAGAGGGCGACAGGACAGGCAATGTGGCAAATGGAGCTCTGCCCTCCATCCCCTCACTGCTGTTTCCTGCCCCCCAGCAGCTGCTACCTGATGCTGCTGCCTCATTCTGCCTAACGGTATGATCAACCCTGCTAAAGTGTTTCCAGAGCCTGTAGTTTTGCAAGGGTAAAGGTAAAGGGACCCCTGACCATTAGGTCCAGTCGTGGCCGACTGGGGTTGCGGCGCTCATCTCGCGTTATTGGCCGAGGGAGCCGGCGTATAGCTTCCAGGTCATGTGGCCAGCATGACAAAGCCGCTTCTGGCGAACCAGAGCAGCACATGGAAACGTCATTTACCTTCTCGCTGTAGCGGTTCCTATTTATCTACTTGCACTTTGACGTGCTTTCAAACTGCTAGGTTGGCAGGGTAAGCAGGCTCTAATATGAGTAGAGAACCCTACCAAAGCTGCAGAACCTCGTAATTTGCAACCTTTGGTTTGTGTGTGTATTTAATTTTTTCTTGTTAACACGTACAAAAACGTATAATTTCCGTTAACATTTAGTACTTTAAAATTTAGAAAAGGAGAAACTGTGTATAAACATGACTACCAAAACTAGTGTAGTATTTGGCTGAGAGCCAGGGTTCTTTAAATCGCACATAAAACAGGGCGTTTTAAATAAAACGCTGTGGTTGCAATGCATCTAGCAACTGCAGTGTATATGAATGGCCGAACAGGTGTGCACCTACCATTTGCAGCAAACCTTGTTTTCATGTACAGGTAGTTGCTGGGGCGTGGTGCAGGGTTAAGGAAGCTTCTTAAAGGGAAAGGTAAACATTTGCTGGAGACATTGGTATTGAGCTGGAACAAAGGCGTTGACTTTGCATGAATTTATAAGGTAACGGATGTCAAAAGAAACTATAAAAGCTGCACTTACTCTGCACAAAGGAGTTTTGTTTATTTAAAGCTCTACTGTGCCCAGTGTTTAGGGCTTGGGGCTGGCTGCAAGATTCTAAAAACCAGAAACAAAAGCAAATGATAAAAATATAATGGGTTGATAGTTTTGTTTAAAATTTAAAGTGTTAGCAATGGATCTCTTAATTTATTTTATGGCATGAAGATGGAAATCCCTGGAGTTGAATATACAGTTCTTTGCCCACACAAACAAACAAAAGGATGCTTGTTTTTAACATAACAAAAGTTGCTAGGAACATGCCTTCTGCCACATCAGACTATTTGTCCGTCTAATTTTGAATTATGTATATTTTCTGCCTGACAGTGGTTCCCCAAGTTACAAGGCTGAAGCCTTTTACACCACCTGCTAGCTGATCATCATCATAAGAATTTTATTTCAAGAAAGAAGTTGCAAAAAACAAACCCAAAGAATTCCCTGATAAGAACAGTTAAATAAATATCACGACCTGCCAAATCTTCCTTTTCCACCCCCTCATCCTAAAAACCAACTCCAGTAGGCTAGCTTACTATATATGAAATATACTGCATCAACACAGTTCTGTAAACCTAGTTTGAGGAGGAGGCTGCTTCAGTTTCACAGCCATTCCGCCCAACATCCAACTTAGTCTGGTTTAGTCCTTGTCCGGAATCTGAGAAATGGCCCAGTCGTTAATTCAAGACCAAGACAAATCCAGCTAATTGTTTCAACTGGTAATGTCTGGAAAATGCAACATGTGTCTGTGTGTAATGGAACGCCCTGCTTAGAGGCAATGGCTGGCTTGAACTCTGAACAGAGTCATCCCTTTTAGGAGAAAGGATATACAGTATAAAGCATATTGTGAGTGCCTGACCATGAAATCCTATGCAGTTATACTTTTGGAGCTGATCAGATGCCTTGTAACCACGGGATCACATTCATCCAGTGCTTTACCAGCTGCACTGGCTCCCGGTGGAGTACAGGGTCAGGTTTAAAGTGTTGGTTTTGACCTTTAAAGCCTTATGCGGCTTAGGACCGCCTCTCCCGGTATGCTACGGGACCGCCTCTCCCGGTATGCCCCACAGAGGACATCAAGGTCCACAAATAATAACATACTGGAGATCCCGAGTCACAAGGTGGTTGGACTGGCCTCGACCAGGACCAAGGCCTTCTCAGTACTAGCCCCGACCTGGTGGAACGCTCTCTCTCAGGAGACTAGGGCCCAGCGGGAGTTGTCATCTTTTCATAGGGCCTGCAAGACAGAGCTGTTCCGCTTGTCCTTTGGACTGATTCAGTCTGACCCCGGTGTTACCCTCCCCTAAGGCTTTATCCTACAGATATTTAAATGAGGTTGCACTTGTAGATTCCTAATTTTAAAATTGAATTTTAACATTGTATTTAATCTGTATTTTAATTGAATTGTTTCTTTTATGCTTGCTTTGATATTCTTGTTGTTAGCCGCCCTGAGCCCGGTCTTGACTGGGAAGGGTGGGGTATAAATATTATTACAGTGGTGCCTCGCTAGACGAAATTAATTCGTTCCAGGACTAAATTCGTCCTATGAAAATTTCGTCTACCAAGGCACCGTTTCCCATAGGAATGCATTAAAAGTCAATTAATGCGTTCCTATGGGCTCTGGGGAAACTGGTGGCGGTGGCGGCGCCTGTTCTCTTGGCTCGGGGAAGGCAGGCAGGCGCTTCCCCGAGCCAAGAGAGCAAGCGCCGCTGCTGCCAACGACAAAGCCGGATCGGACGAAGCTTCAGAAGCTTCGTCGGATCCGGCTCTGTCGGGCGGGGTGGGGGAAAGGCGAAGGAACGATCCTGCGTGGCGGGGGGCGGCGACGGGAGAAGAGCTTCTCCCGTCGCCGCCTCCCGCCTGCCTCCCCCGACATTGAGCGCAGCTTCGGAGGTCTCCGAAGCTGCGCTCAATGCCGGCTGTGCGTGGTGGGAGGCGGCGACGGGAGAAGAGCTTCTCCTTGCCGCCGCCTCCCGCCTGGATCGGACATGAGGCGGGGAAAGACCTTTGCCTTCTTTCCGCGCTAGTGTTCCGCTGGTCTCTGCCGGTTGCCCCTCACTGCTCGGGGCAACCGGCAGAGACCAGTGGAAAACAAAGGGGAACCAGCCGCAGCTGGAAGAAGGCAAAGGAAGATCAGCTGAGAGGCGCTGACAGCTGTCAGCGCCTCTCAGCTAATCTTTCTTTGCCTTCTTCCCTTCCTACAGCTGGTTCCCCTTTTGCTAGACGAATGCCTTTTGCAAATAGGTTTTGTGATCGGAGGTTTTTATGGCCACGCTTCGCAAGACGAAGCGGCGGCCATAGAAAACCTCGTCGTCTTGCGAGGCAACCTCCGATCGCAAAATCCATTCGTATAGCGGAAATTTCGTTAAGCAGGGCATTCGTAAAGCGAGGCACCACTGTATTATTATTAACAATAAATAATTGTCATACAGATGGTACTGCTTCTCCTTTAAAACATCAAAAACAACAACAACATTGGAACAGGTGGTGGGCTATCTAGTTCCCCGCTGTTTTAAGCATGAGGAAGGTCCCAGGTTCATGAAGTGTGAAGAAGGTCCCAGATCAAATAGCCAGGAGTATGTTGCCTGTAGTGGCAACCTGCTGGCAGGGGCACCATTGCTACTTGCAGGAGGAGGGTGGTTAGGCAGAAAATAAATTATTATTATTATTATTATTATTATTATTATTATTATTATTATTATTAAATTATTTATACCCCACCCATTTGGGCGACTCCCAACAGATTTAAAACCCCAATAAAACATCTAACATTAAAAACGTCCCTAAACAGGGCTGCCTTCAGATGTCTTCTAAAAGTCAGATACAGTAGTTGTTTATTTCCTTGAGGGCGTTCCACAGGGCAGGTGCCACTACTGAGAAGGCCCTCTGCCTGGTTCCCTGTGCAACCTCACTTCTCACAGTGAGGGAACCTCCGGAAGGCCCTCGGAGCTGGACCTCAGAAGTCGGTCAAGTGCTCCTACCGGCACACTCACCCCTGTCCTCCCAGTAAGTGGCAGCAACGCCCCTGCTGGGAGACTGTTGCTTTGGCTTGGGAGAGGTGAGCTCCTGCAGACAGCAAGTGATGTGCCAGAGAATAAAATACTGTGCTACCATAGATGGATAAATGGTCGCCTTTGGTAAACAGTGGATTCCTGTGTTTCCAAACTCTAGGTACTAGAAACCTAGTCTCAAATTTATCTCAGGAATTTGCTACACCAGACCATTTAGGCCTTCTGTATTTTCTTCTTCATTTTTTAAACAGCTGATTGTTGATTTAAGAAAATGAGCAAAAAGGTTGTGTTTAAGGTGCTTTTTTATTATCATTATAACTGAAGGCCTATAAAAAAATTTTTTTAAGACTGAGGTAGGAGACACTCTGGCTAGAAAAATTCTGAAAGTGGGGAAAAACCACTTTCAGTTCGGAGTTTTTATATTTATTACGTGGCCTGCTGTCAGAAATGTAATCCTCCGAATAGCATCTGTGTCTGTAACAAATCAAGCATGAAACTGTGTGTGTTGTAATATTTCTGTCCATATTTCTAATGCTACCAACTTCCATAGGTTTCAGCTTGTCATAAATGAATGTGGGAACACTGAGATTTTATGAATGAGAAAGCAAAGCAAGCCTGTCAAAACATTTCCTAGCTATCTTTTTTAAAACTTCTGACAGTGGCTTCCACTGCGAGTCGTTCCACTGCGAGTCGTTGGTATGCGAGTCGTTCCTCGCTAAGCTGACATATGGAAACAAAGCATCTGGAAGACACTAGGTCAAGCATCCCCAAACTTCGGCCCTCGGATGTTTTGGACTACAATTCCCATCTTCCACAACCACTGTTCCTGTTAGCTAGGGATCATGGGAGTTGTAGTCCAAAACATCTGGAGGGCCGCAGTTTGGGGATGCCTGCACTAGGTTGATGAAGCCTGCTGTACAGCCAGCGACTTCACTGTATATATTGTGCAAAATTGAATGTTAATTCTCATTTTACACATGTATCTTTCTCCCACATGGAGACTTGTAGTGGTTGCCTGCATAATGTAGTAAACTAAACACTTGAGCTGTGCTATACACCTATGAAGCATCCTTTTGTCTCTAATTCACCAAAGGGTCTCTTCCCGTCCCCACAGCTTCTATTTAGTATTCTCCCCTCAGCCTTTTACTGTTTTGAACAATAAAGACCTTTTTTTTCAATTTCAGCAAAACCTTTTATCAGTTTTGAGTCTTCTAAGGGTGGTGATCAGAGTAGAACCACTGCGATGAATAAACATGACTTAAGTTTGCCACAGTCATTTGAATGGGCCTGCTGCGAGTAATATCACCCTAAATCCCCATTAATATTACCCCGATTCATGTCATATACAGCCTCTGTGGAGAGCAGATAAAAACCAGTATATTAAAAGTGTCTCAAATACAAAAAAATGTGTTTATTAAATAACATGTGGCTACCCTAGCCTCTACCTGCTCTTTCTGTCAGTACGTTATGCACGGCACAGATTGGGGAAGTGCCACGTTTCGACTGATAAGGTATTGCTGCTGATAATATGAATTTTCAGGGCCCTTTTTATATTTAAGAATTGCAAATGAGGATGGGAGATTGCCTAAGCAAACCTAAGGCCTATTGCTATTTTCCTGCCATTTAAATCTTACGACTTTTATACAGTTTAGATTCTAAATCGAGCTGCCTGTATTTTCGCACACGAGAGATAAGTATATGTAGATCTCTCTCCCACTCTGCCCTGTGATCATGTATCTGCAGTGCCCCGAGCCAAAATCCAACCTATCTCTTCTCCCATCTGTACACGTTGTCTCTGTTTTCTTGGGTTTTTTTTTTCTTTCCTTTTTCAAATGCCAGCTAACTTGCTGCCTACCTTTATCTCTCTAATTAGTGCCAAGCCCTGAGGCAATGGAGCTTGGGTATTGACGTTTTGAGAGTCGAAAATTACCTGCATACATCTTTTGACTACATCTCTCTTCTGCAGATTAGATACCAACACTTGTCATCATGCTGTCTTGCAGTATCTGCAAGGAAAAGAAGGAAAAGAAGATGAAGCTGTGCAGTGTAACTTTAAGGCTTGCAACTTGCAGCAGACTTGCCCTTAGGGAAAAGTCCTCTGGGAGTCCCCTTCTTTTGGCACTGCATGGGATGGAGAACCTGTGGTTCCCCAAATTATGCTTCTTCATGTAGAAGCCCTCAGCTTCTACATAAAAACCATAAATTATCATCCAATCTTCCAAATCTTACATACACATTTTATGACTTCCCTCAGCCACCTCTGGTGATTTCCTTCTTCTTAATTTATTCTCGCATTTCAATAATTCACTATTACTTACTATCTCATATAATCCTCCTTCTTTCCTTCTTCTGTAATACTTCTAACTCTCCTCCCTATAAAACTTCCTGCAAATCTACAAGCATAATTTGGTTTTTAAAAGCTGTCTTTCAAATAGTTTGTAATTTTTTTCCAATCTTCTAAGAACTTCTGGTCCCGCTGGTTCCGAATTCATCCCGTCATCTTGTCTAATTCTGCATAGTCCATCAATTTCGTCTGCCATTCTTCTTTTGTCAGTAATTCTTCTTGTTTCCACTTCTGTGCCATCAACACTCTCGCTTCTCTAGTTACATACATAAACAGCTTTTTATCCTGTCTATTAATATCATCACCTATAATGCCTAACAAAAATGCTTCTGGTTTTTTCACAAATGTATATTTCAACATCTTTCTCCATTCATTATATATAATTTCCCAAAAACTTTAAACTTTCTTACATTCTCACCACATATGATAAAATGATCCTTCTTTTTCTTTACATTTCCAAAATTTGTTACTTACTTTATACATTTTAGCTAAATTTACCGGTGTAATATACCATCTGTACTTCAGGCCAGAGTTTTGGACCCATTGGTTGAAGTTTGGGGTGGAGCAGGATGGCCCTTGGTTCAATCCCTGATATCTTTAGGTAGGGATGAAACCCTGTAGAGCAGCTACAATGCTAACTGGACAAAATTAAGTAGATGGACTAATGTTCAGACTGTACAGTACAACTTCCTAGGTTCCTAATGCCTATGTTCTATTATAATCTATGCTTGACCCAACCCAGTGATGATGCCATAGCAAAAGTATTGCAGCTGGGTGTCCATTTCTGTACCAATATGCACTCAGGCTTTCCCAGTGCCCCATTTTGTTTTGTTTTCTCATATAGTAGGAAGGAGTCCCTGCATTTCCCTGCAGAGGAAAATTCTGGTGAGAACATGTCTGCATTCTCTACTATGGCTTTGTGGGCTAATTCCCAACGACCACTGTGTTCTTATTCCACGGATCACAAGTGTTCACTAGAACAGGCCCAATTTGCTGTGGAATAGAGGGGGAAAGAATTTTATCAAAGGCACATAATTATTCACTGGTTGTATTTTGCAATCAGAGATACATCTTTCTCTATGGAATAGCGTGATGTTTGGTTGTTGTAATCTCTGCCACCTTCCCTCCAGGCTCCCTTCCCTCCAGAGCATCTGTCACTGTGGCATCAAAGTGCCCTTCTACCTAGAGCGGATTTCTGAAGCATGAGACTAAATGATGCTCTGAGACATCCCTGAAAGGCTCCTGAGAATCTAGATAATTGAGCATCAGTCATCTTTCAGAAGCAAAAGTGATAGAGCATTGATGTCATCTTGGCCATGAAGCTAAATTGAAACTAAAAGCACACTCAAAACATATTTTATAGCTTCAGTGTCACATTCTTGTGAACAGCCTTTTCGAGTTAAAAGCCCCCTCCCTCCCCACTGTTTCTAAAGGAGGCTAATAGGGCAGTGTAAAGGTAAAGGTGGCGCTGTGGGTTAAACCACAGAGTCTAGGGCTTGCTGATCAGAAGGTCGGTGGTTCGAATCCCTGCAACGGGGTGAGCTCCCATTGCTCGGTCCCAGCTCCTGCCCACCTAGCAGTTCGAAAGCACATCAAAGTGCAAGTAGATAAATAGGGACCGCTCTGGCGGGAAGGTAAACGGCGTTTCTGTGTTTCTCTGGTTCGCCAGAAGCAGCTTTGTCATGCTGGCCACATGACCCGGAAGCTGTCTGCGGACAAACGCCGGCTCCCTCGGCCTATAGAGCGAGATGAGCGCTGCAACCCCAGAGTCGGACACGACTGGACCTGATGGTCAGGGGCCCCTTTACCTTTAAGACCACAGCGCCACCCGTGTGTGGGCAGTGTACCAAGGCATAAAACCTTGCAAAAGTCACTGATCTCCCTTAATTCTAACCCAGTTCCTATAATGCAAAATAACACAGCATTAATACTGTTACAACAGATTTTGCCCCCCCCTCTCCCCGTGTTTGTGTGTGTAGGAGATTGCCATAAGTTA